>NW_028270171.1:31329980-31638536 GCF_037043375.1 Chiloscyllium plagiosum
CAAATATGCAAATCTTCCTTGGACATGTTGTAAACTCTCTTTACATTTGAGGCTTCAGTACTGCCCATTCACATGCAGAGAATGCACGTCTAACCAAATTTTGGTTAGCTTTGCAATGCTGCAAATTGTTGAGAAGAAAAATGAGTAGTTTGCAATGATAGCAAATATGATTTACTTGCCAGTTAAGCAAGCATCAAATACACACACTGCAATCCTTCCCCGAGCACGGTCTCAAATAGTGGATATCAAGCTCAGCACTGAAGCAGGAAATTGGCTCTTTGCACTCAGGAGTGAGAATGAGAGAGAGAGAGGGAGAGGAAATGGAAGTGAGTGATGGGAGACAGACAGATAAGGCCTGGATTTTGTGGGGAGTGGATCTTGGGTGTGGCCTGCTTGTTCCCAGAGAAGGAAAGTCAGTCAGCAGCTGATGCACCAGAAAGGAGCCTGCCTCGCAGTTGTAACTCTCTGCAAACTGGCTAAACATTGTAAGAGTGGGGGTTCTAGCTGTCCCTCCATGGTAGCAAGTCTTGCTCTTGATAGCACCAAGCTCAATAGTGGGCACTGCTGACATTGTAAGGAGAAGCTGGAAGAGAAGATGACTGACAGTGCCGGAGAATCTGAGAGCGCAGGGAGTAGGGAGGATCATGGGGTATAGCATTTGGACAGCAGGCAGTAAGAAACTAAGTTGGGGTGACATCCTGCCTTTTTTACAATATGGCCTTCAAAAGTGGATGAAGCCTACTGCTGTCTGCCTTTCCACATTAACTGCATAATACCCAGAATGATTGAATGAACTCAATCGAACTTTGATTATTTATGTTGAATATGGCAGGTAATTTGAAAATACAGAGAACAGATCATAGAATCCTATAGTTTGGGAGAAGGCCATTTGGTTCATCGAGTCCACACCAACCCTTTGAAATGCATCCACCCAAACCTACTCCCCTACCTGTTACTCCTGTAACCTTGCAATTCCCATGGCTAATCCACCTAGCCTGCATATCTTTGGACTGTTGGAGGAAACCCACACAGACATGAGGAGAATGGCAACTGTCTATGTGGAACTTGCACAAACTGTGGAATTGAACTCAAGTCCCTTGCACAGTGAAGCTGTAGTGCTAATCATGGAGCCACCACGCTGCCTCACGGTGAGGGGGAGGGTAGGAAGATAGTGAGCTTCACACATTTCACATTTTATTTGACTACTCAGAGGGAGTGAGAGAGAAAAGTGGCGTGACAGAGAGATACTGAGAGACACAAGACAATCAGAAAAAAAGGGATAAACTGAGAGATGCAAAGACAGTGAGACAAACTGACACAGAGGGAAGGAGAGTGAGTGAGAGACTGAAAGAGACAAAGTGATAGAGAGAGAGGGAGACACAGACAGAGAGTCAGACAGACAGAGGGGAAGATGGACAGCAAGAGGAAGACAGAGAGTGGAGATTGAAAGACACAAGACATTGAGAGAAAAATAGCAAGCCAAAGAGACACAAAGAGAGTGTCAACAGAGACAAAGTGAGTCGGAAAAAGATAGGGAGAGGCAGAGATTGGGAGAGAGATACAAAGAAACTGAAACAAAAGAGAGAAGAGACAAACAGAAAAACCTGACAAAAGCAAAGACAGTGTGAAACACAGAGGGACTGAGTGAGTAAGAGAACTAGGGAGTGAGAGTGAGACAGACAGAAAGTGAGAGAGAGGCAGAGAGAGCAAGACAGAGAGAAAGAGAGAGTGAGAGACACAGAGCAAGTATAAAACAGAGGGAGAGACAGAGGGAGAGACACAGTGAGAGAAAGAGTGAGAAGGAGACAGTCCAAGGGAGACAGAGATGAAAAGTGCAAGGAAGAGAGACAGAATGAGAGAGAGAGAGACTGAGTGTAACAAAATATTGAGACAGAGAATAAGACTAACAGAAACAAAGAGAATGTGAAACACAGAATTGAGAGACAGATAGGGAAAAATGGAGGTAGAGAGAGAGAGAGAGAGACAGAGAGAAAAATAGACAGGCAGAGAGCATGAAAGAGATAGGAGTAGGGAGTGAGACAGTGTGAGTGTGAGAGAAATAGAGACAGAGTGAGAGAGGCAGAACCAAGAGAAACAGAGAAAGACAGCGTGAAACAGAGACACTGACTTTTGGCTAGCAACAAGTCAGGTGTGTCAAAAGCAGCTCAAGACGGATGTAACGTTATTACTAATGGTGACGAAAGGAAAACTTGAAACAACCATTAGAAGCAGTCACTCCAAGATTCTACAACTGGCATTAAATATAACATAACTTAAATTTGTTGAAGATGGCTCTCTCTTGGCTGGTTCATGAATTACCTTGGCACACAGAAAAATGAACTTTAATTGTGACTTTTTCTTAATGGATTTTGTCAGGAATGAGCAGTTATTGATGTTGACTGGGCAAAACTTGCTATGCAGTGCAAAATGCTGCACTCAGCTGATATTTGGCAAAAGCTTGTCCAACAGCAATTTGCTGACCTTAAGGAGGACGCGCAGTAGCAGCAAAATGTTATTAAAAAATTGATATAAAAAAAACAAAACTCTAACCCTTAAAAATTAAAAGGGAAAAATATGCTAATGAGAAATAAAACTTTAAATAACATGAAATTGTTTTGAATTTTTATACATTGGCTTTACGATGCATACCTATATGCGCGTATACACAGTTGGAATATATTGTAGCATGGTTGGTGTTAGCAGAGGAGAAAGTGAGGTCTGCAGATGCTGGAGATCAAAGTTGAAACTTTATTGCTGGAACAGCACAGCAGGTCAGGCAGCATCCAGGGAACAGGAGATTCGACGTTTCGGGCACAGGCCCTTCTTCAGGAATGAGCAGAGTGTGTTCAGCAGGAGAAGATAAAAGGTAGGGAGGAGGGACTTGGAGGAGGGGCGTTGGAAATGTGATAGGTGGAAAGAGGTCAAGGTGAGGGTGATAGGTCGGAGTAGGATGGAGGCGGAGAGGTCAAGAAGACGACTGCAGGTCAGGAAGGCGGTGCCGGGCTGGAGGGATTCGGCTGAGACAAGGTGGGGGGAGGGGGGATGAAGAAACTGGTGAAGTCCAAGTTCATCCCCTGTGGTTGGAGGGTTCCCAGTTGGAAGATAAGACGCTCCTCCTCCGACCGTCGCGTTGTTGTGGTTTGGCGGTGGATGAGTCCAATGACCTGCATATCCTCGGTGGAGTGGGAGGGGGAGTTGAAATGCTGTGCTACAGGGTGGTTGGGTTAGCAGACCCTCTCATTTGGTGGTCCCTCTTGTATAGGGGGTCTTTGATCAGACTTAAGAATAATGTAATGTTACTCACCTCGCAGCCCATTCAGCTCACCAACCCAGCAATGCTCATCCTTCTGAGATATAATCTGAAAGAAACAAGTGGTGATCTCAGTCAGGCAGGAACACTTGAAACGCAACAATAAAAATATGACTGCAAATTTAAAACAGAAACTACTCAAGAGGAAAAGATTGCATTTAAATAACACATTTCCACAAATTTCAGAAACAGAATATATCTTATACAAGTTGATGTACATTCCAAGATTAAATGGTGGCAGTGTACTATAAGATCACACCTTTCCCTTTAAGCTCCCTTTAAGCAAATTAGCTGGTTCCACCCCTTTGATTTTCCTTTAAAATCCTCACTCTTACCTCTTATTGAAATTGCACCATGTTTTTTACTAAGATATCTCCTTCTTCCGTCTCTACATTGAACAAGTTCTGAACCGCGGTAATTTTAAACTGTATCTCACCACATCATACTTTCCTATTTTGGCTTAACCTCTCTCTCCATTTCAATCACCTACCCATATTCACAGTCAATTGATTTTGTCATCTTAAATGACCTCACTATTACCATGCTTGCTATGTACCCAAAGGTTATGGGCATTTTCCAGTGAGGTTCCACAGGGCTCAATTCTGGATTTTCTATTGTTCATTCAAGCACTTTGCAAGTTATACAAAAGTTGGCTGTCAACAACAAAACTACAGCAGCTCATCACTGAGTGCAACAAGACAGAGTAAGACAGCTTGGGCATATGTTGAGTGAGAAAATTTGGTACAGCAAGGAAAGAAGTCTAGTTAAACACTGGGAAATTGAAAACTTAATGACTGTTAAGTAGCAACAGGAAACAACAAGCAAATAGTCTGAGAGCAGTTCTTTTCACCTTAAGTTTTCATCTAAAGGTGAATTACCAAAGGTAGTAGTAGGTTAAGTAAGACTTCAGTTTTATTAAAATTTATTAATAGCAGTAGTTTAGTAGTATTGATAACAGCAAGGATAACGATATGATAATTGTGAAGTCCTTGAGCAAATTGATATAAATAGTGAGGCAGTATTTGAGGTTTTGACAGACTCTCAGGTCTAGTTGAATTGTATCTCAGGTTGCTGTAGGAGGCAACAGAGGAAATTACATGGGCCCTGACCCAAATGTTTAAATTCTCTCTGGTCATAGAGGAGGTACCAAAGGATTGGAGGACAATTAATATGGTTCAATGTTACAAAAGGATGTAGTATTAACCAGGAAACTACAGACCAGTGAGTTTAACATCAGTGAAAGGAAAACTATTGGAGAAAATTCGAAAGCAGACAATTAATCTCCACTTAGACAGCAAGGATTGATCAGGGACCCTGACCTCGTTACAGCCTTGGTTCAAACATAGACAAAACAGATGGATTCCGGAAGTGGTGAGAGTGTCAACTCTTGACATCAAGGCTGCATTCAACCAAGTGTGGCATCACAAAGCCCTAGCAAAACTGGAATCAGTGGGGTACTGGGGACACACTCTCCAATGGTTGGAGTCATACCTTGCGCACGTGGTTGTTGGAGGTCAGTCATCTTTAGCTCCAAGATACCTCTGCAGGAGTAACTCAAGGTAGTGTACTAAGCTCAACCATCTTGAGCTGCTTCACCAATGATATGTTCTCTATCCCAAGGTCAGAATTGGGAATGTTTGTCGATGATTGCACAATATTCAACATGATTCGCAAATCCTCCAATACAGAAGCAGTCCATGTTCAAATGCAACAAGATTGGGACAGTATCCAGGCCTGGGCCAACAAGTGGCAAGTAACATTTGCACCATTCAAATGTCTGGCAATGGCCATCACCAATAAGAGGAGAAAGTGAGGTCTGCGGATGCTGGAGATCAGAGCTGGAAATGTGTTGCTGGAAAAGCGCAGCAGGTCAGGCAGCATCCAGGGAACAGGAGAATCGACGTTTCGGGCATAAGCCCTTCTTCAGGAATGAGGAAAGTTTGTCCAGCAGGCTAAGATAAAAGGTAGGGAAGAGGGACTTGGGGGAGGGGTGTCGGAAATGCGATAGGTGGAAAGAGGTCAAGGTGAGGGTGATAGGTCAGACTGGGGTGGGGATGAGAGGTCGGGAAGAAGATCGCAGGTTAGGAAGGCGGTGCTGAATTCGATGGATTTGACTGAGACAGGGTGGGGGGAGGGGAAATGAGGAAACTGGTGAAATCTGAGTTCATCCTTTGTGGTTGGAGGGTTCCTAGGCGGAAGATGAGGCGTTCTTCCTCCAACCGTCATTTTGTTGTGGTCTGACGATGGAGGAGTCCAAAGACCTGCATATCCTTGGTGGAGTGGGAGGGGGAATTCAAATGTTGAGCCACAGGGTGGTTGGGTTGGTTGGTCCGGGTGTCCCAGAGGTGTTCTCTGAAAGGCTCCGCAAGTAGCCGGCCTGTCTCCCCAATATAGAGGAGGCCACATCGGGTGCAGAGGATGCAATAGATGATGTGTGTGGAGGTGCAGGTGAATCTGTGGCGGATATGGAAGTTTCCTTTGGGGCCTTGGAGGAGGTGTGGGCGCAAGTCTTGCACCTCCTGCGGTTGCAGGGGAAGGTGCCGGGAGTGGAGGTTGGGTTGGTGGGGGGTGTGGATCTGACGAGGGAGTCACGGAGGGAGTGGTCTTTACGGAATGCTGATAGGGGAGGGGAGGGAAATATATCCTTGGTGGTGGGGTCCGTTTGGAGGTGGCGGAAATGACGGCGGATGATGCGCTGTACATGGAGATTGGTGGGGTGGTAGGTGAGGACCAGTGGGGTTCTGTCCTGGTGGTGGTTGGAGGGGCGGGGTTCAAGGGCGGAGGAGCGGGAAGTGGAAGAGATGCGGTGGAGGGCATCGTCGACCACGTCGGGGGGGGGAAATTGCGGTCCTTGAAGGAGGCGGCTATCTGGGTTGTGCATTTTTGGAACTGGTCCTCCTGGGAGCAGATGCGGCGGAGTCGAAGGAATTGGGAGAATGGGATGGCGTTTTTACAGGGGGCAGGATGGGAGGTGTAGTCCAGGTAGCTGTGGGAGTCGGTCGGTTTGTAGTAGATGTCCGTGTTGATTCGGTCGCCTGAGATAGAAATAGAAAGGTCGAGGAAGGAGAGGGAGGAATCGGAGACTGTCCAGGTGAATTTGAGGTCGGGGTGGAAGGTGTTGGTGAAGTGGAGGAACTGTTCAACCTCCTCGTGGGAGCACGAGGCGGCGCCGATACAGTCATCGATGTAGCAGAGGAAAAGGTGGGGGGTGGGGCCAGTGTAGTTGCGGAAGATGGATTGTTCCACATATCCTTTTTAGATTAGATTAGATTACAGTGTGGAAACAGGCCCTTCAGTCCAACAAGTCCACACCGACCCGCCGAAGCGAAACCCACCCATACCCCTACATTTACCCCTTACCTAACACTACGGGCAATTTAGTATGGCCAATTCACCTGACCTTGCACATCTTTGGACTGTGGGAGGAAACCGGAGCACCCGGAGGAAACCCACGCAGACAAGGGGAGAACATGCAAACTCCACACAGTCAGTCGCCTGAGGCGGGAATTGAACCCGGGTCTCTGGCGCTGTGAGACAGCAGTGCTAACCAGGGTCCTGTTGTTCCTCAATACTTCTTAAGGATCTACCATTCATTGTATATATCCTTTCCTTATTAGATCTTCCAAAATGCATCACCTCAAACATATCAGGAATAAATTCCATCTGCCATTACCCTGCCCAATTTACCAGCTGATCAACATTAAACTGTAGTTTGAGACTATCCTCCTCACCATCAACAATACCATAAATTTTCATGTCATCCACAAACTTACTAACTGTACTTTCTACATTTACATCCAGGACATTAACATACAAAAAAGGCAGCAAGGATACTAGCCCTGATCCCTGTGGTATACTTCTGGTCACAAGCTTCCAATCAGAAAAACAACCCTCCACCACCACCTTCAGCCAATTTTGCCACCTTGTCCTGGATCCCAGGGGCTCTTTCCTTTTTTCTAGCTTTCCATGTGGAACCTTGTCAAAGGCCTTACTGAATTCTATGTAAGCCAAATCAACTACACCACCCTCATCAATATATTTGGTCATATTTTGAAAAAACACAAGTAAATTAGTCAGACAGGATTTCCCTCTAACAAATCTATGATTACCCTACTCAATCTCTGCCTGTACAGGATTGATTAATCTGTTCCTCAGAATTTGTTTTGAATGATTTCCCTATGAATGATGTCATACTAACTGGTGTGTAATTACTGAGCCTATCCCTGCTGCCCATCTCGAACAAAGGAACCACATTCTCTACCCTCCAGTCACCTTGGCACTCCACTTGTGGCCAACAAAACATTAAATATCTTTGCTAGGGCCCCGGCAGCCTCCTTCCTTGCCTCCTAGATCAGCCTGGGATACATCTCATCAGGGCCTGGAGGCTTGTGCACATTGATGTCCACTAAAACATCTAATTCCTTCTCCTTATTCATCTTAACATGCTTTAGGTTGTCACCATTCCAACTAAAATCCCTGGCTACATGTTCTTCTCCTTTGTGAATCCAAATGAGAAATATTCATTAAAAGACCTCACCAACGTCCTCATGCACAGATAGTTCCCCTTGGTATCTAATAGGCCCCATTCTTTCCTTGGTTATCCTCTTACTCTTAATATACTTACAACATGCTTTGGAGTTTTCCTCAATTCTATTTGCCAAAGATAGTTCTAAGCCCCTTTGCCTATCTAATTTTTTTTTTTAAAGTATCCCCTTATCCGTTCTATACTTTCTACCCTGTTTTTAATGATCTTTACCTAAAACTTGCTTCCTTTTTATTCTTTATCAAACTTTCAATATGCCTTCCCTTCACTCAGAGAAAAACACTGGCCCTGAAATCTCACTATACTATGTTTAAAAGATCCCTACTTTCCAAGTACCTGCAAGTAGCGGTTCCCAGTCTATTATTGCTCATCCTGTCTCATAATATTAAGACTGTCCTTCCCCAATATATACACTTAACTTCTGCACTATCCTTATTCCTTTTGATAATGACTTTGAAAATTAGAACTATGGTCACTATCCCCTAAATACTCAACCACTGCAACCACTTGACAAACGTGTCAAATTTTGTTCAATTGCTCTCACGTCTCAGGCTTTCTGATGAATTTCTTCACTGAAGGCTTAATATTATTTAAGATGTTGTTGTCTCTGTACAGCCCATTGGGAGGGATTCAGTGCCCTGTAATTTCTCGGAGTACAACATATACTATAATTGGCATTAACCCAGGGAAGTTCAGCCCAACAGGCCTTTGATACATTCATCTCCATGCATGCTCCACAAAAGCCCCAACTTATCTTCTTCATGCCATCCTAGCCATATAGGAAAAACATATGATCCACAAGATTAGTGCTCAGGCTTTACGGCAAGCTCTGCTCAGTATGTGGTTTGTGCAAACATCCCCCAAGGAAGGGTGCTGTCTTGTCCGAAAGTGCATTGCTTGTCAGACCTGTAGTAACTCACACCTACCGTGATGATGTCGTTTTTTCGGAACCCCAGTTCATCATCATCGTGACGTTCAAAATCTAACAGTGCCTTGGCTCGACGTCTTCGGTTCCGGGACACAGCAACATAATTTTCATGGTCTTTCTGGTGGCTCTCCATGGAGTAGTCTGGGGTCAGCTCCTATTAAGGGAGACATTTCAGTTGTTACATCTCAAACACTATAGTCAGGCAAGGTGACAAAGAGTCTCAACACAGGAAGTATTTAGGACATGACCTAAACCTGCTACAGCTCAAAATGAAGGTTTCTTTCATCTGGAGCTTCGTAATAAGCACACCATCATAGAGACCTACAGCATAGCAAAAGGCCTTCTGGTCCATCACATCCACACCCGTCAAAAACAATCACCTAACTATTCTAATCCCATTTTCCAGCATTTGGCTCATAGCTCATAGGCAGATAAAGTTGTAAAAGTGGCATATAAATGCTCTCCTTCACTGTCACAGGTGTAGAACACAAAAGTAAGGATATAAAAATTAAACTGCAGAAGACAACTATATTGCTTGCTGTTCTGGTCACCACATTACAGGAAAGATGCAGGCTGAGGCGTGACATAATTGAGGTATACAAAATCGTGAGGGATAGTGATAGAGTAGATAGGAGGAATCTTTTTCCCTTGGCAAGGAGTTCAAAAACCAGGGATCATAGCTTCAAGCTACTTGGCAGAAGGATTCGAGAAAATGTAAGGAAAAAGGTTTTTACGCAGAAGATGGTGGGTGTCTGGAAAGAGTTGTCTGAGTTGGTGGTGGAGGCAGAGACCCTAAACTCTTTCAAAAAGTACCTGCGCTTTAAGTGCCATAAGCTGCAGGGCTATGAGCGATATGCAGGAAGCTGGGATTAGCAAGGGCATCTAGGTGTCTTTGGGTTAGCATGGATGAAATGGGCCAAATGGTCCCCTTCTCTCATGTATCATTTTTTATTGTTCTAGACTTTGATGCTGAAACATCACAAGTGCACATCCAAAAACTACTTAGTTGTTATAGGATTTCTGCCTCTACCATCCTCACAGGCAGTATAGAAGTAATTTGCAAGTATTTCCCAATCTAGAGATTATTAAACAAAACAAACTCTTGGAGGAGAGGGTCACTGGCAGAAACAAATTCTCCTTTGTAGAACTGATGATACCCCTTCCACTTTACCTCATTGCTTTGCTCCAATTGCCCAATACATTGATAATTCTTCTGACAGTCTCCCTCAATTCCAGTCCACTTACCCTCAACTACTTCACCATCAACACTCCACTTCAGACTTGCTATTGACCATCCTGTCAATATACCCCCTTCATCCTCCCCCTCAATACACCCCACTTCATTGGTACCACATTCACAAACATTAGTCGGTCAACAGCAATGTGGTGAAAATGTGTTGCTGGAAAAGCGCAGCAGGTCAGGCAGCATCCAGGGAACAGGAGAATCGACGTTTTGGGCATAAGCCCTTCTTCAGGAATGTACACAACAGCAATATGTACAATCTACAAAAATGCAGTGCTCTTATTTGTCAAAGATTCGTGGACAGCACCTTCCAAACCCATGACCATTCAATCTAGAACAACAAGGGTAGCAGATACACGGAAAAACTACCACCTGCAAGTTCCCCTCCAAGCCACTCACCATCCTTACTTGGATGGCAGCCATAATGTGGAGGTGTCAGTGTTGGACTGGGGTGGACAAAGTTAAAAATCACAACACCAGGTTATAATCCAACAGGTTTATCTGGAATTTCAAGCTTTCAGAATGCTGCTCCTTTGTCAGGTAGCTAGTGGGGCAGGATCATAGGACACAGAATTTATATTTAAGAGATCAAAGTACCCATACAACTGATGTGATATATTGAACAAACCTAGATTGCTAGGAGAAAGCGAGGACTGCAGATGCTGGAGACTAGAATTGAAAAGTGTGGTGCTGGAAAGGCGCAGCAGGCCAGGCAGCATCCGAGGAGAAGGAGAATCGATGTTTCGGGCATAAGCCTGAAGAAGTATCACACTTTTCAAACCTAGATTGCTGTTAAGCCTTTAATCACTTACAATGGGGTTACAGATTTTGATTCATTAACATGTAAATCCCAGAAATTCTTTCAAGTAACATTCTTGAGATAACAAGGTTTTATATAAAAAAAGTGACATCTCAGCTCAGACAATGCATTAAAGGTGTGAGGTTAGAGTCTGTCTGTATTCCAGTCTTGAGTCAGACTGGTTCTATTTCCACAGTAACAAAAATAAGTTGGAGAAGTGCAGCGAGGTTATCTGTGGGTTTGTGGTAGAGTGATGTACTGAGGTGCCCATCCTTGATGGAGATGTGTCTGTCCAAGAATGAGTCTGATTGTAAAGTGTGGTCCATGGTAAGTCTGATGGGGGGATGACATACGCATGCACACATACATAAAAGTCTTTGGGGTGAACTTGTCTTTGCAGATACATTCTATTTTGTTCAAAAAGCACACAATCTGTAAGCAGTCAGTCTATGTGACATTTTATCAATTCTTACTTTGGAAATAGAACCAGTCTGACTCCATGTTGGGATACCTAACCTCATACCTTTAATGCATTGTCTGAGCTGAAATGTCACCTTTCTTAAATTAAACCTTAAGTTTTCTTGGAATTCTGACTTGAAAGAATTTTTGGGATTTACATATTAATGAATTGAAACCTGCAACCCCATTCTAAGTGATTAAAAATTTAACAGCAATCTAGGTTTGCTCATCAGGTGCTGTGAGGGAGGGAATTTCATAGTATTGATTCAGCAACGATGAAGGAATGGCAGAATCCAAACTAGGATGGCGAGTGGTTTGGAGGGAAAGTTGCTTTTTGTACCTTGCTTCTTGGTGATAAAAGAGTTGCGTTAGTGAGGCATGTCATCTTGCACTCATCAAGAGAAATCCAAGAAAGTCAAATTTCAAACAATCAACACAATTTTGACTGAAAGAGAAAAGGAGTGCTGATTGTCTGGAATCTGTGCTGAAAACCCCACATGGAGTTCACAGCAGATCAGACAGCATCCATGGAAATACAGTAAAGCTAACGTTGAGTCTCAACTATGAAGAAATCACCTCACTATTTATAAAGACAGTGAGAGAGAAAACAGGGAGCTACACACTTGTTAGCTTTACATCAGGGTGAGAGAAAATGTTAGAATCAATTTTAATGGATGGGATAAATAGATGTTTGATTGATAATGATCTGATTGAATTTAGTCAGCACATGGATCTGTGAATGGGAAATCGTGTTTGACAAACTTATTGAACCATTTGGAAGGTATTACTAACAAAATTGATAATAAAGAAAAGGTGATAGACGTAGGTATTGCAGAAGGCACTTTATAAATTTAGAAAGATTAAAGCACGTGAGATAAGAGGTTATGTACTCACACAGAAGAACGATTGGTTAACAAACAGAAAACAGGGAGTAGGAAGTAATGGGTCATTCTCACGTTGGCAGGCTGTGATGAGTGAGGTACTGCAAAGCTGAAAATGTGTTGCTGGAAAAGCGCAGCAGGTCAGGCAGCATCCAAGGAACAGGAAAATCGACGTTTCGGGCATAAGCCCTTCTTCAGGAATGCCTTTCCTGAAGAAGGGCTTATGCCCGAAACGTCGATTCTCCTGTTCCTTGGATGCTGCCTGACCTGCTGCGCTTTTCCAGCAACACATTTTCAGCTCTGATCTTCAGCATCTGCAGTCCTCACTTTCTCCTCGAGGTACTGCAAAGACCAGTATTGGGCCCTAGCTATGCACAATGATTTGGAGGTGAGAACTGAAAGTGATATTTCCACATAGAGCCATATAGAAGCAGATCTTTTCACCCAATTCATGCATACCAACCAGGTTTTCTAAACTGAATTCATCCCACTTGCCTGCATTTGGCCCATATTCCTCTAAACCTTTCCTATCCATGTACCTGTCCAAAAATCTTGTAAATGTTGTAATTGTACTCATCTCTACCCCTTCCTCTGGCAGCTCATTCTATATCTGCATGGCCCTTTGTGTGATATCCCTTTTAAGTCTTTCCTGTCTCACCTTAAACCCACACATTCTAGTTTTGGAACCCCTACCCTGGGCTTTTCACCTTATCTATGCCCCTCATGATTTTATATAGACCAAAGGGGTAGCCATGGGCACACGTATGGGCCCCAGCTACGCCTGTCTCTTTGTTGGCTACGTAGAACAGTCGATCTTCCGTAATTACACCGGCACCACTCCCCACCTCTTCCTCCGCTACATTGATGACTGCATTGGCGCCACCTCGTGCTCCCGCGAGGAGGTTGAGCAATTCATCAACTTCACCAACACATCCCACCCTGACCTTAAATTTACCTGGACCGTCTCTGACATCTCCCTCCCCTTCCTGGACCTCTCCATCTCCATTAATGACAACCGACTTGACACTGACATTTTTTACAAACCCACCGACTCCCACAGCTACCTGGATTACACCTCTTCCCACCCTACCTCTTGCAAAAATGCCATCCCGTATTCCCAATTCCTCCACCTCCGCCGTATCTGCTCCCAGGAGGAACAGTTCCACCACAGAACACACCAGATGGCCTCCTTCTTTAGAGACTGCAATTTCCCTTCCCACGTAGTTAAAGATGTCCTCCAACGCATCTCGTCCACATCCCGCACCTCTGCCCTTAGACCCCACCTCTCCAACCGTAACAAGGACAGAACGCCCCTGGTGCTCACCTTCCACCCTACCAACCTTCGCATAAACCAAATCATCCGCCGACATTTCCGCCACCTCCAAAAAGACCCCACCACCAGGGCTATATTTCCCTCCCCACCCCTTTCCGCCTTCTGCAAAGACCGTTCCCTCCGTGACTACCTGGTCAAGTCCACGCCCCCCTACAACCCACCCTCCCATCCTGGCACTTTCCCCTGCCACCGCAGGAACTGTAAAACCTGTGCCCACACCTCCTCCCTCACCTCTATCCAAGGCCCTAAAGGAGCCTTCCACATCCATCAAAGTTTTACCTGCACATCCACTAATATCATTTATTGTATCCGTTGCTCCCGATGTGGTCTCCTCTGCATTGGGGAGACTGGGCGCCTCCTAGCAGAGCGCTTTAGGGAACATCTCCGGGACACCTGCACCAATCAACCAACCCAACATTTCAACTCCCCCTCCCACTCTGCGGAGGACATGGAGGTCCTGGGCCTCCTTCACCACCGCTCCCTCACCACCAGACGCCTGGAAGAAGAACGTCTCATCTTCCGCCTCGGAACACTTCAACCCCAGGGCATCAATGTGGACTTCAACAGTTTCCTCATTTCCCCTTTCCCCACCTCACCCTAGTTCCAAACTTCCAGCTCAGCACTGTCCCCATGACTTGTCCAGACTTGTCCTACCTGCCTATCTCCTTTTCCACCTATCCACTCCACCCTCTTCTCCCTGACCTATCACCTTCATCCCCTCCCCCACTCACCTATTGTACTCTAAGCTACTTTCTCCCCACCCCCACCCTCCTCTAGCTTATCTCTCCACGCTTCAGGCTCTCTGCCTTTATTCCTGATGAAGGGCTTTTGCCCGAAACGTCGATTTCGCTGCTTCTTGGATGCTGCCTGAACTGACGTGCTCTTCCAGCACCACTGATCCAGAAACTGGTGTCCAGCATCTGCAGTCATTGTTTTTAACCAAGGTCTCTTCTCAGCCTCCTAAGCTTCAGTTAAAAAAAGGTCCCTGCCTATCCAGCCTCTCTCTATAGCTCAAACGTTCTGGTCTTAATAATATCCTTGTAAATCATTTTTGCACCCTTTTCAGTTTAATAACAGTCTACCTATAGCACTGTGACGGAACTGAATGCACTACACCAAATGTGGCCTTACCAATTTCTTCTATAGCCATAACATGATGTCCCAACTCCAGTACTCAGTGCTCTGATAGATAAAGGCAAGCGTGTCAAATACCTTCTTCACTACCCTGTCTACCTGTGACACCACTTTCAAGGAACTATATACCTGCACCCCTAGATTTCTCTGTTCAGCAAAACTTCCCAGAGCCCTACCATTAACTGTGCAAATCGTGCCCTGGTTTGTCTCACCAAAATGCAACACTTCGCGTTTATCTGCATGACACTCCATCTGCCGTTCCTCGGACCACTAGCCAATTAATCACGGTTGTACTCTTAGATAACTTTCTTTACTATCCACTATACCACCAGTTTTGGTGTCATCTGTAAATAACTAAGAATGCCTTCTATATTCTCATTCAAATCACTTATATAAATGATGAACAACAGTAGACCCAGCATATAAAGCTAAGTGGGAATGTGTTGGGAGGAAGAGATAAGGTATCTTCAGGAGGATTTGTAGAGATTTAATGAATGTGCTAGAACGTGGCAGATGATATACAATGTGAAAAAAGTCTGAGACTTTCCATTTTGGTAGGAGAAACAGATTCACAGAGTACTGTACTTCTTAAATGCAAAGAGGTTGGAAATATTAGATGCACAAAGGGACCTTGGTGTCCTTGCTGATAAGTCACTCAAGGTTAATGTGCAGTTATAGCAAGCTATTTGGAAGGTTAAGGAAATGTTAGCCATTATTGCAGGAGGATTTAAGTACAGGGTAGACTATGCAGAGTATACGGTGTGCAGGTTTGGTCTCCTTTTCTCAGGCAAAATATTGTTACCATAGAGGGAATGCAATTAAAGGTCCATCAGACTTGTTCCCAAGATAGTGGGACTGTCGTCTTAAGACAGATTGGGTAAACTGGACCTGTATTCTCTAGAGTTTTAATGAATGAGAGGTGATCTAATTGAAACTTGCAAAATACTTGAATGGACAGACAGGATAGATACAGTTAAGATGTTTCCCCTGTAAGACAAGCCTAAAATCAAGCAGCATAACTTCAAACATTTACGAGAAGAATCTTTTTATGGAGAAGATTCTGAACCTTTGGAATTCTCTACCAGAGGGTTGTGGAAGCTCCATCTTTCAGTATGTTGAAGGTAAAAATTGACAGGTTTCAGATTACCAGTGTCATATGGGGATGAAGTGGCTAAAAGGCATCAAAGTATTTAATCAGCCATGAACATATTGAATGGCAGGACAGACTCAATGATTTGAATAGCTTACTCCTGTTCCAATGAATGGCCTAATTTGTTTCAACTTCTAATGTTCTTCTTCATAAGTTTCTGATATTATCCTCGTGTATCAACATTATGATCCTCACAAAGTTCTTTGCAGATAGAAAGAACATGAACATGCATTGCATCTGTCTGAACTAAACAAAATAGGTAACAAATATTTGCTGGTTGATGTCTCAGGGCAATGTTCTGACCAATCAATCAGCAGCAATTGATTTGAAACCTAAAGAAAATTTGGCAGTTAATAGTCAACGATCATTAACTGCTCCATTCTCACGGCAAGACCTCTACCAACCAGAGTCCACTTGCCAACCAATGGGCACTGTCCTTTCATAAGGTATCAATTTGTTTCCCCTTTATTGGCATTTCTTGAAATACTACGAATTTACAGTCATTTCTCCATTGGACTCACAAAACAATACAAATTACAGTCTTGTCTACATTTATCAGTACCTTGAAGTTACATCTTCAGCAGAATCGCGGGATTTCAAGAAGTTATTGGGTGGAGGGGAGTACAGACATAACATGTTCCCTTTAGGGTGAAACACAAGAGCAATAAGCCTAGAGAACCATGAATGTCCAGGAATATTCATGGCTGGATTAAAAAGGAAAAGAGAGACATATAACAGGTAAAAAGGGAGCAAAAGGATGGAGGCTCTAGAAGAGTATAAAGTTAAAAATCACACAACACTAAGTTATAGCCTAGCAGGTTTATTTGGAAGTACAAGCTGTCGGAGTGCTGCTCCTTCATTAGGTTGCTGGTGTTGTGTGATTTTAACTTTGTCCACCCCAGACCAACACTGGCACCTCCACATCATAGAAGAGTATAGGAAGTGCAAAGAGATCTGAAGAAGAGTGAAGTGCGGACATGAGAAAACACTGGCAGGCAAGTTTAGGGAGAATTCCCAAATATTCTACAAGTATATTAAGGGGAAGAGAATAACCAGGAAAAGAGCAGAACCCATTAGGGACCAAGGGAGCAATCTGTTTCTGTAGCTGCAGGACATCTTTGTGGGCGGCACGGTGGCACAGTGGTTAGCACTGCTGCCTCGCAGCGCCAGAGACCCGGGTTCAATTCCCGACTCAGGCGACTGACTGTGTGGAGTTTGCACGTTCTCCTCGTGTCTGCGTGGGTTTCCTCCGGGGGCTCCGGTTTCCTCCCACAGTCCAAAGATGTGCAAGTCAGGTGAATTGGCCATGCTAAATTGCCCGTAGTGTTAGGTAAAGGGGTAAATGTAGGGGTATGGGTGGGTTACGCTTTGGCGGGTCGGTGTGGACTTGTTGGGCCGAAGGGCCTGTTTCCACACTGTAAGTAATCTAATCTAATCTTGTAATATGTTAAATGATTTCTTCACATCTGTCTGTGTGGAAGAAGAGAAGGATGCAACTCCTGAATTGAAAAAAGTGGACTGTGAAATTCTTGAGCAGATTGATATCAAAAGTGAAGAGATATTGGAGGTTCAGACAAATTTAAAAGGGGATAAATCGCCAGCTTCGGGTGAGTTGTGTCCCAGGCGACTGTGGACAATGAGGGAGGAAATTACAGGTAATGAATTGGCAGAATGCAACTTCACCCTGATAAATGTGAGATTTGCAAGAAGAAACAAGACCGGGGGGTACTCAATGAATGGAAAGACAGCAGGAAGCTCAGAGGAACAGAGGGAGCTCGGGTGCTTGTTAACAGATCCCTGAAGGTTTCAGGACAGGTAACAGGGTAGTTAAGGAGGCATACAAGATCAGTTGTGACATAGATTAGAACAAGGGGAGTGATGCCAGAGGTGTGTAGCTGCAGTACTGTGCACAGTTCTGGTCACCACACGATAGGAAGGATGTGAATACATTGGAGGGGATGCAGAGTAAATTCACTTGGATGTTTCTTTAGATGGAGAATTTCAGCTACGAAGAGAGGCTTGGTCGTTTTCTTTGGTGCAGAAAACACCGACATGTCTAGCATTATGAGGGACATGGACAGAGTTAATAGAAAGCAGCTGTTCCTCTTAGTTGTAAGCTCAATAACAAGGACCATAATTTTAAAGTGAAATGCAGGAGGTTTAAAGGGGATTTGAGGAAATATGTTTTCACAATGAGGGTGGTGAGGATCTGGAATGCACTGCCTGAGAGGATATTTGAGGTGGGGAACATCACAAACTTTAAGGCTATGTACATAAAAGGCTATGGGCTTAGTGTAGGCAGTGGCATATTTTTGGCAGTGCAGGTGTGATGGGCCAAAGGGCTCTTCTGTACATGGTTCTACCTCCTAGGTCTTGCAAATTATGTCCTTTTATAGAATTCAAAAAGTGCTGATCTTTATTGCTTCATACTCATCTGGACTTGCACTTTCAAAGAAATTACACAACAGAACCTCACTCCCACAACCTTCAGCAGTTTGCATTATTTATAAATTGAGACAGCACTTTTATTCAATAGTATCTGTCACTCTGCAGCAGCTCAATCATTTTACTTTAGATAAATGCTGACCTTTACCTTATGTACAAAAGTAAAACTAAGGATGTACCCATATTGTAATCATGGTTCCACACCGATTTCTCGAAAGCTGAATCTGATGTTCATAACTTTTTTGTGAGTTAAACTTGCAGAATGGTTTATAGTACAGAAATTCAAATGGTGGTATTGCTATTGAACGGGGTGATGGTTGGAGTTTCTCTTGTTGGAGATGGTCATTACCTGAGAATTGGTGGTGCAAACATTACTTGCCACTTCGGGGTGGCATGGTGGCTTAGTGGTTAGCACTGCTGCCTCACAGCACCAGGTTCCCAGGTTTGATTCCAGCCTTGGGGGACTGTCTGTGTGGAGTTTGCACATTCTCCCTGTGTCTGCGAGGTTTCCTCCGGGTGCTCCGGTTTCCTCCCACAGTCCAAAAGATGTGCAGGCCAGGTGAATTGGCCATGCTAAATTGCTCATAGTGTTAGGTACATTAGTCAGAGGGAAATGGGACTGGATGGGTTACTCTTCGGAGTGGATTTGTTGAGCTGAAGGGCCTGTTTCCACATTGTGGGGAATCTAATTTAAAAAAAACATCTAATTTTTTGTCAGCCCAAGCCTAGATACTGAACAGTGTCTCCACCTGGACAGGTTCAGGTTGAATCTTGGAGATAGGAGTATAGGAGACACTTGCCCAAGGAGCAGATTAGTGGAATTTGATGATGGATGTATTTAAATGTGGACAGTGTAAGCCAATTGTATTTTTTTCCAAAATCTGAAACTTCAAACAAAAAAACTATTAAAATTTTGAAATGGGTATTTTCACAATTCTCAATCTTCCAAAGGTGCAAATAGGACATCCTGATGGAGAGAAGATGGAGATTGGCAGGACACACATTTCTCCTCCCAGACAAACAGCTCACCAGTGACAGCAAAATGGACTCCACCAAATATAGAAAGACGACTGGGAGGGCTAAAGAGGACTAAAGGGGGAAATTTGCTATCTATTGTCTTGTACATGACCCTGTTTCAGAGATGCCATTAGTCTCACTATGACCTTTATTTAAAAAGCTGAAAATTCTGATCTGGTTGAGATGTCAGAACTCACCACCATTGCTCTCTCTGTCACCCTCACTTCCCAGCCACTGAATAGGGACATTCGGTGGTATGGAGATGAGATTCCCAAATGCTAAAAAATTGTCCTACAACATGCTACAAGTGTGTTAGCCACTTCTGTTGTTGCCTGTATACATCTTGTGATATAGACACATGCCAAGGAAGCTAGAGTTGTCACAGGTTCTCCCTTAGTTATTTACTCACAATGTTGCAATTTTTAGGGTCCAGGCATTGGAAATGTCGAGCTACTTGCAGAATGGCTTCCCGTAAATCTGCCACCAACTCAGTCTGTTTGATGTTTTTTGCCTTCATCGCCTCTGCATCTTCATTGTCACCTGTCAGTAAGAGAGTGGGTAAAGAGTATTAAAGAAATACAGTGAACAGGTGTGACAGCAAGCGAGGGAAGTGGAAAGTTTCAGCCATAACTAGGAGATTAGCAAGGATTAAGGTCGGTCAAAATGCATTTTGCTGCACCAGCACATTTTAACAGCTGATCAAGATGGCTTCTCGTGAAGTTAGCAAAGTGCTTGTTCACACAGCACAAGGATCCTGAACATGAGATGGCAATGCATAACGTACAAAGTGTAAAGGGTGGGTATGGAGGAAAAGGAGGGAAAATTACAGAAAAGAATGTAGAGAAGCAGTTACAGGGAATGAAGAAGAGCATGAAATAGATAAGAGGCAGGAAGAGGAAAGAAAGGGAAGAAATTTACAAAAACACATTTGAAAAGTTAACAATGATTAATGGTGAATTCATGAACACACCATGAAGTAAACAATGAAAATTGGAGATAACAACATTTATTCCACAATATCCCCTGAGTCTGGAACCAAATTCCATGAATTCTGGAAACCTGAAATCAAACCAACAAATGCTGGGAATTCCTAACAACTCAGGCAGTAGCAGAAGTAATGAAAAGGGTATCAGTCTGAAATAAAAAGCTACCTTCACTCTTCACAGCTAAGTATTTCTCTTGTTTTCTGTTTTTATGTCATTGTCTGTGATTTGCTGCCATTGGCAGACTCTGCCATCCTCATTACAGCCATGTACACTTATCCCTGCCCGATACCTGTATCCCACTATAACACCCCACCATGCCTGGATCTGCTTCGATGATTCGGGGACAATGAGCTTACCAAAAAGTAGAGCACCCAGTCCAGACTTCCTGCGTTGGGACTGTCGTCGAACAATCTATACAGAGAAGAAAGACAGATCTCAATGGAGAGCCTACTCACATTACATTTGGACATGACAAAAGTCATCCTGGCTGCATCTCCGAGACCAGTAAAGACAAGCTGGGGACAAGAACCTTTCCTGTTATTTACAGAAAGATGAAGCCAGGAGAAGAAATCTCAAACTAGAACGTTTGGCACAGGACAAAAAAACCAACATGCCTGCTTGAAGTTTAGATAATCCTCGTCACCCTGCTCACCCATCACCTCGCCCCCTCCCACCCCCCAAGTCACCCCCACATCACCCCGCTCACCCTTCAGTCTCCCCCTGCTCACCCTTCACCCCGTCACCCCCGCTCACCTTTCACCCCCCCACCCTTCATCTCTGCTCACTCTTCACCCCCATCACCCTTCACCCCCCCGTCACCCCCACTCACCCTTCATCCCCCTCACTTGCCCTTCATTCCCCGTCACCCCACAGTCACTGCGTTACATTCTGTCTTTCTTCATGCCAATAACGTTATGTGCTAACAGAATCTTTCCTGGCTTTGTACAGATTGCTGCCTCACCAGTGGTACACACCTTTGTATAGTTTGGCATGGTTGATTGTGGGACCTGGTTCTGGTCTGCAATCAGATATGCCAGATGCTTCGTCCTTTGGCTCTCAATCATGGCATCTGTCAACGATCCAGCGAGCTTCATTGACTCCTGCAGAGAAATATTTCACAGTGTATTTTACACAGTGAACTGAATGGTTGCTATAACCCGATCTCCACAAGGAGCTGCATGTCTTTGTTCAAAGTACAGAAACAAAGACGTTTTGCTTTAATTGTACAGAACACTGGTCAGACTGCAGCTGGAGGATTGATATCCTTGCCAGACATTTCTTTCTTATTTTTGCCATGGAAAGGATGCAGCAAAGGTTCTCCAGACTGATCCTGGGATGGCAGGATTGTCGTATGAGGAAAGATCGAGGAGACTGGGTCTGTCTTCTCTGGGGTTTAGAAGAATAAGAGGCGATTCATTGAAGCTTACAAAATTCTTAAAGCACCAGGAAGTGTTTGATGCAGAAAGGCTTTTATCACTGACTGTGCAGTTTAGACCAAGGGAAACCATAAAGTAAGGGACAAACCATTCAAGACTACGATAAGGACTGTGATGAATCTCTGAAATTGTTGAACTGCAGAAGTGCGGTCATTAATTAGAGACAGAGATTCATAGATTTCTAGTTACTAATGATATCAGTGGGATATGGGAATAGTGCAGGGATATGGCAAATGATCAGCCATGATCTAGCATCAGTAAAGCAGGCTCAGAGGGCTGAATGGCCTATTCCTGCTCCTATGTTTGTAATTATACTGTGTCTTGATATCACTGTAAAAAGCTGTGCTTTCCTTTCTTAAAGATTCAGCACCGCCCTCTTGACCTGCAATTTTCTTCCTGACCTCTCTGCCCCCACCCCCTCTCCAGCCTATCACCCTCACCTCCTTCCACCTATTGTATTTCCAGTGCCCCTCCCCCAAATCCCCTCCCCCCTACCTTTTATCTCAGCCTGCCTGGCACACCAGCCTCATTCCTGAAGAAGGGCTTATGCCCGAAACGTGGATTCTCCTGCTCCTCGGATGCTGCCTGACCTGCTGTGTTTTTCCAGCATCACATTTTTCAACTCTAGTCTCCAGTATCTGCAGTCCTCACTTTCTCCACGGGGACATGAATAGGCAAGGTTTATGGGATATGGCCCAAATGCAGAGGGGTGGGAATAGTTTAGTTTGGGAAACTTTGCTGACATGGACAAATTGGACCAAAGGGTCTGTTTCCATGTTGCATGACTCGATGACTCTTCCTTTCTCATGCTTTACCCTCAGTTTGATGCATTTATGCCAAACACTCACTTCTGGAAAGATGCAAGGTTCGACCCCACACAATGACAGCACAGAAATAACTTTTTTTCCCCCACCTTCTCTCACATTTACATGACAAACATAATTCAAAAATCTCCAGAACAAAACGCAGAACAAATCCACAAATCAGGCCTTACATAAACCAGCAAAGCTAAAGGCTTGATCTGTCTCAATCTAGACATTATTAACTGACCAAATATTTTCATTAATTAAATATTATGGAATGAATGACTACTGCCATTAATTATTACTGACTAACAAAATGCTGTCATTCATTAAATATTACTGACCGGAAAAATATTGTCATTAATTAGCTAATCCAAACTGTAATTAGTTATTATTGATTGACTAAAGACTAAATAATTATTAAATTCTATCAATTACTACTGACTAACCACTACGCTACTAATTAATTATTACTAACTGTTGTTAATTTTACTGACTGACTAGATAGCATGCTAGTAATTATTATTAGATTAGATTACTTACAGTGTGAAAACAGGCCCTTCGGCCCAACAAGTCCACACTGACCCACCGAAGCGTATACCACCCAGACCCTTACTCCTACATTTACCCCTTCACCTAACACTACGGGCAATTTAGCATGGCCAATTCACCTAACCTGCACATTTTTGGATTGTGGGAGGAAACCGGAGCACCCGGAGGGGTGCTGAAGCAGACACGGGGAGAATGTGAAACTCCACACAGACAGTCGCCTGAGGCGGGAGTTGAACCCGGGTCGCTGGTGCTGTGAGGCAGCAGTGCTAACCACTGTGCCACCGTGCCGCCCACAACATTGACTGGCCAAACATTATCATTAATTAACTATTTCTGACTGGTTACATACAAGCTAGTAACAATTGACTAACTGAGTGAGCACTATCTTGACCTAACCAAATACTGTCATTCATTCTTAGTAACTGACCTAACATTGTCATTAATTATTACTGACTCACCAAACAAACAGTCATTAGTTAATTACTACCAACTGACTAAGTACTATGCTAATTGTTTAGTGACTGACCAAGCACTGTTATTAATTTAAATATTACTGACTGATTACATAGTGTGAACTAATCAGTTATTGACTGACAAAACACTATCTGATTAATTACTACTGACTATGCAGTGTGCTAATTAACTGAGTGACCAAACACTGTCATTAGTTAATTATTAAAGAAGCAAAGGAGAAAGTGAGGTCTGCAGATGCTGGAGATCAAAGTTGAAACTTTATTGCTGGAACAGCACAGCAGGTCAGGCAGCATCCAGGGAACAGGAGATTCGACGTTTCGGGCACAGGCCCTTCTTCAGGAATGAGCAGAGAGTGTTCAGCAGGAGAAGATAAAAGGTAGGGAGGAGGGACTTGGAGGAGGGGAGTTGGAAATGTGATAGAAGCAAAACCCTGTGGATGCTAGAAGCCTTAATTCTAGAGTTTAGATTAGATTCTCTACAGAATGGAAATAGGCCCTTCCGCCCAACAGTGCCACACTGACCCTCCAAAGAGTAAGCCACCCAGAACCATTCCATACCCTATATTTACCCCTGACTAACGCACTTAACACTATGGGCAATTTAGAATAGCCAATTCACCTGATCTGCACATCTTTGGATTGTGGGAGGAAACCGGAGCGTCCAGAGGAAATCCACACAGACACGGGGAGAACGTCGTCCGATGTGGGAATCGAACCCGGGATCCTGGCGCTGTGAGGCAGCAGTGCTAACCATTGAACCACTGTGCCGCCCAACGTTAATGTTTCTGAACTGAGCACTGCAGACCTCATTAATTAATTGAGGTTACTGACTACATAGTGTGCAAGTAATTCATCGCTGATTAAAATTATGATTGATTCTGAGGTTTTTCAGATTCTTAATTCTCAAAGAAACTGGACTTTTGGACTTGGCTATACCTGTTTAGCTGTCAAATGACACTGACCTTAATGAGGATCTCTGGGTCATCAATCTGTGAAGGAATGTCTGATAATGTGTTGAAGATAGACGCTGAGTTTTCAGACTGAATGAGTTCCTCTTCCTAAAGAATCAACAAATCTCATTAAATACAAAATCTAACTCAATGCTGCTACATCTCCAGCTGTTATAGAAGCAAATGTAGCATTTTTAATACACAAACAGAAATGAATGAAGGAAAAGACAGGTATGTTTTGGTGATGATTGTCTGAGGGAAGGTTGGTGAGGATACTGGGATCTTTTAGATATCAGAGAAACTTGGCTCCAGTATCTTAAAAGGGTAAGGCTCCCAGCACTCCAACAATGTTGCATCCCTCAAAATCTGGTAATACAATGTGTTCCGCTCTTAAGACAGGAAAGAACTTAATCTATTCTCTCAGAGTTCTACTGTTTACAATTGGTGAGCTGAAAAATTGTGTGAGAAGAGGATAACCTTTCTCAGACAACTACCAGAATGACAGAAGTCAACCTGCAGTGTTACATCAACTACTTCTTCAAATATTCACTTATGTGCCAACATCCTCCCTGCCTTCACACACCATTTATGAAATTTTGACAATCTCAGTCATGGTTCCCAAAGGTGTCAGATTTCCTGCACCCTCCCAACTGAACTGCTTCATAGCTTTTTCATAAAAACAGCTTCAAGATAGTAACGTCACAAAATGGGCTATGCCACTATTTAATTAACTTACCAGATGCTGTCATTAGTTAGTTATTACTGACCGACTAATTAACAAATTACTGACTGATTACTAGTTTTCTACTAATAAATTATTAGAACTGACTGGACCACCATCATTAATTAATTATTATTGATTGACAAATTGTTTACAAGAATGATACCTGGACTTCAGTGCTTAAGGGGAGAGATTACATAAATTAGGTCTGTTTTCTCAAGTAGATAGAAGGTTAAAAGGTGATCTCATTGAAATCTTCAAGATACCGACAGAAAGACAGGGTAGATAGATTATTTCCACTGGTTGGGGACTTGCACACAATAGGAGGTACAGTCTGAGAATTCAGGCCAGCCTGTTTAGGAGAGATATTAGGAAGCAATTCTATATACAAAAGGTAGCAAATATTTGGCACTCTCTTCCACAAATGGCAGTGGATGCAGGAAGTTTTTTTTTATTAAGCAAAAGTTATTAAGGGCCAAAGGCAGGTAATATGGAGTTAGGCCACAAATCAGCCACGATTTTAATGAGTAGCAGAATAGACTTGAGCGGCTTAACTGGCTTACTCCTGTTCCTATGAGATATTTATTTTCACTTCTACTAATATTACCAGTGTAACCCACACTCACATTGCCTCAGTCCAGAGGGTTACAGTCAAATTCCTCAATACAGACCCAGCCTGTACTGAGGACTTTGATCCGAGCAATTCAGTTTGGGTAGCCTTGTGATGTGGAGGAGGAAATAAGGTTCATACTGCCACCTAGTGAGCCTTACTGGGAGTGCAACACCCATATAAGTGAGTGTTGATAATGTGATGATTTGGGGGTGCCAGTGTTGGACTGGGGTGTACAAAGTTAAAAATCACACAACACCAGGTTATAGTCCAACAGGTTTAATTGGAAGCACACAATTAAACCTGTTGGACTATAACCTGGTGTTGTGAGATTTTTAATGTGGATAATGTGAGTATGTATGATAGTGGTTATGTATACCCACACATAAATGGAAAAGCAGTGGCTTTTATAGGAAGAACGTGAGTATTTTCAGTTCAGATCTACCATCAGTGTGAGGGTCTGCTATTCAGACCTAGTATTTGTGTGAGCGTATATTATTCAGACCCAGTATAGAGGGAGTATCCATTATTCAGACCCAAAATCAGCAAGTGTACACCATTCAGACCCAGGATCAATGTGTGCAATCACCCTACTCATCTCTACTGATACGAGGTACTAAATCTACAATACCCATTTCCAAGATATGTCCAGTTACTCAAGCTTGTGCTTGTACTGATCCCATCGTGCTCTCCATGTGTTTTCTCAACATGGCAAGCAGCAAGAATGGCTGCTGCAATGCTCCCATTACAAGGAGGTGAGACTTAAAGCCAAGATGAGATCAGCCATGATCATCCTAAAAGACAAAGCAAGGGGCTGAATTGCCCACTCTTGCTCCTAATCCTTGTTATGTTCTTAGCGGCTCCAAAAGAGCTGGAAAATATTCCCAAAAATCCCATCTTACTATCCTCATGGTAACCTACATACCTTCAATTTGAGCATTCCCAGTGTGATCTGGAAAAGGAGAACAGAGCCCTCACAGAAGAATATGTCCCAGACTCGGAGAAGTATGTTGATATGCACAACACTGGCAAATGCAGTCAGAAACCAGTGCAGAGTGATCAAGGACAGCTCTATGGGAAAAACAAAACAGGACAAAATTAGAATAATTTACCTTCACCAATAAATGGCCACGTAAGCAGCAAAAGGGATACATGATATCTAGAACTGATAAGAGGAAGTAGCAGTGAGAAACGTCTAGGCAACAGTAATTACAACCTAAAGATCAAGCAAGACATAATAATGTTCAAATCACAGTAAGAAAGTGGCACATTTTAATGAGATGAAACTACAGCAGGGGAAAAACTTAACAATTTGTAATGGGGACAGCACGGTGGCTAGCATTGCTGCCTCACAGCATCAGGGTCCCAGAGTCGATTCCAGCCTCGGGCAGCTGCCTGTGTGGAGTTTGCACATTCTCCCCGTGTCTGTGTGGGTTTCCTCCAGGTGCTCCGGTTTCTTCCCACAGTCCAGAGATGTGCAGGTCAGGTGAATTGGCCATGCTAAATTGCCTGTAATGTTAGGTGCATTAGTCAGGAGTAAATGTAGGGGAATGGGTCTGGATGGGTTGCTCTTCGGAGGGTCGGTGTGGACTTGTTGGGCCGAATGGCCAGTTTCCACACTGTAGGGAATCTAATCTAATCATAAATAATAAGTGGAGAGAATTTCAAATGCAAAACAAATTCAGGTGAAATATATCCCATTAAGTAGCAAGAACAAGCCAGCTAATAAAGACATAACATAAATGAATGAAAAAATAAGAACAATGACAAAACTAGGCCGTACACCAACTTAACAGTTTCTCCAGCATTGTTTGTTTTTACTTCCGGTAATGAATGAATTATTTTATTGTCACGTGTATTTTACAGTGAGAAAAACAGCAAAATACAGTGAATAGCTTTTCAACTGTCACCACCATCTGACACCATTTTGAATAGCTTAAAGAATAAGAAAAAATATAGGAAGATATAGCTTAAAGAGAGTCTATTCGTCCTGAACCAAATCATCAACAATACCTCCACCATCATCCCTCCTCCACCACCTTCCTGCTGTCTACACTGGACTCAGCCAACATTGAAGTTGCCACTTTTCAGCCGCCTTCTTTCACCATTGGGCCCATTCTCCTCTGCCACCATCTCGATACACCTCCAAATGTCCAGCATCTGCGGTATTTTGCTCTTATTCAGCAAAAACAGGAAGTGAGGTGACAGAATCCAGGAGAGGGAAAGAGAGAAGTCAGTGTGAGAATAAAGAGGAGCAAATACAGAAAGAAGTAAAGGATGACACTGCAGAGGAGCTGCTTCTTTGCTGTATGACTCTATGACTTCTTAGATACAGGTGTTGGCAGAGAACTGCAGTTTAATCGTGGTGGCAGGATAACAGTTATAAATTATATTTCTAGACAAAATTCACAGTAGTCGTTGTTATTTGTTCAAGGGAATGTGGGTATCCCTGGCTAGGCTAGCATTTATTGGCTATTTCTACTTGCCCTGGAGAAGATGGTGGTGAGCTGCTTTCCTGAACCGCTGCAGTCCTTGGGATGTATGGACATCTACAGTACAATTAGGACACAGTGTGCACAAATGGGGAAAGTCAGACCTTTGCATGGACTTCCAAAAGGCAGGTGATCAATTGGCATAAAAAGGGTTTGTCAGGAATACTGAAGGCATTAAACGAAAAGGGTGGGTTTGTGGATCCCAAGCTGTAAGACTGACAGAAAACAGTGTAACAATGCAGAACTGTTTTATAGACTGGAGGAAGACGTATAGTTGGGTACTGTAGGTAGGAGAATTACTCATTTTCTTAATATTTAATGACCTGAACTTTGCTGTACAAAGCACAACATCAAAAAAATTTCAGATGACAGAAAACTTAAGAGGTATTGTGATCGGAGGATAGTGACAGAGCTCACAAGGATGCAGACAAGCTGGTGGGATGGACAGGTGTGCTGTAGATGGAGTCTAACAAATTGAAGCAATACATTTTGTTCGGAAGAATCAGGACAGGCAATGTGAAAAGGGATATAATTTTAAAAGGAGCAAAGGGACCTGGAGTGTGTATGCTCACAAATTGACGAAAATGGTAGGGCAGATTGAGATTGAGGTTAGAACATAAAGCATAGAATAGTACAGCATAGCAACAGATACTTTGACCCACTATGCCTGTACCAACCATGATGCTATTTAAGGAGAAAGTGAGGGCTGCAGATGCTGGAGATCAGAGCTGAAAATGTGTTATTGAAAATGTGCGCTTTTCCAGCAACACATGATGCTATTTAAACTAATTACATCTGCCTGGACATCCATACCCCTCTATTCTCTCCCTGTCCATGTATCTGTCTAAATGCCTCAAACCTTTCTAGTGTTGCTGCTTCCACCACCTCCCCTGGTAGCACATCCAGGCACCCACTATCTCTGTCTAAAAAACTTGCCTTGCACATCTCCTTTAACCTTTCCCTGTCTCACCTTAAGCCTGTGTCCCGAGTATTTGACATTTCCACCCTGGGACAAAGACTATTCACCCGATCCAAGCCTTTCATCATTTTATATACTTCTGTCAGGTTACCCCTCAGTCTGACACTCTCGTAAAAACAATCTAAGTTTGTCCAATTTCTCCTTATAACTAACACACTCCAATCCAGTCAACATCTTGATAAACCACTTTTTAACTCTCTCTGAATCAGAGTCCATACAGTGTGGGAACAGGCCCTTCAAACCAACAAGTCCACACCAATCCTGCCAAAAGTAAACCACCCAGACCCATTCCCCTACCCTATTACTCAACATTTACCCCTGACAAATGCACCTAACCTACACATCCCTGGACACTATGGGCAATTTAGCACAGCCAATTCACCTAATGTGCGCATCTTTGGATTGTGCAAAGAAGCTCGAGCAGCTGGAGGATACCACGTGGACAGCGGGAGAATGTGCAAACTCCACACAGACAGTTGCCCCGAGGCTGTGATCAAACCAGAGTCCCTGGTGCTGTGAGCCACCTGGTGCTGTGAGTTCACTGTGTGAACTTCCACATCCTTCCAATGTATGGTGACCACTGTGCACAATATTCCAAATATGCCCTGACTAAAGTCTTATATAATTGAAACACCACTCACCAACTTTTATACTCAATGCCCTGACTGAAGACAAACGTGCCATACGCCTTCTTAAACACATTTTCCACTTACGTTATCTTTTTCAGGGAGCTATGGACTTGAATCCCAAGGTCCCTCTGGATATCGGTGTTCCTAAGGGTTGGGTCATTTACTATATATGTTTCTCTAACATTTGACCTCTCAGAATGGAACACTTTACACTTATCTGGATTAAATTTCATCTGCCATTTCTCCACCCAACTTTCCACATGATCTATGTCCTGCTGTGTGCTTTGACATTTTTCCTCACCCTCCACAGTTCCACCAATTTTCACGTCATCTGCAAACTTACTGATCAGACCACTAATATTTTTGTCAAAATCATCCATATTTATTACAAACAAGAGAAGTGCCAGCACTGATCCTTGTGGAACACCAATGGTCACGAACCTCCAGTCAGAAAAACACCCTCCACAACTAACAGTTGTCTCTATGGTCAAGCCAATTTTGTATCCAATCTGCCAAATCACCATGGATTTTGAGATTTGATCATCTGGACCAGCCTATCATGATGGACCTTGTCAAATGCTTCAGTAAAGTCCATGTAGACAACATCTTTTCCAATCATTTCCTCACCACTGATGTAAAATTCAACAGCCTATAATTTCCTAGATTATCTCTGCTGACCTTATTGAACAAAGGAACAACATTGGCTATTCTACAATCTGCTGGGACTCACCTGTGGCTAAAGAGGATACAAAGATATCTGTCAAGGGCTCAGCAATCTCCTCCCTTGTCTGCATCTGTGTTCTGGGTTAGATTTCATTAGGCCCTTCGGACTTATCTATCTTAATGTTTTTCAAGACACCCAACATTTTTAATATCAACATTCCTCAGAGTAACAACCAACTCCTCTCTAAACTTACCACCAATGTTGAATAATTTTAGAGTATTCATTAAGCACCTCACTCAATTCTGGATGTAGGTTTGCTCGCTAAGCTGGAAGGTTCATTTCCAGATGTTTCATCACTCTACTAGGTGACATCTTCAGTGGGCCTAAGGCGAAGCACTTCTGAAAATTCCTGCTTCCTATTTATATGTTTGGGTTTCTTTGAGTTGGTGATGTCATTTCCTGTGGCGATATTATTTACTGTGGTGAAGCCACTTTCTGTTCCTTTTCTCAGGGGGTGGCTCAACCTGAGCTACAAATCTTCTCAAAACTCACCTCACTCAATTCCTCTAGCTCCACACATAAATTTCCCTATGTCGTTGAGTGAACCTACCCTTTCCCTAGTCACCATCTTGCTTCTAATATATGCATTGGGATCCTCCTTAATCCAAAAGATATTTCATGGCCCTTTCTAGCCCTAAATTTCTTTTTTAAGTTTTCAACTTCATTTGTAGCCCTCAAAGATCTTATTTGATTTTATTTCATAAACTTTACATATGCTGCCTTTTACTTTTTAACTAATCTTTCAACATCTCTCATCATCCAAGGCACCCAAATCTTGCCATTCTTATCTTTCATCCTCACAGGAACATGCTGACTTCCAGATATGGGAGTCTTTTTAAGACCATCAAATAGCTGTCCCTAAACTAATTTTTCCAGTTACTGCCAAAGACTGTTGTAGTCCAAATATGTGCACATCAGGTGCATTGGCTATGCTAAATTGTCCATAGCGTTAGGTGCATTAGGCAGGGGTAAATATAGGGTCGGGGTGGGTTACTCTTCGGAGGGTCGGTGTGGACTTGTTTTGCTGAAGGGCTTGTTTCCATACTGTAGGGAATCTAATCTAATCTAATTAACCTTCCAATATTGCACTTTCACTCAAAGGGTTAAAAAGATATGTAGGATCTTTAGGGTGTGGGCCATGGGTCTTTTGGGATGTAGGTTTAAGGTGAAATGGGAGAAGTGTAAAGGAGATGTGTGAGACAAGTGTTTTTACAATATAGGACAGTAGGTATCTGGAATGTGTTGCCAGGGGATGTGATAGAAGCAAACGCAATAGCAAAGTTCAAGAGAAATTTAGACAGACGCATGAACTGGCAGAGAATAGAGGATATGGACCATGTGCAATCAGATGGGATTAGTTTAGAATAGTATTGTTGAGATTGTAACAAGATTAATCAGGTGGATCTCATAGAATATGAGTTCCCTGATTGAGGCTGTTAATCTGGTCCAGTAACGAAGCCCTGGTGGACATATGTTTCGTCACAGAAGTTTCACTGTGTCTCACACCAGCACACACACAACATGGGTGCGGGGGAATAAGTAAGCACTACCGCAGTTAGGCGGTAGTGTGGGGGTAAAAGCGAAAAAAAAAACAGGAGTACCAGAGGCTCTGCATATTCAGAGCTGGTTCTGAGGAAGCTCCATCAGTGTCAAGGACTCTCCATCTGTAAATGAAGGGTGACGGGATACCGGCCTCTGTGGAGTTATTTCAAGTATCATGGTCGGCACAGATATGGTGGTTGAAGGGTTTGTTCCTGTGCTGAATTATTCTATGTAGAGACATTAAGTATAAAAGCAAGGAAGTGAGGATGAACATTTATAAAAGGCTTTTTCAGGCTGAACTGGAGTACTCAATTGCAGCACACTTTCAAAATGTTAAAAAGGTTTCAAAAAGGGTACAGAAAAATTTGGAAAGAATGGTGTCAGGAATGAGGAACTGCAGTTACATAGACAGATTGATAATGTTGTGGCTGTTCACATTAGAGGCAGACCAACTAGATGACTTGTTTTCATTGATGAAGGTCAAAATCTGGGAACATCGAATTAAGATCAATGACAAAAGAACTAATGGTGACTTGAGAAATTTTGTTTTTAATCTGGGAACATCGAATTAAGATCAATGACAAAAGAACTAATGGTGACTTAAGAAATTTTGTTTTTAAACGACAGACGATTAGATCTTTAAGAGTGAGGTGGAAGCAAATTCAATTCTGGCTTTCTACAGAGAATTAAATATAGACTTGAAAAGAAAATAATTGCAGGAGCAAATGCAAAAGGTGCGTGAGTGGTATGAGCTCAGTTGCTTTTGTAGACAATTAGTGCAGATGGCTTTCTATAACCTATAATTATTCTATCATTCTAAAAATGCTGAAATGGATAAATATAATGACAGAAAGAAACTCAAATAATGAAGGTATATGACGATAAATACAGGAGTATTCTACCCACACAGGAGATTTACTGGAATAATTCTCGAACTGAGGACTGATACTTGGCAGGAAAGATTGAACAGGCCGGGGCTCAAAAGTAACCAATGACCTTATTGACATCTTGAGAATATGAAAACATTTGAGAATGTGAGTTGAGGGAACATATTTCCATTTGTGGGGATATCAAAATAAGTGGCTTCAATATAAATCAGTTAAGAAACATTCCATCAAAAACTCAGGAGAAAAAGGAGTGAGAGAGAAAAGGGAGAATATCCATGGAGTGCTCATAATGTACAGCTCATGACAATATGGACTGGTTGGAGTGACTGGCATAGATACATTTAATGGGAAGCTAGGAAAGCTTACAAGTGGAAGGAAGATAGAGAGCTGTAGATTCACTTCAGGGAAGAAAGGTGAGTAGTAGTATGGACTTGCTGTACCAAAAGTATTTGTGCTCAAAGTATTTTGTAACATGATGGCAGAGAAATGGTCACAAGGGAAATGCACATATTTATGACAACTCCAGCCCAAATGATTTACACTACTCTGCAGTTCATTTTTGCCAGTGCTCTTGCATTAGGAATTAGAAATAAAAGCAACTGCTTGGTTTCAGGATTCAGACCTTGATTTGAAAGTGGGAGTACTGATAGGTAGAACCATAAAAATGCTGATAGATTTATGCATTTTACAAATGTGGACTGTAATTGACGTGTCTGTGTGCGTTTCCTCCCACAGTCCAAAGATATTTAGATTAGGTAGATATACCGTGCTAAATTGCCCATCCTAGGCAGGCTAGATGGATTAGCAATGGGAAATGCAGGGGTGGAACAGGTCTGGGTGGGGTGTTCTTTGGAGGATCAGTGTGGATTCAACAGTCCAAGTGGCCTGCTTCCACACTGTAGGAATTCGATGATTCTATGATCATTTGGATGTTTTGCCAATAATAAGAAACAGAGCTGGAGCAAACACTCACCCCAAAAATAGCAATCTACAACTGAGGAATAGTGGGCAGAAAAGGCTATTTATTATTCAGAAGGTCGACAAAGGCCGTTCTAGATCACTGGATCTAAAAACCTAAATATCAAAGTAGGTCATTTAGCCCACTGAGCGTGTTGTGCCAATCAATGAGATCACAGCTCATATGCATCTAAGCATATTCATTCATATGGATTGCATAATCCTTAATACTCTGGTCAAATTAAAATCTATTCATTTGTTTTAAAAGTTTTGAATTATCTCAGCCTCAATAGCTTCTGGGAGAAAGAGTTTCAAAATTCCATTCCCCTCTATGTGAAGTGCTCACCATATGATGTAAAGTTTGGGATTTACAGGTATACTTTTTAATGTTATTTGGTGATAGTGTGGGTCTGTGTTTGAGATAGTAACTGGTGATTTTAGTGTGTTTGAAGTAAATAATTAACTTGTAAATATATCTGTAACCGCTGCAATTTCTTTAAAAACAGTTTTTGAAGCTTGGCTGGAATGTGAGTAAGTTTGTTCATGAACAGATTTTTGTTTATTTTAGATTATTTGTGATCTAGCATGGAAAATAATGGGGTCTCAAAAAGGGTTGTCAGAGTCTTCTGGAATCTGGGTTTTATCAAGCTTAAGAGAAACATCTATAACAGCAACTTTTAGCTTCATAGAGTTATAGAGTCCTTCAGCACAGAGGCAGGCCCTTTGACCCAAACTGGTCCATGCCGAGCAAAATATCCATCAACGCTAACCCCATTTCCCTGCACTTGGCCCATATCCTTCTAAATTTTTCCTATCCATGTATTTGTCCGAATGCCTTTTAAATGTTGTTCATGTACCCACCTCAATCACTTCTGCTGGCAGCTCATTCCATATACGTAGCACCCTCTGTGTAAAAAAGCTGCCTCTCAGGTTTCCTTTCATTCTTTTCCCTCTAACCTTAAAACTGATGCCCTCTAGTCCTCAATTCCCCAACCCTGGGAAGAAGAGGGAGTGCATTCACCCTATCCATGCCTCTCATGATCTATTAAATGCCTCTATAAGATTCCCTCCCTCAGTCTCCTATGCTGTAAAGTAAAAGGTCCTAGTTTGTCCAAACTTTCCCTGTAACTCAGACCTTGAGTCCAGGCAACATCATTGTAAATTTCTTCTGTACTCCATCCAGTTTAATAACATCCTTCCTATAGCAAGGTGACCAAAACTGAACACAATACTCCAAGTACGGCCTCACCAACATCCTGTACAATTGCAACTTAACTTCCCAATGTCTATACTCAATGCCCTGATTGATGAAGGCCAGTGTGCCAAAACCCTTCTTCACTGCCCTGTTTACCGGTGACTCCACTTTCAGAGAACCGTGCACCTGAACTCCAATGTTCCCTGTTCCACTACACTCCTTAAGGCCCTACCAATTACCATGAAACTCCTACCTTGAATGGGCTTTCCAAAATGCAAGACCTCACACTTATCTTTATTAAACTTCATTTGCCATTTCTCAGCCCACTTCCCCAGCTGATTAGGATCCTGTTGCAATTTCTGGTAACCTTCTTCACTGGCCACAATACCACCTATTTTAGTGTCATCTGCAAACTTACCAATCATGTCTTATACATTATCATTGAAATCATTGATATAGATAACAAACAGCAATGGGCCCAGCACCAACCCCTGAGGCATACTTCTCCAAAGGCCTCCAGTCTGACACGCATCCTTCCATTATTACTCTCTGCTTCCTACCATCAAGCCAATTGTGTATCCCATTTGCCAGTTATCCCTGGATTCCATGTGGTCTAACCTTCCAGAGCAGCCTATCATGTGGAACCTTATCAAAGGCCTTACTGAAATTCATATAGGCTACGTCTACCAGCCTGCTCTCATCAAAGAATTCTAACAAAATTAGCTTTTAACTTTGCATAGTGCCAGTCGTTATGCAGATCTTGGAACTGGATGGCTATACAGAACAGTGTTCCTCCAGCAAGGGAATGATAGATTTAGTAAATTAAATTATCTTTCGTGTTCATGTTAGTCCCAGACCAGAGGCACTAGGATAAGAACCAGAAAAGGCTAATTAAAGCGGAGTGCAGTGAAGCTCAGCTCCGGGATGCAGCTATCACAGTTACAGTCTCCAATTGAAATTGTAAGTGACTTAAACCCAGCAAGGCATTAGGTGCAAGGAGAAAGTGAGGTCTGCAGATGCTGGAGATCAAAGTTGAAACTTTATTGCTGGAACAGCACAGCATGTCAGGCAGCATCCAGGGAACAGGAGATTCGACGTTTCGGGCACAGGCCTTTCTTCAGGAAGCAAGTCTTCTGGCGCTGAGTATTACATGAGTGACGTTTTGGGAACTGTACTGGGATAGTGTTTTGATTACTATAAATTTACTTTGATTATTTTCAATTTATTTAGGAATGTTTTGGGGTCAGTGGGATTATACTTTCACTGTGTTTAAAATGTTTGAAATGATATTATAAAGAGATAGAATTATTCAATTTTTACCTTCATTATTTTTGCAATAAACTTGAGTTTCACTGTCAAAGTAAACTTTGCAGCATTGCATAATTATGTTTCAGTAAGAGACTGCTTTGTAAAAATCAAAACAAATAAAATTATTATCTCCATCAAACAAAGTCCCTATCAGCAGTGGTGACAACTACTGGGGCTCATCTGAGATTGTGGAATTCACCAGATTTAAGAGGATATGTACCTTTCTTGTTAAAGTAATGGCTACAGAATGATTCAGGGCATAAAACAGCAGTGTTATGATGAAGTTTATTGTGTGAGATTTGACAATGGCTTTGGCGGTGACTAAGAGTATTGTGGAAGATACACTAGTGGATTATTTAAAATCTTTGACTATAGAGGGACTTGGCAGGTACAATTAACACAGAAGTAAAAGCTGAATCTCATAAGGATGAGATACTGCAAGTAATTATACCACACAAAACAAAGGACAGGAGAAGTATATGCTGTGTATCTAAGTCCTGTGACAGGAAGTGGGCACACAGCATAAGTTGAGGATATCTTACATTAATGTGTTTTTTGACTTCTATCAAATCAAATATATCGTCAATCTGCCAAGTGAGGATTGTTTGATCAAAACTATTGCTTCTCTTACCAATGTCATGCTCCTGGAGAAGTTTGTCCAGTCGGGGAATGTACTGTACTATCAAGTGACGCAGAACCCGCTGGTCTGTCTGCACACCCAGCAATGTGGTGCTGAAATATGAAGGAGGAACCAGGTCCTCAATAATGGCACACATCATCCAAAAAGCATCCTCCTCTTCCAGGAACAGCAGCAGGCAAGCTGCAACCTGTGCAAATAAAGCAGGTTAGTTCTGAGATCAAGGTCAAGGTAACTGTAGGTGTTGATGGGTTTGTAATGGATGTTGGTGGCCAGCCTATTCCCAAAAATAGAAACAAAGATGTCAAGGAAGGAGTCAGAAATGGACCAGGTGAAGGTCAGGGAAGGATGGAAATTGGAAGCAAAGTTGATAATTTTTTCTAATTTCAATAAGAGACAGGGAAGCAGTACTAATAATGTCATCAGTGTACTGGAGAACTAGTTTGGGGAGAGACCAGAGTAGGGCTGGAACAAGGAATGTTCAATATACCCATGAAAAGACAGGCATAACTGGGGCCCATACAGGTACCAGTAGCAACACCACTGATCTGAAGAACATGAGAGGAGTTAAATGAGAATTTGTTCAAAGTGAGGATGAGCTCAACCAGGCAGAAGAGGTTGGTGGCAGATGGGGACAGTTCAAGGCTTCCTTTCAAAGGAAAAGCGGACAGCTCTAAGGCCATTCTGTTGGGCGACTAGATGTCCATAATGAAAAGACAGCTACTGCTCGCAAACAGGACTGCAAAGTGTCAGAAGAATCAAAGTTGTAAGTGGGAGGGGATGAACAAGAGGAGAAAAATAAATAGAGTCCTGGTAAAAAGAAATAAGGATGAAACAATGGTTCTGCCCAGGCAGTTCTGTTTGTGGATTCTGGGGAAAAAGTAGATGGGGGCTGTGCAGGGTTGGGGAAAATGAGCTTGAACTCTTTGGGAGATGCGGTGGGAAGAGATATCCCCAGATGGAGAGGTTAGTGATGGTCATGGGGACAACACCCTGATATTCGTTGATGGCATCATGGTCTGGGGAGATAGGTGGTGTCTGACAGCTGACAGTTAGCATTCATAAAGTAGAAGTCAAACAACACCACCACCACCCCCATCAAGAACTAAAGATTTCGTCAACCAAGGATTCCTGCTTCCGTGTTTGAAAGGCCCTCAGCCTTGTCCAACCCCATTTCCTCCATTACTGCCCTCGCACCTTTCCTTCCCTTCCACAATAATTATAGGGTTTCCCCTTGTCCTCACTTTCCATCTCACCAGCCTCCACATCCAAAGTTGCCATTTCCACCACCTCCTGTAAGATGCCACCACCAGACACATTCTCCTCCCCTCCCTTGTCAACATGCCACAGAGACTGTTCCCTCTGGGACACCTTGGACCACTCCTCCTCCACTTCCAATGCCTCCCCACATGCCACGGCATAGTCCCATTCACTCGCAGAGGTACAACACTTATCTGTTTATCCTATTGCCATCCAAGGCCCCAGACACACTTTCCAAATGAAGCAGTGATTCTGTACACTTCCACTTACTCTTGTATTCCTATACTTGAATACACAAGACAATAAATCTAATTTTAAATCAATTTAGTCTACTGTATCACAGCTCATGATGTAGTCTCCTCTATACTAAGTGACTGCTTTGTGGAACACGTACATTCTGTCCATAAAAATGACTCCAAGCTTTCAGGTGACTCCCACCTCAACACATCATCACTTTCCATGCCCACATTTCTCTCTCAGGCCTGCTGTATTGCTTCAGCCAAACTCAATTCAAGCTGCAGGAACAAAACTTCATCTTCTACTAAGGTACCTTACAGTCTTCAGGACTCATTGAGTTTAATAATTTCAGAGCACGATCACCTCTGCATCCATGTCTATTATTCTCCCCACAATCCCAGGTCCTGTCCTGAAACGGGCTGCTTTCAGCACAGCCAACCCATTTTCAATGGCATATAGTCCCTATTATCACCATCTTCGCTGGCTTAACTTCAATAGTCCCTTTCTGTGCTCAACCCTTTTTTCTCTTTCCAGATTACTTGTCCACTGATCTGCTCATTCCTTTTACCCCCCTCGACTCTCCTTAATTGACATTAGTACTACCTTTTCCTAGATGTTTCTAATTTTGAAGGAGGGTTACTGGACTGGAAATGTTAACTCTGTTTTCGGTCCACAAATACTGCCAAACCCACTGAGTTTCTCCAGAGTTTGTTTCAGATATCCAGCATCCACAATTCTTCATTGTAATGTTAATTAATAACTTATGCTCATGAACTTTGGAAATTATTGGTGCAGAAAGGTTTTGTAAGGATGGTACCAGGACTGAGTTATTATAAAGAGAAGCTGGATAGACTGGGACTTTTTTTCACTGGGAGCATCATGATGGGCTGAATAGCAAAGTTCCTTTCCCCAGTGTGAGGGCATATTTTTAAGGTGAGAGGAGGGTGGTTCATCTGTGAAATGAAGTGCAAGAGGAAGTGTTGATGCAGGTACAGTTACAACATTTAAAAGATGTTCAGACAGGTACAACCAGAGTTTCCATGCTGTTTAAAACTATTACACTAAAATGACTTTGTCTAGAAGAAACTAACTATTGCTTGATTATATAGAATTTTAATCTTCCGGATAAAATGAGGCCTTGAATCACAGAATCACCTAGTAGAGAAAAGGTCCTTGGTTCATCACTGCCAAAGCTACACTAAATCTACACTAGTCCCACTTTCCAGCCTTGACTATTATGACATTTCAAGTTTTCCTCAAAGTACTTTTATAAAATTTGTGTGGTTTCCTGCCTTTACAACTGTCCCAGGCAGTGCATCCCAGAGCTCAATACGCTCTGGGTGAAAACATTTTTTTCAGAATATTTAGAGAAACTTGGGGAGGCAATGGCCTAGTGATATTATTACCTGACTATTAATCTAGAGACCCAGATAATGTTCTGGGAATCTGTATTTGAATTCAATTAAAGCATGGAATTAAAGGATGACTATGAAACCACTGCAGATTATTGGAAAAACCCATCTGGCTTACTAATATCCTTTACAGAAGGAAATTGCCATCTTTACCTGATCGAGCCAACATTTAATTCCAGACTCGCAGCAAATTACCCACAGATCCCTTCTAGGCAATTAAGGACGGGCAATAAATGCTGTCCTAGCCAGCAACACCCGCATTCCACGAAAACAGAACGTTAAAAAGCTACATTGTCATTCCACATTTTTTATTTTATTCAAATTTCACCAGCTGCCATGGTTGGATTTGAACACATTTCCCTAGTTACTGGACCAGAAACATTAAATCTGCTTTCTCTTCACAGATGAGCTCAGAACCGCTGAGTTTTCCCAGCAATTTCTGTTGTCTCTAGAGTATTGGCCTGGCATTCTGGATTACTAAATTCAGTGAATCATCACTATGCCACCCTTCATCCAAATAGTATTTACTCCTCCTAAAACAAACAATAGATGGACCATGCTGAACCAGCAATTGCTGTGGTATACATCCATGTATCTGGTGCTGTACTGACAATGAAATTCTTCTACCACATGGTTTAAATGTGTGATAGAGAGACTACTTATCAGTCTGATATTGGGAGCTACCACGTGAGTTGTGATTGCATGAAACAGTGTGAAACAGATTGCTTAACCGATCCGTAGTTGCATACAATTGAGCAATGTGTGATATGATTTTCAGTGTGTTTCATGCAGATTGTAAGCAATCAACATGCGCTTGTAAAACTCAAAATAAATCATATACTGCTAGTTGTGAATCCACAATTAAACTGCATTGCCAAACAATTCTGAGTTCATTAATTGCTGTAACAACAACCATCCCAAGATCACCAATCGAGCTTGAGTCATGGCCCATTTAAGTTTGCTACAAATGATATATATTCATAAGCAGAGACCCCTTCTCTTCAACAACAATGAAATATGCTCAAATCTTGCAGCGTTTTTGAAATACCTGTGACTTCGAGAAGCCTAATTTGGCAAGATGGATCAGAAACTGACTTAATAATAGGTAAAAAGGGTAGTGACAGAAGGCTGTTTGAGTGACTGGAGGCCAGTATCCAGTAGTGTGCTACAAGAATCAGTGCTGGGATCCTTATTGTTTATTATATACATAAATGATCTAGATGAAAACATGGGGGGGAATGTTCAACAAGTTTGCAGAAGGCAGCAAGATTATAGGGAGGTTAATAGTGAAGAAGATGGTTGTAGGCTATAGAAAGATATCGATGCATTGATCAGATGGGCTGAGCAGTGGTAGATGGTAGTTAAATCTGATAAGTGACACTTTGGAAGAAGAAACAAGATGAGGGAGTATATAAAGAACAGCAGGATACTGGATAACTCAGAGGAATCTTGGGGTAATTATTCACAAATCCCAGAAGTCAGGAGAGCACATGAATTGGACAGTTAAGATGGTATGTAAGTCACTTGGTTTCATCAGTTGTGGCAGAAAGTATAAAAGCAAAGTAATATTGGAGTTGTACAGATCATTGGTTGGGCCACAGCTGGAATATTGTCTGCAGTTCTGGTCAGCTCACTACAGGAGGAATGTGATAGCACTAGAGCAGGTACAAAGGAGTTTCACCAGGATTTGCCTTTGTTGCGGAAATTGGGTTATAAGGAGAGACTAGAAAGGATGGAATGGTTTCTTTACAGCAGGGAAAACTGAAGGGGGACATGACTGAGGTGTATAAGAGGGGTATGGATAGCATGAACAGGGAGCAGCTGTTCCCCTTAGTTGAAGGGTCATACTATAAGAGTAAGGGGCAGGAGATTCAGAGGGAATCTGAGAAAAAATGTTTTCATTTACAGGGTGGTGGGAATCTGGGTTGCATGGCTTGGGAAGGTAGTGGAAGCCGGAAATCTTACAACTTTTAAAAACATTTGGACGAGCACCTGAAGTATCATATCATTCTAGGACATGGAACAAGTGCAGAAAATTGCGATTAGCACACCTTTAGTGGCAGCTATTGTCATTGGAGACTAGTGAGTGGAAGGGCCTTTTCTGCACTCCACAGTTCTCCATTGATTTGCCTCAATCAAACAGAGTCAACTAGCCAACTAATCTCATTCCTCCTGTGGTATGAGTTGGTTTGATAATTTATAATTTGTCATTCTGACATTTGTCTTAATTAGTCCAAGATGACAAGCTTTGGCAACTTATCTCTTTCGCTTCCACTGATCCATTCAGTACAACATCAGACTTGGGTTAACTAGTTAACTATAATCTGAATTGCTGAAGGCAGTTGATACACTTCACAAACTAGACATAAAAATAATTCTTGACTTAATTCTTTTCGAAATGTTAAGGTTGAAGACACATTTGATTCAAATTCCCTGCAAAATTTTGAGTTCATTATGGAACAGAACTATCTAGAGGACTGGAGCACGAGGCTGCATTTGAAGAGCTTTGATGAATCCAATTGTCTTCTCTCATAATGAGTGTTTCAAGGAATGAAGAACAAAGAAGAATATATGTTTTAAATAAAGTCTGTACCATTCCGGTCCCTTGACAGTATCCAATCTCTGGGTATAGCCATGCCAGCCCACGTAGAATTCTTCGTAATCTTGGAATGCCAACACTGTTTATGTTGGAGAAGCAAGTGTTACTTGGCATTGTGCGCAGTAGGTCTTTCTCAATCTGAAACAGAAAAGAAATTGGCAATTTGACTCCCAAATACCTGTTCTAGGCTGTCAACCATCAATGCTGCCACAAAAATCATTGTTCCCACACAAAATTGGTAGATTCCATTTGCAGTACTTTGTTTGCTTTTTTAATGTTTTTTTTTAAACTTGCATCACTACTTTTGGTAATGTTTGTATCTGTACCTCCTAGTCTTTCTGCTCCCCTACCAATTTAAACACTTACTGCCGAAAAGAGCATGTGGCAGCTTTATTGTCCTTTCCAGAACTCTTCGGTCTCGAAATGCCCACCATTCACTGCACCACTAGTGGCTAGGCTTTTTATCAGTTGGAACTCTCATCCCAAACTTCTTTCATTAGCTTTCTGTCTCTCCTGCTGCAAGACCCTCCTTAAAATCCACCTTCATGACAAAGCTCTTAGGTCATTTCTCCTACCATCTCCGTCTGCACTTTGGTATACATTTTTATTGCATTACGCCTCCTCCTCAACGTTATAGATATTATATAAATGCAAGCCATTTTGTAATGGCCTCATTCATCTCACCTGTTTGGCTGCAATACTCCCATCATTGGAGCTGTTTTTGGCAATGTCACGGTATGAGGTTTCCGTATTCCGCTTTTTCTGCAGAGCGCCTGACAATCGCATCCAGATCTAGTGAAAAGAATGCCAGCAAAATAAGAGAAAAGAATTAGCACAGAGCAAGAGGCCTTAAAGGCTTTAAACAGGTTGGACTTGTAGTGGGACCTACAAGAAACTAAACAAGCCTAAAACTTACAGAAATAGAAAAGGAGAGCATCAGGCAGACTAATCTAGGGTAGGATATAAATGGCCAGGGAATTCAGTGTTGTTCAACAGGAACTTAAGGATGGTTTCTAGAAATAAGGAATTACTGTGAAAAAGGAGTGGAAACTGGCAGGACAATCATGCGTATAATGTTTGTCATTAAACTGGAGGGAGACCTGGAGGCAATAGTACATTGCCAACAACCAGGTGCAGTATGGATTACTGAGACTGGTTCCAGAAAATTCAGGGCAGGACTTAAACATTGTATTGTTTAGCAAAGATACAGTAGGAAAGGGCAAAGTAGGATAACTTGGAAAATTTGAAGTTGAATGGCATAGCCATCTATAAGGCAGAAGCAGGATCCATTTGGAGAATGATAATAAAGAATCAATCACTTTGAAAGAGGCTCTCTACTGGCCACCTAACAATGAAAATTAAGAAGAGGGATGAAAAATTGGGAAAATATGGAAATTGTCCAAGGAAGCATTCACTACAGGATTTAATAATGGGGAATAAACAACAGCAAATAGAATGGCATCTCAGAATAGTACGAAGCAGAGGATGACGATTCAGCCCCTGATATGTACTGCCATTTCAAGGAACAGTTGGTAAACAGCTTTGAACTCCCTGAGTGCTTTTTTTAAAAATTAGACAAAAGATGCATGAGTGGCTCACACAGGCTGTAGCTGAGGGGATCAAAGCAAGACAGAGATACTGTGAGCTGGAAATGTGTTGCTGGAAAAGCGCAGCAGGTCAGGCAGCATCCAGGGAACAGGAGAATCGACGTTTCGGGCATAAGCCCTTCTTCAGGAATGAGGAAAGTTTATCCAGCAGGCTAAGATAAAAGGTAGGGAGGAGGGACTTGGGGGAGGGGCGTCGGAAATGTGATAGGTGGAAAGAGGTCAAGGTGAGGGTGATAGGTCAGACTGGGGTGGGGGCGGAGAGGTCGGGAAGAAGATCTCAGGTTAGGAAGGCGGTGCTGAATTTGATGGATTTGACTGAGACAGGGTGGGGGGAGGGGAAATGAGGAAACTGGTGAAATCCGAGTTCATCCCTTGTGGTTGGAGGGTTCCTAGCCGGAAGATGAGGCGTTCTTCCTCCAACCGTCGTTTTGTTGTGGTCTGACGATGGAGGAGTCCAAAGACCTGCATATCCTTGGTGGAGTGGGAGGGGGAATTCAAATGTTGAGCTACAGGGTGGTTGGGTTGGTTGGTCCGGGTGTCCCAGAGGTGTTCTCTGAAACGCAACACATTGCCAGCTCTGATCTCCAGCATCTGCAGACCTTACTTTCTCCTCAGAGATACTGTGAGCACCGAGGGAGGCATCAAGTGAGTGATCACTGGTTTAATGAGCACTAAAAGTGAACTAGCAGCCTGGAAATGTAATCTGTTCCAGCCTGCCCTTGTACACGAAATGCCCTTAAAGTAGCATTCTAATGATAGTTGCAGGTGCACTGCAAACTATAGAACTGAAGTTACAGAGGCTTCAACTAAGCAGACAGATGTTCCATGAAAATGGAGAGGGGCTGGCACATGTAAGATAACAACAGCTATGAACTATGTGCATGGTCAGAGCCCTGGAGCATTCCCTGAAATATTGGTGCTTGATGTCCAAGACTGCAGAGCAGAGGAACTCAGACTTTCTTGTCAAGAATTCTCAGCATCTAATTTCCATCCACCTTATGATATGATAGAATGAGGCAAGCTTTGCAGTTAATGAGGGTGACAACTAGCAATAAGCCCTGTTAACAGGTCTCTCACTGATCCCTGGCAAGAATCTCATCTTGATGATTGGAACTCTGATGCTTCTGACATTGAGAGGTGTCTTGAATCCCATGTGATTCTGCCAGATTTTGTGCCTTGGCCCAGGTTATTCAGATTCTGTCCTAAAATATCTTGTAAAGAATTCAAAAGAAACTTCTTTACCCAGAAACTAATGAGAATGTGGTACTCACTACCAATGCTGCCTCTAAGCTCCAATGTGCCGCACATTGCGATCGTCATCGGCATGCCAATTTTGACACTGACTTCTGATTCCAGAAATCACTGCAGTGCACAGGCCACAAAGCCAATAATAAAATTAGAAGGAGCGCTGCTCATTACTACAGGAAGTAGCTGAGGTGAACAAGATATGCGGATTTAAGGGGAATCTGGATAATTATTGGAGAGAGAAGTGAATCGAGAGATAGAAAGATGTGCCAATGTGGACCACAAATGGATTGCTTTTACTGAACAGTCTATTTATGTGCTGCATTTTCTCTGTAGTTGTGTTAACAATGAATGCCAGAGAGGAAACTAAATGAAGAAAGGGAAGGAGATCCTCAAAGTCTCAGAAGTTAGACAATTTGCTGTGGGACTGATATAAAGTCCCACATTTGCTATGTTGAACTAGCTGATCTCAGTGCAACAATTACTGTATTTTGTGGAACAAGAATGCTGAGAACTATCAGTTTTCCCAGGTTTCCACTGCAGATCCCTATTTCCTAACAGTGCTACAAACTGTACATGTGGATTTTGGGTGAAAACACATTGGGCCAAAGGGCCTTTTCTGCGCTGTATGACTCTATGGTAAAAATAAGGACTGCAGATGCTGGAAACCAGATTCTAGATTAGAGTGGTGCTGGAAAAGCACAGCACTTCAGGCAGCATCCGAGGAGCAGGTCACAGCAGTTCAGGCAGCTGTATGACTATGACTTATGACCTAGACCTGATGCTATTCAAGATCAATAAACATGTGGACAGACTTTGATGGTTCACATATGAGCACGCTGGTACTACACAGAACATTGAACAGCACAGCACAGGACAAGCCCATCGGCCCACAATGTTATACTGAACATGACGCCAAATAAAACAAATCCTTCTGCCTGCCCTTGGTCCATAACCCTCCATTCCTTGCATATTCATGTGTTTATCTAACAGTCTCTTAAATGCCTTTATTCCAGCTGCCTCACCGAGCACCCCGGCAGTGTGTTCTCCTACCACTCTCTGTGTAAACAATTTGCTCCTCATGTCTCCTTTGAACTTTCCCCCTCTCACCTTAAATGCATGCCCCCCTAGTATTAGATATTTCAATTCTGGGGAAAAGGTTCTGACTGTTAACATTATCTATGCATCTCATAATATTATAGCCTTCTATCAAGTCTCCCCTCAGCCTCCGCTGCTCAAGAGTAAACAACCCGAGTTGTTCTAGCCTTGCCTGACAGCTCATACCCTCTAATCCAGGCAGCATCCTGGTAAACCTCTTCTGCACCCTCTCCAAAGCCTCCACATCCTTTAGTGCTAACTGTATGTCACTGATAATCCAGTCTAAACAGCGTTGAATATGGCATCAAGAGGCTGGGTCAATGCAGTTAACAAAACTGTTAAAGGAATTAAACAAATCTAACAAAGTTTGGATAAGTATGACAATGATAATCTTGAAAGTTCCTGAATTATTCTAACAGGGTTCAGTGCTGGGGCCCCAGTTGTTCAAATATACGTTAATGAGTCCAGTGAAGGTTCACCAGGGCAGGGTGGGACTCCACCACAGGCTCTTTAACATTTCCAGAAGTAGTAACAAGACAGAGTACGGAAAGGGTCATGAAGAGTGATGCTCAACACAGGACTAAAGTAAATGAGCTTGTAGCACAAATTGGAATTGGAAATACAATGCTGTGGGTAATTACAGAAATGTGGCTGCAAGGGGATCAAGGTGCGAATTTAACATCCAATCATGTACATCCTATCAAAAGGACAGGGAGATGGGCAGAGGCGTTGTTAATAAGAAATGAAAATAAATCAAAAGCAAAAAGTGATATAGAATTGGAAGGCACAGAATCTGTGTGGGTAGAGTTGAGGAACAACAAAGACAAAATCTCCTGAGAGTTGTGTACAGGCCTTATAGCAGTAGTCAGGATATGGGGAAGAAAGCTAACCAGCAGGTAGAAAAGGCATGTAAAAAAGGCACTCTTATAATGATCATTTGGGACTTCAATATGCAGGTGGACTAGGTATTTACAGGTTGGTAGCAGCTCTTAAGAAGAGGAATTCATGGAGTATCTATGAGATCTTTTTTCTGGAGCAATTTGTGGTAGATCCCAGCAGGGAACAGACAATTCTGGATTTGGTAATTTGCAATGAGTCAGACTTGATTAAGGAGCTTAATGTGAAGGAAAGGCTATGAGGCAATGATAGAATTAGGTTGTAAGTTTGGTATCATTGCTATCAACCACCTTGACAGATGAAGACAGGTGGGCGGCACGGTGGCACAGTGGTTAGCACTGCTGCCTCACAACGCCTGAGACCCGGGTTCAATTCCCGCCTCAGGCGACTGACTGTGTGGAGTTTGCACGTTCTCCCCGTGTCTGCGTGGGTTTCCTCCGGGTGCTCCGGTTTCCTCCCACAGTCCAAAGATGTGCAGGGCCAGGTGAATAGGCCATGCTAAATTGCCCGTAGTGTTAGGTAAGGGGTAAATGTAGGGGTATGGGTGGGTTTCGCTTCGGCGGGTCGGTGTGGACTTGTTGGGCCGAAGGGCCTGTTTCCACACTGTAATGTAATGTAATGTAATGACACATAAATAGAAAGTGGGACAGAACACCAGCGCTTCACTGGAGGCTCACTGATGTTACTTGGCATGGTGACAAAATGTCTGAAAACAAACCTTCCAGCTCAGCGTGCAAACTTACAACCTGAACCTCATCCTGAGCTACAAATCTTCTCAAAAATGATAAAATTAACCCAGCAGTTTGATCGGGATTAGATGTAAAGGCATTACAACTGAGTAAAGGTAACTACAAAGACATGAGGGTGCAGGCGGCCACAGCTGATTGGAAGGAGATCTTAGCTAGAAAAACATTGGAGCAGCAATGGCAGAAATTTCTGGGGAAGCACATCCAATCTTCATCCCAAGAAAAAGGCTACACACTAAGGGAATGATGAGGCAACCATGGCTGACAAGGGAAATCAGGGACTGTACAAAGGCAAAAAGCATACAATGTAGTGAAGATTAGTGGGAACCCAAAGGATTGGGAAGCCTTTAAAAACTAGTGGAGGATAACAAAAAAAAAGCCATGGGGGGGAGAAGATGAAACACAAGCATAAAATAACCTAGTAATAAAAAAGATGATTGCTCGAGTTTTATAGATAAATAAAGAGTAGGAGTGGACATTGGACCACTGGAAAATGAGGCTGGAGAAATAGTAATAGGGAACAAAGAAATGGCAGAGTAACTGAAGAGGTACTTTGCATCAGTTCTTACAGTGGAAGACAACAGCAGCATACCAGAGAGTCCATCAATAGTGGCCATCAATAAGGTGGTGTTGGGGAAGCTAAGGTTTGAAAATGGATAAATCACTTGGACCAAATGGAGTACACCCCAGAGTTCTGAAGGAGATAGCTGAGGAGATGGTAGAGCATTGGTAGTGATCTTTTAGGAATCACTGGAATCAAGGAAGGTCCCAGAGGACTGGAAAATGACCAATGCCAACACTCTGTTTAAGAAGACAGGGAAGCAGAAGATGGGAAACTATAGGCCAATAGCATCTACTATTAAGGATGAGGTTGTGGAGTACATACAATTACATAGTAAAATGGAGCAGAGTCAGTGTGGTTTTGTCAAGTGGAGGACATGTCTGACAAATCTGTTAGAATTCTTGGAGGAGGTAACAAGCAAGTTAGACCAAGGAGAGCCAATGAACATGATCTATTTATGTTTCCAGTAGGCGTTTTACAAAGCGCTCGGGGACTTATCTTCCATTAATCCCATCAGTTTAGTTAATACCTTCTCTCTAATTATAGTAATTTCACCAAGTTCCACTTCCCAAGTTTTTACGAAGAAATTCTTCATTGTTAAACCCGAGACAAAATATTGGTTTTGTGCATCTGCCATTTCCGATTTTCCCATTATACCACACCGTTTTCATCCTCTAAAGAGCCAATGTTTACTTGCACTATTCTCTTCCTTTTTATCAACTTATAGAAGCTTTTGATATCTACTTATGCTTTTTGCAAGCTTTTGTTCATATTTCATCTTAGTATTTTTGATTTTGCTTTCAGTAACTCTTTGCTGATGTTTCCTATGATCCTGCCCCACTAGCTACCTGACAACAGAGCAGCACTCCAAAAGCTTGTAGTTTCAAATAAACCTGTTAGACTATAACCTGATATTGTGTGATTTTTAACCAATGTTTCAAGATCTCCCAATCCACCAGAATACCACTGATGTTTTCAGTATGATATGCCCTTTGTTTTGCCTTTCTGTTATCCTTGGCTTTCTTGTTAATCCATGGAAGATTTTCATCTTTTTACAATTCCTTTTCCTCTCAGGAATGTACTTAGAGAGGTATTTAATTTTTCCCTAAACATTTGTCACTATTCTTCAACCGCCCTGCCCTGTAATATTTTTGCTCAGTGCACTTGGGCCAACACTGTCCTCAGCCTGTACAATTACCTAATGGTAAAAGTCTCGTATGCGACTGTCTTCACTCGTTTATCTGAATTTGAAACTCTAGAATGTTGGGACTCCACAGGGAAGTTATTTGGGTGGAACTAAGAAATAAGAAAGGGATGATCACCTTATTGGGATTGTATTATAGACCTCCTAATAGAGGGAAATTGAGAAACAAACTTGAAAGGAGATCTCAGCTATCTGTAACAAAAGTAGGGTGGTTATGGTTCGGGGATTTTAACTTTCCTAAACATAGACTGGGACTGCCATAGTGTTAAGGGTTTAGATGGAGAGGAATTTGTTAAGTGTGTACAAGAAAATTTTCTGATTCAGTATCTACCTACTAGAGAAGATGCAAAACTTGACTTACTCTTGGGAAATAAGGCAGGGCAGGTGACTGAGGTGTAAGTGGGGGAGCACTTTGGGGCCAGCAACCATAATTCTATTAGATTTAAAATAATAATGGAAAAGGATAGACCAGATCTAAAAGTTGAAGTTCTAAATTGGAGAAAGGCCAATTTTGACGGTATTGGGCAAGAACTTTCAAAAGCTGATTGGGGGCAGATGTTCGCAGGTAAAGGGACAGCTGGAAAATGGGAAGCCTTCAGAAATGAGACAACGAGAATCCAGAGAAAGTACATTCCTGTCAGGGTGAAAGGAAAAGCTGGTAGGTATAGGGAATGCTGGATGACTAAAGAAATTGAGGGTTTGGTTAAGAAAAAGAAGGAAGCAAATGTAAAGTATAGACAGGATAGATCAAGTGAATCCTTTGTGAATCCGTAGAAGAGTATAAAGGAAGTAGGGAAAGAGGGAAATACTTAAGCGGGAAATCAGGAGAGCAAAAAGGGGACATGAGATAGCTTTGACAAATATGATTAAGGAGAATCCAAAGAGCGTTTACAAATACATTAAGGACAAAAGGGTAAATAGGGAGAGAACAGGGCCCCTCAAAGATCAACAAGGTGGCTTTTGTGTGAAGCCGCAGAAAATGGGGGAGATACTAAATGAGTATTTTGCATCAGTATTTACTGTGGAAAAGGATATGGAAGATACAGACTGTAGGGAAATAGATGGTGACATCTTGCAAAATGTTCAGATTACAGAGGAGGAAGTGCTGGATGTCTTGAGACGCTTAGAAGTGGATAAATCCCCAGGACCTGATCAGGTGTACCCTAGAACTCTGTGGGAAGCTAGAGAAATGATTGCTGGGCCTCTTGCCAAGATATTTGTATCATCAATAGTCATAGGTGAGGTGCTAGAAGACTGGAGGTTGGCTAACGTAGTGCCACTGTTTAAAAAGGGTGGTAAAGACAAGCCAGGGAACTACAGACCAGTGAGCCTGACCTTGGTGGTGGGCAAGTTATTGGAGGGAGTCCTGAGGGACAGGATGTACATGGTTTTGGAAAGGCAAAGACTGATTCGGGATAGTCAACATGGCTTTGTGCGTGGGAAATCATGTCTCACAAACTTGATTGAGTTTTTCGAGGAAATAATAAAGAGGATTGACGAAGGCAGAGAAGCAGATGTGATCTATATGGACTTCAGTAAGGCGTTCGACAAGGTTCCCCATGGGAGACTGATTAGCAAGGTTAGATCTCACAGAATACAGGGGGAACTAGCCACTTGGATACAGAACTGGCTCAAAGGTAGAAGACAGAGGGTGGTGGTGGAGGGTTGTTTTTCAGACTGGAGGCCTGTGACCAGTGGAGTGCGACAAGGATCGGTGCTGGGTCCTCGACTTTTCGTCATTTACATAAATGATTTGGATGCGAGCATAAAGAGGTACAGTTAGTAAGTTTGCAGATGACACCAAAATTGGAGGTGTAGTGGACAGCGAAGAGGGTTACCTCTGATTACAACAGGATCTGGGCCAATGGGCTGAGAAGTGGCAGATGGAGTTTAATTCAGATAAATGCGAGGTGCTGCATTTTGGGAAAGCAAATCTTAGCAGGACTTATAGACTTAATGGTAAGGTCCTCGGGAGTGTTGCTGAACAAAGAGACCTTGGAGTGCAGGTTCATAGCTCCTTGAAAGTGGAGTTGCAGGTAGATAGGATAGTGAAGAAGGTGTTTGGTATGCTTTCAGAGCATTGGTCAGAGCATTGATTACAGGAGTTGGGAGGTCATATTGCGAATGTACAGGATATTGGTTGGGCCACTGTTGGAATATTGCGCGCAATTCTCATCTCCTTCCTATCGGAAAGATGTTGTGAAACTTGAAAGGGTTCAGAAAAGATTTACAAGGATGTTGCCAGGGTTGGAGGATCTGAGCTACAGGGAGAGGCTGAACAGGCTGGGGCTATTTTCCCTGGAGCATCGGAGGCTGAGGGGTGACCTTATACAGGTTTACAAAATTATGAGGGGCATGGGTCGGGTAAATAGGCAAAGTCTTTTCCCTGGGGTCGGGGAGTCCAGAACTAGAGGGCATAGGATTAGGGTGAGAGGGAAAAGATATAAAAGAGACCTACGAGGCACCTTTTTCACGCAGAGGGTGGTACGTGTATGGAATGAGCTGCCAGAGGAAGTGGTGAAGGCTGGTACAATTGCAACATTTAAAAGGCAGTTGGATGGGTATATGAATAGGAAGGGTTTGGAGTGATATGGGCCGGGTGCTGGCAGGTGGCACTAGATTGGATTGGAATATCTGGTCGGCATGGACAAGTTGGACCGAAGGATCTGTTTCCATGATGTACATCTCTGTGACTCTACAACTCTAAGATCACTTATCAATCCTTCCTTGTTACATAATACCAAATCTTAAGTAGCCAGTTCTCTGTTTGGCTCCATGACATGTTGCTGTAAGAAACACACTCTGATATACTCTGAACCTTTCTTCAAGGATATCCTTGCCAAATAGATTAATCTAATCAATATGCATGTTCAAATCACCCGTAATTACTGTTGTGCCCTTGGTCAAGCCCTCATTATTTTCTGGTTTATACAATCACCTACATCGGAGGTACTGTTCGGGGGCCAATAAATTATTCCTGTTAAGGGGTTTCTTCCCTTGCTAAATAAAAATTTCTACAAGTGGCCAAAACTCTTCTCAGTATTCCAACCTTGGTCAGACAAGTACCTTGGCTGAAAATGTGTTGCTGGAAAAACGCAGCAGGTCAGGCAGCATCCAGGGAACAGGAGAATCGACGTTTCGGGCATAAGCCCTTCTTCAGGAATCAGACAAGTACCTTGTACAGTTTTAGCACGATTTCCCTGTTTCTATATTCCATTTCCTTTGAAAGAAAGGCCAATATTCCATTTGCCTCCCTATTATCTGCTGAACTTGGATGCTAGCTGTTCTTAATTCATGAACGATGACTTCCAAATTCCTGAGCTGTAGTCTTTCTCCACTTGTTTAATATGCAGCTTCTCTACTCTTTCTGCCAAAGTGCATAACTTCACATTTTCCCATTATATTTTAGCTATCAAGTTTTGCCCAATCACCAAACCTGTCTATATCCCTGTACTAGCCAAGTCAACTGCTCTTCATTAATTTAAAAATCACACATCAGGTTATAGTCCAACAGGTTTAATTGGAAGCACACCTGGTGCTGTGTGATTTTTAACTTTGTACAGCCCAGTCCAACACCGGCATCTCCAAACCATGGCTCTTCATTAATAGTTAGGATTAGTTATAAGTATATAGAGTTACACAACATACAGCCACACAATCGTACTCCCAGAATCACATCCAAAATTGCTGAATTCTCCATCCATTCAGATGGATAGGGTCCTGGGACACTCTGAATATCACTGCTTTCTAATGCCAGCTTAATCAGGAAATGTTGAGGACGGACCTTTCAGCCCAAAACTGCAACTGGAAGGTCAGGCTCATTCTTGCAGAAATTGCAGAGGTGTTATGCAAAGTGGTCAACCAGAGCGTGTTTCATCTCACCAATGTAGAAAAGACCACATTGTTATCTACAATGCAGAGGAGTGAGAATGGGGGACTGCAATTATCTTCATGCAGATTAGAAAATAACAATGTGATGACAAAGTGTGGAAGGAGTTCCTGATGAGATTAAACTGTAATTATTAAAACCTATTTTTAAGCAAAGATGTAACATTTACAATTCTTCAGCCCTCTGGCACCACCCGCTTTTCCAAATGGATTGTAAAATTGTGGACTGTGCTTTCTCAGGTTCCACCACACCCCCATCCCAAACAATACTCAATTTGGTTCTGGTGGCTTTCTAATGCATCTTCTTTATCAACTTCTATCTCAACCAGTGTCTCAGCTACCACTTCCTTCTTTATGGCTTCAGTAGCATTTTCTTCTTTGGTAAGGACAAATTCAAAGCATTCATTTAGTTCATAAGCTCTGACCTTTGACTCCAAGAATAAATCTTCTTTTTGGTCCCTGCCATTTCTCGAGACAACTTTTAGATTCTCTTTTAAGTTACCTGACCAAGTGTGGCACCAAGAACTCGGAGCAAAATCAAGAACAAAGGTTAAGGAGAAACTTTTCAGTGGTAAATACTTGAGCGAGGGGAATTGTTAGCATAGTTCTCATTACAGCAAGCTCTAACCATGAAGCACTCTTGTTTCAACTGTACTCTGCTACTTCAGTAACAATCTTCCCCAGATAAAAACATCAGGAGTGAAACTGTTCACAATTCACATTCAGCAACTCCTCCAATAAGTAATCAGCTCAAACCTATCCAAATTAAGATCTCAATTTTTATAAAGTCAAAGTCATACAGATCCTTCAGTCCAACTCGTCATATCAATCAAGTTTCCCAAACTAAATTCGTCTCATTATAGGTTAGGTTACAGGTTAATGTCAGCATTCTTTTATTCCAGTTCGTACTGAATTCAGGTGGCTGCTATGGCATGACTTCAACCCATGTCCACTACTACTCCAATGAAAACATAGAACAGACACACAGAAAACGGGAGGAGTAGGCCTTTCAGCTCTTGGAGCCTGCTTCACCATTCAACCTGAACACGGCTGATCATCCAACTCTGTATTCTCATCTTGCTTTTTCCCATGCCCTTTGATCCTTTTAGCACTAAGAGCTTTATGTAACTATTTCTTGAAAACATTCAATATTTTGGCCTCAACCACTTTCTGTGGCACAGAACTCCATAGGCTCACCACCCTCCAGGTTTAAATTTCTCATCTCAGTCCTAAGTGGCAACCCATCCCTTTCGACTGTGATCTCGGTTTTGGACTTCCCGGTCATCGGCTATATCCTTCCTGCGTTTACCTTGTATAAACATATGAGTAAGGTACCAGAGTAGACCACACAGCCCTTTCAACCTGTTTCAACATTCAACGTCATCATGGCTGATGCGTTTTCATCCTCAACTCTACATTCCTGCAAATCCCCTATAATCTTTTATTCCCTTAGTAATCAAGGATCAATCTGCCCGTCTTAAAAATACAGCAAAGTTTGTTTTAACAGTCACCTTGTAAACTAGCACTTTCAATAAATTGGCAAAAATTATACACTTGAAATACTGAAAAATTACTGTATTATCACAATCTCCGCAATTCTTGAGTCAGTAGAGGGTGCGAATCTTAAGTTTCTGTGTAAGTTTATTTATGGTAAAGTTGCATTTTTATTTAAGTGATTTATGCTATAAATAAAGTACAACAGTGATGTGTATGTCTGCTGCATTACATTTGGTTTATTAGATTACTAGATTAGATTACTTGTTAGATTACTTAGTGTGGAAACAGGCCCTTCGGCCCAACAAGTCCACACCGACCCTCCAAAGAGCAACCCAACCACACTCATTCCCCTACATTTACCCCCTACACATAACACTATGAGCAATTTAGCATGGCCAATTCACCTAACCTGCACATTTTTGGACTGGAGGAAACCCAGCAGATACAGGGAGAACGTGCAAACTCCACACAGTCAGTTGCCTGAGGCGGGAATTGAACCCGGGTCTCTGGCGCTGTGAGGCAGCAGTGCTAACCACTGTGCCACCATGCTGCCCATTATTTCTATTACTTAAGTGAGTGTTTTTACATTACTTATGTAGATCTTTTGATCAACCTTAATATTTGATCAACCAGTACACCCCTGGTCTCATAGGAGCCGTTTAATAAAATGTTTGCTGTATTTAAAGATCCTATGTCCTTTTGAGGAAGGGAATTCCAAACACACACAACCCATTGGAGAAAAATGGTTCCTCAGCAGTGATACTTTACTTTGAAGCTATGATCCTTAGTTCTAGATTCACCCTCAAGAAAAAAACACATCCTTTCCATATCCATCTAATCAACTGTGCTCAGGATCCTTTACGTTTCAATTAAATCACCTCTAACTCTCCTAAACTTCAGAGGATACAGGCCGAGCCTATCTAGCCTTTCCTCATAAGACAATCTGCTTAGGCTAAGTATTCACCTAGTAAACCTCTTAACTGCTTCTCAACAGTTAGTAATTACATCCTTCTATAATTACAGTGACCAATACTGCACTCAGTACTCCAGCTGTGGACTCACCAATGCCCTGTATAACAGAAGAATAACCTCCCTTCTCTTGCATTCAAGTCCCCTCGCAATGAAACTTTGCATTCTATTAGCTTTTCTGATTACTTGCCATACCTGCACCTGCTATATCTTAACCACTAACCTTCTGTGGTTCATACACTCAGACACCCAGATCTCACTGCATCTCAGAACTCTGCAACTTCTCACCATATAGATAATATGCTTCTTTAATTCTTTCAGCCAAAGTAAACAATTTCACACTTTCCCATATTTGCCAAATATTTGCCCTGTCACCTAACCCATCTATATCCCTTTGTACGTTTCTCATGTCCTTTTCACAACTCACTTTCCTTCCCTTTGTGTAATCAGCAGATTTAGTAACCATACCTTCTGTTCCTTCATCCAAATAATTTATACAAATTTTAAAGTTGAGGCCTTACTGACCCTGTGGTTCACCATTCGTGACAGCCAACCATCCTGAAAAAGATCCATTTATTTGTACTCTCTGCTTCCTGATATACAGCCAATTTTCTACCCATGCTAATATCCCCCTACACCATGAACTTTTAATTTTCCACAATAACTTTTGATGTGGCATCTTATCAAACACATTCTGGAAAACTATGTATGATGCATCCATGGTTCACCTTTAACTATAGCACCAGTTTTGCTTTTCTATATCGATGATCTTCAAAGAATTCCATTAAGTTTCCCTTTGACAAAATCATGTTGGCTTTGCCTGATTACCTCAAACTTATCCAACTGCCTTGTTTAACATCTTTAATAATAGCTTCTAACATTTTCCCATGCATGACTGACGTTAAGCTAACTGGCCTGGACATTCTTACTTCCTGCCTCCCTTCCTTTTTTAAACAAAGGAGTTTCATTAGCTAGTCCTGTTAAAATATTTTAGGTTTCTTCTGAATTCCAATGAATATAATCCTAACTGATCCAGTCTCCCTTCATATGTCAGTCCTGCCATCCCAGGAAACAGTACAGAACATTCAGATAAGGAGGCAAAAGCTGCATACAATACTCCATGTGCAATCTCACCAAAACCCTGTACAATTGCAGCAAAACATCGCTTGCCATGAAGGCCAACATACTATTTGCGTTCTTCATCACCTGCTTCAGCTGCATCCTTACTTTCAGTGACTGGTGTACAAAATCATCCCAGTCTCACTGAATCTCCCTCTTTCCCAATCCATAACCATTCAGATAATAACCTGCCTTCCCGATTTTGTGTCTAAAGTGGATAACAGTTATTGACATTATTCTTCATTTGTCACATATCTGCCCACTCACTCAACATGTCCAAAACACACTGCAGCATCACTGCATCCCCATCACAGCTCAACCTCCCACCCAGTTTTGTGTCCACTGCAAACTTGGCGATGATCTCTGCGGTATACCCGACTAGTCACTGGTTGTCACGCGGAAATTGACCTACTTATTCCTACTCTTTGTTCCATGTCTGCCAACCAGTTCTTCCATCTATGTTAGTACACTATCCCCAATCACATGCATTTTTGCATGCCACTTTATTGTACGGGAGTCTCTGAAAGACCAAGTAAACCCCTTTTCAATGCTGTGAGTTACGTTCTCAAACAATTCCAGTAGATTTGTTAAGCATGATTTTCCTTTTGTAACTCCATGTTGACTCTGTCCAATCCTGTCCCACCAATGTCAGGCTATTGTTTCCTGTTTTCTCTTTATCTCCTTTTTTGAATAGCAGGGTTATGCCAGCTACCCTTCAATCCATAGGAACTGTCCCAGAGTCTACAACATCTTAAAAGATGACCACAAATGCACCCCCTATTTCCTCAAGTAATATGGGATGTAGCTTATCAAGCTCTGGTGATTTATCAATCTTTGATCCCATCAATTTCCCCAACACCATTTCCCCACCAATACTAATTTCCTTCAGTTCCTCCTTCTCACTCGACCATAAACTCCAATATTTTTGGCATTTGTGTCCTCCTTATTGAAGACACTGCCTATTTAATTGGTCTGCCGTCTCCTTGTTTCCCATTATAACTTGGCCTGCTTCTGACTCTACAGGACCTATATTTATCTTCACGAGTCTTTCTTTCACATACCTATAGAAGCTTTCACAATCAGTTTGTGTGTTTCTCATATACGTACTTTCATACTCTTATTTTCCCTCACTTAATTAATCCCTTTGTTCTCCTTTGCTGAAATATAAACTGCACCTAGTCCTGAGGTCTGCTGTTTTTGGAGCCATTTTTTATGCCCTTTCTTTGGATCTATCCTTACTTTCCCATGTAGGGCTATCTCCCCCGTTTAGTTTATGTGCCAAACGGAAATGAACAATTGCTGTCATTCATTCACATATTCTTTAAATGCTGCCACTGTCTATTCATTGTTGGCCCTTTAAGTAATATTCCTCAATTGATCACAGCCAGCTCATGCTGCATCAAATGTAGTTTCCTTTATTTAGATTCAGGACCCTAATGAAGGATTGCATATAATCAAAATAAAAGCACCACAGATGCTCGAAATCTAAAACAAGAACAACAATTGGTGGCAAAATCTGGCAGCATCTGAAGAGAGAGTGTCAATGTTTTGGGTCCACTGAGCCTTCTTCAGAACTGACAGCAGCTAGGAAAAGGTGATATATATGCTGAAGAAAGGGCTTGGGGGTGGGGCTGATAAAGGAGTCAGCGATAGATAGAGATAGAGTTCAGGATCAGAGAACAGCTGTTGGGCAGACAAAGGGACGGATGATAGTAAACTGGAGAGAAGGAAAAGCCGATAATAGGGATCATTAGTTGGTGAAAATAGGTTGGAAATTTCACTACAATGGGAAGACTAAAGCAGACTGAGTGAAACACCTATGTTGTGTCTACAAAAATGACCCCAAACTTACAATTGCCGAACGTATCAATTAGGTAAAAACAATGACTGCAGATGTTGGAATCCAGATTCTGGATCAGTGGTGCTGGAAGAGCACAGCAGTTCAGGCAGCATCTGACGAGCAGCGAAATCTACGTTTCGGGCAAAAGCCCTTCATCAGGAATAAAGGCAGTGAGCCTGAAGCATGGAGAGATAAGCTAGGGGAGGGTGGGGGTGGGGAGAGAATAGCATAGAGTAAGCAAATGTGGCTGTGATCCCGAGTTTGTTTCACGGCATGGTTGAAGAGCTTCAGGGCAAAGGAAATGACCTGGGAGTTGCAGTGGGAGAGGGACTCCCTGATTCTTGTAGAGAGAGGAGGAAAACTTCTTTAAGGCAGGCATCCTTGCAAGAGGATTCGCAGTAGATTTCGCTGCTCGTTGGATGCTGCCTGAACTGCTGTGCTCTTCCAGCACCACTGATCCAGAATCTGGTTTCCAGCATCTGCAGTCATTGTTTTTACCTCGTTGATTTTAACCCTACTGCGAATACACACACACACACACACACACACACACACACACACACACACACACACACACACACACACACACACACACACACACACACACGGAAGCGAGCTTGGGTCACTGGTGCTGTGAGGTAACAATGCTAACCGTTGAGCTACCATGCTGCCTATTACTGACCTTACAAAGTATAACCCCAAAATAACGACCTTACCAACTGCATGTGATACAAATAGTATAACATCACAGCAAGACGAGTAGGGCTGAGACTGAATATTCCACGATAAATGCTTTACCAGCTGACCCTTCACAGCTTAGTTACCATCTACAGACTAAAGTGTTACTGATGTAACATTTACTTAGAGTCATTGAGTTTTACAGCACAGAAAGATATCCTTTGGACCATTACATCTGTGCTTGTCATCAAGCATCCATCTATTTTAGTCACTTTTTCCAACACCTGGCTCGCAACCTTGCACAGTATGGTGCTTCATGTGCTCATACAATATTTTTAAATGTTGTGATGGTTCTCAGCTACACCGCCCTTTCAGGCAGTGAGTTCCAGAGACTCATCATCCTCTGGGTAGAAAAACTCTTTCTTAAATGTCCCTTAAACCTCCTGTCCTCTGCCTTAAATCTACGCTCTGGTTATTGATCCCTTGATTAAGGGAAATAGTTTCTTCCGATACACACCACTCAATTTTGTACACCTCAATCAGATAACTCCCTCCACGTTCTCTGCTCTAAGGAAAACAATTCCAACTTATCTATTCTCTCTTTATAGATGAAATACTGCCGCCCAGGCAACATACTTGCATAGAAACAAAAATAGTTCTGAATAAGGGTCACTGGACCTGAAACACTGACTTTTGATTTCTGTTGCCAGACCTACTGAATGTTGTTCAGCTATTTCAGGATTTGTGTCAGATTTTCAGCATATGCAGGTCTTTTTTTTTAAATACTTGCATAGATACAGCCACAATAATTGAGAGAGGTAGTGCTATCCAGGAAAGATGACCCTCATTTTGAATTCAACATTCAGACCATTGTACTGGGTGACTGCAAGATGCACACACATGGGACCCTGCAGCAAGATGCACACACATGGGACCCTGCAGCAAGATGCACACACATGGGACCCTGCAGCAAGATGCACACACATGGGACCCTGCAGCAAGATGCACACACATGGGACCCTGCAGCAAGATGCACACACATGGGACCCTGCAGCAAGATGCACACACATGGGACCCTGCAGCAAGATGCACACACATAGGACCCTGCAGCAAGATGCACACACATGGGACCCTGCAGCAAGATGCACACACATGGGACCCTGCAGCAAGATGCACACACATGGGACCCTGCAGCAACTGATGCTTACATAGAATGACCTCTGCTGCAACTATTACAATGGATAAGGATAATAGCAATATACCACAGTAATACCAGCTACATCAGATTTCTCTTCTGGCTCTCACTATTCTGAATTGAGATATATGACCATTGCTTCATCACTACTGTAGTTATTCTACAACTGCTTATCAATTGACAGTGGGAACACTATCTGCTCCACCCGCCCCTCTGACCTATCACCTCCATCCCCACCCCCATTCACCTATTGTACTCTTTGCTACCTTCCCCCACCCTCCTCTCTGACCTATCACCTCCATCCCCACCCCCGTTCACCTATTGTACTCTTTGCTACCTTCCCCCACCCTCCCCTCTGACCTATCACCTCCATCCCCACCCCCATTCACCTATTGTACTCTTTGCTACCTTCCCCCACCCTCCCCTCTGACCTATCACCTCCATCCCCACCCCCGTTCACCTATTGTACTCTTTGCTACCTTCCCCCACCCTCCCCTCTGACCTATCACCTCCATCCTCACCCCCATTCACCTATTGTACTCTCTGCTACCTTCTCCCCAGCACCCCCTCCCCATTTATCTCTCCACCCTGGAAGCTTCCTGCTTCTATTCCCGATGAAGGGCTTTTGCCCGAAATGTCGATTTTCCTGCTCCTCGGATGCTGCCTGACCTGCTGTGCTTTTCCAGCACCACTCTGATCTAAACTCTGATTTCCAGCATCTGCAGTCCTCACTTTTGCCATAGTGGGAACAGACTTAGCACAAGATTGACAGCAGTTTAAAGAACTTCTCAAGGCATGTAGCAATCAGCAAAAAAGATTACTTTGCCTACATCATCCAGAACCTGGGAATGTTTTTTTTAAGTTCTATTTGTGTTTCTTAAAATTCTGTTTGGAAGGTGGCATCGATGCTGCAATGAAAGTGTTGAATATTCCAGAGTGCAAGATTAGAAAAATTAAATCTGAGCATTTGTAAAAGATAGATTATAGACTCATCTGAATATATTTTTAAAAACAGATTGAGAAATTAAAACTTGGGCTCAGAACCCAAGCAAATGACCTGAGGTCTCAAGGAGTGTGGGATTCCTGCAAGGACCAGGGATCGCAATTTCTGAGAGCGTGGCAACACAACATCAATTTTATCCCATGTCAAATCACCAACATCGTGATTGTGCGTGAACTCGAGATGTGCCTGCCATCTCAACCGCTGCTGAGGATCTTCAGGGAGTGGGACTCCAACAATTCTCCTGTTTGGTTCAGCTCCATCTGTGAAAAATACAAGAAATACATCAGTACATGGAGCAAAACCTTGTTAACAGCATCAGTACATGCCACAAACACTTCAATTACTGATCTTAAATAAGCAAACCCTGTGAAAGTGAAATAAGTGCACACCATCAGCAAATATCATGTAAGCAATCCAACAAGTATTTGGTGAGTGTGGGAATTCAATGCAGAGGGACATAGAGATGCTTAGAGCTTTAGTGATAAATATATGGAGTGGAAATTTTTGACCTGAAGAGATAAAATGATAAATTAACTAATTACAACAGAACAGCATTACAATGAACAAAGTTGCTGTTAAATGGAACCCTTGGTTCAAACTTTCATATAGAGATGTGTTTCACCACAAGAATTGCCACTGTTTTTCTGGAAAAAAGTAGAGTTTCCACTGCAATACTGACCACATAGCAGTAACACCTACTGAAGTTAAGTTCGAAAATTTTAAATTGGGGTGGGGGCGATTTTCTCCCACAAAACCAGTTCAAACACCTTGGATGTAAACGTTTCTGAAGTAAATGGAAAAGCTGCAGAAGAGAGTCAGGAAAATTGTGAAAAGTGTCACCTTCAATATCAACGTTAGGTGCTGTACTGTAACATAGATGTGACTCATTATAGGGATCACCCATTAAAGATTAAGCTTACCCTTACTTGAGAAAATTGTTTGATTATTCACATGTATTACAGTACTTTTATAATAGAAAAGCTATCAAAATGAAAATGTCCTCTGCTTTTTTCTTTGTTATCCAATTTAAGTAGACCGGCAAATCTGGCTTTTTTTAAAAAATGAAATAAAAACCACTTGAGGCAAAGAAAAGGCCTCAAGGAAGCCTCTGCTTCCCTCCACTGATCGACATTCTGCTTTGAAATGGACATAGAACATAGAACATAGAACAATACAGCGCAGTACAGGCCCTTCGGCCCTCGATGTTGCGCCGATCCAAGCCCACCTAACCTACACTAGCCCACTATCCTCCATATGCCTATGAACTGGACATCTTCCTAACAGCTTAAACATGATGAATACTTAGTAGGATTTCTAAAGCTTCAACTCAGCTGGTGGTCTTAAAATTATTGACATTTTGACAAAACCTAAATAACAAATGTATATTATTCAATTACAAACCCATCAGGCATTTCAAAGGTTTGCAAGCATTCTTTGGAAGCTGGGCAGTTATGTTGCTGTCTTCTAACAAGGCTACCCTCTGTTCCAATATTCCTCTAGCACTCTATTATGGCTTACAACATGTACTGTTAACTCAACCACTGTATGAAAAGACAAATGTAAGAAGGCACATGTGGGTCATGTAAGCCATAGAGGTAAGTAGTTGGTTTTTAATTAGACCCAGAGAAAATTTCTGCTGCAATAACCATTAAAAAAACACAAATAAATTGGAGGCAGCCCAGAGGAGGTTCACTAGATTGACTCCAGGAGTTTGTCTTATGAAGAAAGATTGAGCAATTTAGGCCTATATTCTGCAGTTTAGAAGAATGAGAGGAGATCTTATTGAGGAATAGAAGATGCTATAGGGAATTGAAAAAGTAGACATTGAAAGGATGTTTTCTCCTGTGGAGCAATTAAAACGAGAGGTCATAATTTTGCTTAAAGGGTTAGCAGATTTAAAATAGAGATGAGGAGAAATTACTTCTCTCAAAGGTTAAGGAATTTGTGGAATTCACTGCCCCAGTTTGCGATGCATGCGGAGATACTCAGTAAATTTAAGAAGGAGATGATTTTTCATTAGGGACAGGTTGAAAGGTTACAGAGAATAAACAGGAAAGTGTGATCGAGACCATAATGAGATCAGCCATTACTATATTAAATGGCAGAGCAGGCTCAAAGGGTGGCTTCCTGCCACTCCTGATCCTGAGTCTTATGTTCTTACAAAAGTATGAGATTATTAACTGAGAAAGATGGGACAGCTGACACCTGTTGCCTGCAACTCCTGTTCCATGTGAAAACTCCAAGTTGCTTCATGTGTCCAGAGTTACTGTGTGCACAGGAAATACCTCCAGTTGCTCAAAATCAAGTTCAGGGTATCTGAGCTTTAGGCACAGCTCAAGTCACTGGGTGGCCTACAGGAGATCTAAAAATTCCTGAAATGCACAATCCAGGAGGTGGTCACTCTGCAGCAACAGAGACTTCAGAGTAACTGAAAAGAGCAAAAGCATGTCACAAATGGACAGGGTAAAAAAAGGCAGGAAAAGTGCAATATTCTGGGAGTGTGGCACATACTCTCAAATTGATTTTTAATGTTGAACATGGATCTGCTATCTTGAATCCTGCATAGTGCCTCCATGAGGGGAAATTTATTGGCAAGCCAACACAACCTACATTAGCAAAGCTTAGACATTATGGTACTGTGGTAATGTACCTACCTCTGGGCCAGGAGGTCCAGGTTCAAGTCCCACCTGCTCCAGAGGTGTGTCATAGCATATCTGAATAGGTTGATTAAAAATATCTACATCTGGGTGGGGAACATAGAAAGGATTAAGCTGACGAAACAACTACTGAGCAACAAGGTAACAAAATAATTAGTCAACCGCTTGTGAAGTACTGTGAACTTACATCAAAAATGTATTCAGTTCTTTGTTAACACAAGCAGTTCACCATTTCTTTGCTAATGTTATCAATTCTTTGTTGATGCAATCAGTGCTTACTTAAGGGCAAACCACTTCTTTGATGATACAAGGAAACTGCAAGTTATTTGTAAATGCAATGAGTTCTTTGTTATATTGGTGAGCCAACACCCTTAACCCAGCTATATAATTAACTTAATTGGTCGAACATGAAAAGTTCACTTTGGACTGCCTAAGGGGGCTCTCCCTGTGCACTTGTGCAATCAAAACCATAACTGAGACTCTGAAGTATGTTATTTTGAAATGTATGCCGAATACCAGGGTACAACCAAACAGGTCCAGAACATCTGATGGAGAAATTTGATGTCAGAACCATTGACTCAGACAGGAAAGGGTTGAGGTCTTGCAGCCAATACTTTAGGAACTTGGGAGAAAGTTAAAAATCAAAATCAGAATCAACATATTAACTCGTTACTTCCAGTACCTCGGGAAAAGTGGGATAAAACAGGTTAACTTATGGATGATAAAGTGGAGCAAGAGGATGATTTCAGATTTGGAGGACAATGGGGCTAGAGCTGGGGCAGAACATGGCTGGGTTGCATTCTAAAAAGCTGCAACTAATATCTTCACAGCAAGATTGACCAGAGCTGTCAGGCTAGATGTATCTTTAAAAGTTAATTCATGGACATTACTGGCATTGCTATCATCTGTTGCCCTTGAGGAGGTTGCAATAAGATGCCTTTTTGAATGGCTAAGTGGAGCTACACCCAGTGCTGTGAGGAAGGGAGGTTCCAGGATTTTGATTCCGAAGAGAATTCAAGCACGCAAAGATAAACAGCATGAGAATAATTAAATTGAAAGTAAAATAGTTTAGAAATAGGAAGAATCAGACAGGAGACAAATGCTGAGCAGTCCAGGTATTGTATAATTGCATCGCATCGAGTCTGGAAGGGGTCCTCACAGTAAGCATTGCCTTGAACCAGTCTGGGAAGAGAGTGTCTTTGCATTCAGCATCACAGTCATCTTGAAAGGGTGTCCTGCTTGTGACAAAATGAAACAAGGGTCTGTTCAGTTATCAGATCCTCTTGTTGCCACAATAAACATAAATACTTCCCTCCATGAGGAAGAAATGCCTTTGGTTTTGGCAAATGCAGGGAATGTCAAATTCCAATGTTTGTTTTTTCTTGATACACGGATTGTACAGAACCATTTTAGAACCGGTGAATGTAGTTAAAGTTCTTTTTATGAATATAGTATATATTTGCAATAAAAAAAGTGGCATCACAAGGAAAACTAGAGTGGTCTTACCTTATTGCAGGAATGGAGGTTCCAACTGAATGTTTACGACTAGATAAGGTCAGGTAAATATCGCTTTTGTAGCTTAGTTTGTAAGGATTTTTTTGTGGTTTATAGTTTCTGTAGTAACAAGGAACACACAATATGGGCCCCAAGAGAAATTACTGCTATTTATTATTAAGTATCTTCCAAAAGGTGAAAGTTGCATTTCTGAAAGTATTAAGTTATGGCAGGGGAAATCAAAGCTGTGTTGTGCTTCTCTTGCTTTATGTGGAAGGCCAGGCACATTTCCAGTACCTGGGTCTAGCATGTGTGCAGAAAGTATCTCCAGCTCCACTTGGGTTTCAGAGATAAAGCAGCAGCTGTGGAGCACCCACAAAACTGAGAGAATCATGAATAGCATGGATAGAGTAGTGGTCAAAGACTCCACAAGCAAAAGGATATGCGTGACCACTAGGCAGAGTAAGAGGACTAGGCAGGCAATGTAGGAATCCCATATGACTATTCCCCAGAAAAACAGCTGTACTGCTTTGGATAGTGCTGAGGGAATGATATCTCGGAGGAAAACAGCAACAGCCAAACTCATGGCACCATGGTCAGTTCTACTGCACAGGAGAGGAGCAATAAATGTGGAAAGTGACAGCAAACAAGGCTCCAGGATAAGACTATAAAAATTAGGCCAATCAACCCATCGAGTCTGCTCCATCATTTGACATACCTCTCAACCACATTCTCCTGCCTTCTCCCTTGTCCCCAATCATTGACTTGACTACACTCAATGGCTTGGTCTACACAGCCCTCTGCAGAAATGACTCCCACTGATTCACACTCGCTGACTGAAGGAATTCCTCCTCATTTCAGTTGTAAAGGGTCATCACTTTATTCTGAGGCTATCCAGTCCCTCCTATTAGTGGAAATATCTTTTCACATCCAGGCCCCACAGAGTTCTGAAAGTTTCAGTCAAATCCTCCCTTCATCCTTCTAAACTCCATTGAGTACAAAACCAGAATCATCGACCATTCCTCAATGACATGCCATTCATCCTAGGGATCATTATTGTAAACCTCCTCTGTACTCCCTCCAATACATGTGCATCCTTTCTCAAATACTGGACCCACAACTGCTCACAATATTCCAAATGCCTTGTGATCTTGAGCCTCACACAGCTTCAGCAGTACATTTCTGCTCTTGTACTCTAGCTCTCTTAAAGTGCATTGCATTTGCCTTCCTAACTGCCAACCAAAACTGCAAGTTAATTTCAGAGAATCCTGAAATAGGACTCCCAAGTCCCTTTGTGCTTCAAACTTCTAAATCCTTCTCCGTTCAGAAAATAGTCTATGCCACCTACCAAAGTGTGTAACCTCACACCTTCCCACTGTATTCCATCTGCCACTTCTTTGCACAATCTCTTTGCCTGTCCACGTTCTTCTGCAGCCTTCCTCCCCAATATTGCCTGCCCCTCCACCTATCTTTGTGATCTGCAAGCTTAGATTCTTTCATCCAGAACATTAATATACAATGTGAATAGTTGTGGTCGCAACACTGGCCCTTGCAGATCTCCACTGGTCACCAGCTTCCATCCTGTAAAAGATTCCTCTATTCTCACTCTCTACCTTCTACCAGTCAGCCAATTCGTTATCCCTGTCAGTACCTTGCCCCTATCACCATGGGCTCTTATCTTATTGAACAGCCTCTTGTGTGGCACGTTGTCAAAGGCCTTCTGGAAATCCAAATAGATCATGAACACTGGCTCTCCTTTACCTAACTTGCCCTTGCTAGAGTCAGAGTCTTAGAATCATATAGCACGGAAACTCGTCCATGCCAACCAAGTTTCCCACTAGTTTAGTCCCACTTGCCTGAACTTGGTCCATATCCCTCTAAACCTTTCCTATTCATGTACCTATTCAAAGCTCTTTTAAATGTTGTACCCGCATCTACCAAAGACTTCCAAAAGATTTGTGAAGTATGACACCCCTTGACAAAGCGTGCTGACTCAGTCCTATTTTACCATGCACTTCCAAGTACTCTGCAATCTCATCTTTAGTAATGGACTCTGATATCTTACCAACGACTGAGATCTGGTCAACCAGCCTGGCTTCCTGTCTTCTGCTTCCTTCCTTCTTAAACAGGGATATTAGATTAGCCATTTTCCAGCCTGGTGAGACCCTCCTTAACTCTAGTGATCCCTGATAGATCACCACCAATACCTCTTCAATCTCCTTAGTTATCTCCTTCAGAACTCTAGGTGCAGTCGATCTGGTCCAACTTCAGATCTTTCAGCTTCCCCAGCACCTTCCCCTTATTGATAGCCACTATGCTCAGCTCTGCCCCACTGACTCTCAAAGTTCTAGCATGATGCTGGTGTCTTCCACCGTGAAAATTGATGCAAAGTATTGCTTTAGTCCCTCCACTATTTCTTTTTTCCCTATTACTACTTCTCCAGCCTCATTTTCAGTGGTCCAATGTACACTCTTGCCTTTTTCTTACCTTTTGGATACTAAAAAAAACTCGCAATCTTCTTTTATATTACTAGATTGCTTACTCTCATATCTGGTCTTGCACCCTTTTCTCCCATCCCCATTGCTTTTTAGTTATCCTCTGCTTCCCAATTATCCGGCTTCCCACTAATTTTCACCACATTTTGTGCTTCCTCTTTTGCTTTTATACTGTCCCTGCCATCCCTTGTCAGCCATGGCTGCCTTATCTACCCCTTAGTATGTTGCTTCTTCCTTGGGATGAATTGTCTCCAGAAACATCTGTCATTGCTGCTCCACTGACTTCCCCGCTCGGTTCCCCTTCCAATCAACTCTGACCAGCTCCACCCTCATGTCTTTGTGGTTACTTTTACTCAATTATAATACTATTACATCTGATTTCAACTCCTTCCCTTCAAACTGCGGGGTGGATTCTTTAACAGTATAGTCACTGACCCTAGGTGTTCCTTCACCCAAACCTCCCTAACCAAATCTGCCTTATTACACATCATAACTTTCAGAACTGTCTGTCCCCAAGTGGGCTCTACCAAAAGCTGTTCCTGAAAAAATAGCTGTTCTTTGCTTGAGATCCGCAACTATCTACTTTTCCCAATCCACCTACCTATTGAAGTTCCCATGCTTATTGTAATAATACCTTCCCTACATGCTTTTTCTATCTCCTGATTTATTTTCATCCCCACATCCTGACTACTGTTAGGAGGCTCATACACAACTCCCATCAGGCTGTTTATCCTTTGCTCTTCATCAAATTGCCCACACAAATTCGACGCCTTCTGATTCTATATCTCTTCTTGCTATCTTTTACTTTCATTTTATACGAAGACAACAACGCAGTCCTCTCTGCTCAGTTGCCAGTCCTTTCAATAAGTATTTTCTCGAATATTTAGTTCCTAGCCTCGATGCCGTTGCAACCACATTCCTGTGATACTCACATCATACCCGCCAATTTTAATTTACACAACAAGCTCATTTACCTTGTTTTGTGTATTGCACAGATTTGAGTACAACAACCTCAATCTTGCATTGACTGTCCCCTTCTCGTAATTGTCATCTGGTCATAATTAGATTAGATAACTTACTGTGTGGAAACAGGCCCTTCGGCCCAACAAGTCCACACCGACCCGCCGAAGCGTAACCCACCCATTCCCCTACATTTACCTAACACTACGGGCAATTTAGCATGGTCAATTCACCTGACCTGCACATCTTTGGACTGTGGGAGGAAACCGGAGCACCCGGAGGAAACCCACGCAGACACGGGGAGAATGTGCAAACTCCACACAGTCAGTCGCCTGAGTTGGGAATTGAACCTGTTGTCTCTGGTGCTGTGAGGCAGCAGTGCTAACCACTGTGCCACCGTGCCTGAAGTTAGACACATACTCTGTATCCTATTACTTGTTCTGGAAACTTTAGTAACTCAGCTGAGCCCTCCATTCGTTTTTTTCCATGCAATTGAACCCACTTCCCCTTCATTTATGTTAAAGCCCTATCCACAGCCCTAATTGTGAGACTCTGGTCCCAGCATGATTCAGCTGCAGCCGGTCCCATCGGAACAGCTCCCTCCTTCCCCAGTATAGGCACCAATGTCCCATGATTTCAAACCCATTTCTCCCGCACCAATCTTTGAGTCATGTATATCTTTAGTCTAGTTGACCCTATACCAATTTGATCACGGCCCAGGTAGTAATCAGAGATTACCACCTTCTTGGCTCCGCTTTTCAATTTGCCTCGAGTTGCTCATGTTTCCTCAACAGGATTACATTCCTCTTTCTAACTATATCGTTGGTATCTATCGTTTTTTTTCCCTACTGCTGTTATGGACTAAGTCAGACCACACAAAACATTCCTAAGCAGACTGCTCAGACCATAACTTTGCAATTTCTTTAGATAAGTGTACAGTGAAAATTACCCAGAGTACATTAGCTAGGTTGACTATTACATTTTTAAAGCAGACAAAAAATTATTTACAAAATTATACAATGAAACACAAAGAGCAAAATAAAGAACCCCTACAAAACTCAACCTATCCAACTAGACACAATTATGCTGTTCCGAATATACACAGCAGTCCTAATAAGCAAACCCCCTTTAAAAACCGGTATAAATGGAACACATGCTCAGGTTGAAGTTGAAAGGCAGAGAGAGAACGAGAGAGAGAGAGAGTTTCCACACAGCTCCCTGTTGAACTTCTAATCAGTTCTAGACTGAATTAAAACTGCTCAGCTGGAGAGCTGACCACTCCCCTTTAGCCTGAAGTCTCATCTGTTTATACATGAACAAAAGGCCTCTCAAAATCGGGCGGCACGGTGGCACAGTGGTTAGCACTGCTGCCTCACAGCACCAGAGACCCGGGTTCATTTCCAGCCTCAGGCGACTGACTGTGTGGAGTTTGCACGTTCTCCCCGTGTCTGCGTGGGTTTCCTCCGGGTGCTCCGGTTTCCTCCCACAGTCCAAAGATGTGCAGGTCAGGTGAATTGGCCATGATAAATTGCCTGTAGTGTTAGGTAAGGGGTAAACGTAGGGGTATGGGTGGGTTGCGCTTCGGCGGGGCGGTGTAGACTTGTTGGGCCGAAGGGCCTGTTTCCACACAGTAAGTAATCTAATCTAATCTAAAAAAAATCCTTTTTATCCCTGTACCAAACCAGACCGATCGAAGCCCGGCCTGGTTTATTGCCCCTCTGAAAATAAAATCAAGGACAGAGTCTCATTGAGACAAGGAACAGCTTTTAGGGAAAAAAAAGGGACTAGCTTTGTGACATCACTCCAAGGTTGTCTGTAGCCCAGATGAGTTATCTTGAATGCTGGCATCAGATAGATAACACAGCCTTCAAGATTTTTGATCCTTGCTACAGAGAACATTGTCTATTCCCTTCTCTATACTAACCCCTGATTACAATTACATTTCATCTTTTCTCCCTCCTCTTCAATAGCTCTGGTCAGTTTTCTCATCCCCCTATAGCCCTCCTCTTATTTACACAGGGAGCAAGAATCCCAAACCTGTTAGACAAGCTCAAGGATTGAGGCTCTTTCAACACTAGTTTCTGGATTGCTCTATTTGCCTTGCTAGTCATCTCACACAGACCAAATTTGACATAGTTAATTTAAGGGGTGCGACTACCTCTGAAAAGCAGCATGCAAATCGCTTTTCAATTGAAACACAGACTCCAGCTCATCACCTCTGAGCCAGTCACCTCAAGTAACCAACACTTATGTTCACTATAAACGAAAGGGGGTCCACCAGCTCCAACATCATGCATTTACAACATACTGCCTAGCCCAGCATCTTTATCTTAATTACTTAGACCGTAATTTGATTTTTAAAAAATTCTTACTGGTTTCATAGTTTGTAGCCTGTAAATATTTCTCCTATTTACCTTGAAGCTGAAAATAACTTATTGTAGATAGTCAAATTAGTAGCTATTACCAACCCACAAACTTATAGTTTACCTGTGATGTCACCCTTTTGTACTGGGCCCTGATTCTTGATTTCAATTTATCTTGGGGCTGTGACTCACTCTGTGATCTCTCCTTCCTGACTGTGTGAAGCTTCCTGATGAACTTGGGAGAATTTCATTGCTCTTTACTTGTGGAATATCTTCTGATATTGAGTTGGCTTTGTTCAGGATATGCTATCTTCTGTTATCCTTTGTTACCTCATTACTCACAAATGAGTCTGTCAATAGCTTAGTTTAAAAACTGACCTCTTGTTCATGATGCCATTCATGTATATCTTTCCTGCTCAGACCACATGGCGAAAGGGCATGTGATGGTATGCAGCCTTCATGGTACAAGGGTGAAGGACGTCTCAGAGCTGCAACAAGATCCTGCAGGAGGAGGGTGAACAGCCAGTGGACATTGTACACATCTGTACCAATGACACAGGTAAAGGATAAGGTCCTAAAAGCAGAATATAGGAGTTGGGAAGCTGAAAAGTAGGATCTTAAAAAGGTAGAGATCTCATACTTCCTACCAGAGCCACTTGCCAGAAATAGCAGGATGTATTGGATGAACATGTGGCTCAGAGATGGTGTGAGGGGGAGAGTTTCAGATTCCTAGTGCTTTAAAACCTGTTCTGGAAGAGATGGGGCCAGTACAAACTGGATAGGTTACACCTGGGCAGCATCGAGAGTGATGCCCCAGGGGGAGTTTTTACCCAAATGGTTGGGATGGTTTGAACTAAACTGGCAGGGAGATGGGAATTTATGCAAGAAATCAGAGGAAGAGGAATCAAGAGCAAAAGGCACAAAGGGGAAAAAAAAGAAGTGATGAGCAGAGGAATCAAAGGCCAGATTCAAACAAGACTACAGTAAAAAAAAATGGGAATGGGATAGGAACATTAAAAAGACAAGCATTAAGGCTTTGTGCCTGACAATGCAGAACATTTGAAATAATGTGAATAAACTAATCATGCAAACAGATGCAAACAGATATGATATAGTTGGGATTGCGGAGTTATGGCTGCAGGTTGACCAGGGATGGGAACTGAATCAGGGGTATTCAGTATTTAGGAACGACAGACGAAAAGGAAAAGATGGTGGAGTTACATTCCTGGTTAGAGGATATAAACACAATATTAAACAAAGATATTAGCTCAGACAATGTAGAATCGGAGTGGGGAGAATTGAGAAATACTAAGGGGCAAAAAACATTTGCAAGGGTGATATAGAGTCCACCAAATAGTTGTGATGATGGTAAACTAGGAAATCAGAGATGTAGAGGTAAACAAACAGCTATAATCATTGGGTTACTTTAATCTGCATATAGACTGGGTAAATCAAATTAGTGAGGAGAAAGTGAGGTCTGCAGATGCTGGAGATCAGAGCTGGAAATGTGTTGCTGGAAAAGCACAGGTCAGGCTAGTCCAATACTGTCGAGAAGGAATTCCTGCAATGTTGGTTTTCTGGACCAATTAGAGAACAGGCCACCTTCAATTAGCTGGGTGGTTGAAAGTGAAAAGGAGGGTATTAGGTTACAGAAGGATATTAATGGATTGGTCAGATGGACAGATCAGTGACAAATGGAAGTGAACTCTGATAAATATGAGGTGATGTACTTTGGAACTCAATGAATGGTAAGACACGAGAGAGCTCAAAGGAGGAAAGCTGCCAATCCACAGATTCCCTAAAGTGGCAAGACGGCTTAAAAGGATCATTAAGGAAGAATGTGGGATGTTTGCCTTGATGTAGCACTGATTATAAGAGCAGGGAGACCATGTTGGAGCTGTACAAAACTTTTGTTAGGACATAACTGGAATACTGTGTGTAGTTCTGGTCACCACACTAGAGAAAGGATGTGATTGCCTTGGAGGGAGTGCAACGGAGATTCACCAGGAGGAAGTATTTCATTGAACAGAGGCTGGTTAAGCTAGGGTTGTTCCTTTGCTGTCTGTTCGATTACCTTAAGCGACAGTTGACATGCACACCATTATTTCTCTCATCTTCTGATCAGAAAAGAAAAAAAATGAAGGGGGTTGCAGTATTGATCAAATGTGGAAATTTGGTTTTAGACAGACATTGGTGAAAGTCTAAACCACTGCATTGTTTTCAATCCCACATTATCAGCAACCCAGTATTCACCGCTGTATGACTTGATGTGCTACTACTTTTCTAAGTCTGAATACTTAAAATTCATGCCATAAATGTAACTGCTTAAAAATTGGACTATGACCTCTGGAGTGTTTTGTAAGAAGTGTTTGGGTGTATATGGCAGCGTGGCAATGACATCAGTAAGATAGACAATAAATGCTGGTCCATCCATCAATACACACATCTCATGAACAAATAAAACAACATAGTGATGAAGAATCAATGTAACTGAGGGCATTGACTATAAATGTTACACTTAAATGCTTTTAAACTTTTATTTATTGTTTGACAACATTTATTTGTCTTAGCCACTATACTCTGATGAAGAGAAGTAGGGTTCCTGTCTCCCCTTACCCTCCGTTTCAGCATAAACCACAAATTCAATAAACATGTCAGGACTGTTGTCAAGAATGATGAGACTGCAAAACAAAACACCAAGTAGTGTAATTGTGCTTGTGTGTATTCCAAGAGAAGTTAGGGAATTACGTGAGGGGGAAAGGAATAGGAGACTTTAATTTTATGAGGTGAAGCCAAAAAAGACCATGACAATACCAACAAGTCTCTCTGGCTAAGTAGCCTGTTTCACTGTTGTAAATTAGATGTTTTTTTAATGTCATTAAGATGATGTGGTAGAGAGATCAATGACAGTCTACTTATTGGAATTAATTCAGGGTCAACTGTTCCACCCATTGGAACTTTGGGATCTCTGTTGTAAAGCAATCCAGTTAATCCCATTCCCATGCTCTCTCCCCAGGGCCCTATATCTTTTCCTTCTTCACAAATTTATCTCTGGTTAGACTAAAAGTGGAAGAGTACAGAACAAGTAAAACAAAATAAAGCCTAGCAGTTAGTTGCCAATCATCAGTAGCTTGTGCATTCTTTATACCAATGCCTCTACCCATCACAATCAGCACTCTCCTCCCATACAATGTAAATTTGGCTTTTCCTTGAAATTGGTATCCTTGTGAATTGTCCTGACCAGCAAGATGGAAAGCTTTGACAGCAATACTTAAAAACAAGTTAGTTACAAAAAACCTTTGATGAAACACTACTTAGACCTCATCTGGAGTATTATGCTCAATATTTGGCACCATATTTGGAGAAAGATGTTAAGGCCTTGGAAACGTTAGGAAGAAAATGGTACCAATGATGACAGACTTGGTTATGTGGAGAAACTGAAGTTGTTAATAAAAAAGGATATGTGTACTTTTCCTAACTACCTGCCATCCCAAAGTGCCTTACAGCTGGGGTGTGTAAAGTGAGGCACTGTAGTAAACATAGAACATAGAACATAGAACAATACAGCGCAGTACAGGCCCTTTGGCCCTCGATGTTGCGCCGATCCAAGCCCACCTAACCTATACTAACCCACTATCCTCCATATACCTATCCAATGCCCGCTTAAATGCCCATAAAGAGGGAGAGTCCATCACTGCTACTGGCAGGGCATTCCATGAACTTACAACTCGCTGAGTGAAGAACCTACCCCTAACTTCAGTCCTATATCTACCCCCCCTTAATTTAAAGCTATGCCCCCTTGTAATACCCGACTCCATACGCGGGAAAAGGTTCACACTGTCAACCCTATCTAACCCCCTAATCATCTTGTACACCTCAATCAAGTCACCCCTAAACCTTCTTTTCTCTAATGAAAACAGCCCCAAGTGTCTCAGTCTTTCCTCATACGATCTTCCTTCCATACCAGGCAACATCCTGGTAAACCTCCTCTGCACCCGTTCCAGTGCCTCCACATCCTTCCTATAGTATGGCGACCAAAACTGCACACAATATTCCAGATGCGGCCGCACCAGAGTCCTATACAACTGCATCATGACCTCAGGACTCCGGAACTCAATTCCTCTACCAATAAAAGCCAGTACGCCATATGCCTTCCTCACCGCACTATTTACCTGGGTGGCAACTTTCAGAGATCTGTGTACATGGACACCAAGATCCCTCTGCTCATCCACACTACCAAGTATCCGACCATTAGCCCAGTACCCCATCTTTTTGTTATTCTTCCCAAAGTGAATCACCTCACACTTAGCTACATTGAACTCCATTTGCCACCTTTCTGCCCAGCTCTGCAGCTTCTCTATATCCTGCTGTAACCTGCCACATGCTTCCTCACTGTCAACAACTCCTCCGACTTTCGTATCATCCGCAAACTTGCTCACCCAACCTTCTAACCCCTCTTCCAGGTCATTTATAAAAATGACAAACAGCAATGGTCCCAAAACAGATCCTTGCGGAACATCGCTAGTGACGGCACTCCATGAAGAAACTTTGCCATCAACTACAACCCTCTGTCTTCTTCCATCCAGCCAATTCCTAATCCAAACCTCCAACTCACCCTCAACGTAGCAGTCAAATTCCTCACAAGAATCCACTAAGAGCTGTGTGATCAAGACCACATAATCTGTCTTTTTGACGTTGATTGAGGAATAAATATTAAGCCAGGACACTAGGGATAACTTCTCTGCCAGTCTTCACAGGATGGTTTACATCCACCAGAGGCAGGTGGTGCCTCAATTAAATGCCTCATCCGAAGGATAGAATAATAAAATCTCTACAGTATGGAAGCAGGCCATTCAGTCCATCAAGTCCACATCGACTCTCCGAAGAGCAGCCTGCGCAGACCACACTTTACCCTATCCCTGTAACCTTGCATTTTCCACAGCTAATCTACTTAGCCTATAAATCCCTGAACACTATGGGCAATTTTGCATGGCCAATCCACCTAATCTGAACATCTTTAGACTGTGGGAGGAAACCAATGTAGACACAGAGAGAATGTGCAAACTCCACAGACAGTCACCCAAGGGTGAAAATGAACTTGGATGCATGGCTCTACAAGGCAATAAGCTAACCATTGAGACACTGTGCCACCCCAGATTGCACCTTCAAAACTGCAATGATCCCTCAATGTTGCTCCCGAGCGTCAGCCTTCATTTTTGTTAGCAAACCATGGAGGGAACTTGAATTTGAGAGGACTTATAAGGTCTGCGAGTCTGACTCAAGGATGGAAGCTGCTAGCTTCCACTTTTACTGGGCTTGCAGGTTCCCTAGAATTAAGAGAATACTTAAAAAAAAACTATTCAAATCATGAAGATTTGGAGAGAGTAAACAAAGATAAACCTTTGTTTTTAATTGAAGAGGTTCAGTAATTAATTAAGGTTTATAGTAATTGGCAAAAGAATCAAAAATCACATGCAGAATTTTTTTTCCAGATAATGAGTTGTTCTGACCTGGAATATATTGCCTGTACTCAAGAGAAAAATTATTCTGGAGAATTTTACAGGCAATGGGGAAAGGCAGGAAAGTAGGATTATTTGGAAAACTCTACCAAGCAACTGGTCCAGGCAAGACAGATCTCATTACTACTTCCAATGTTGTATTATTCTGAGACTGTATGATCTAGGCTCAGGGAAGGGCCTCAGTTCAAGACCAGCATATTCCTCTGAGGATGAAATTAAAAATAGCAAGATCTGGGAACCTTCGATGACAAGAGATATTGAAAGTTTAGCCAACAAAAAAAAAAGACAAGGCCCTTGAGGAATTTAAAGGAAGTTGAAATAATTCAAACAAGAAATTAGGAGGTGCGAAAAGGGCCCTGGGCATGTAAAATTAAGGACAATCCCAAGGAATTTTATGCATATATTAGGTGCAAGGGGGTAACAAAGGAAAAGGCAGATTCACTCAAGGACAGAGGCAGGAATTTATGCATGGAAGCACAGGCGGGAGGGAACATTCTTAACAAATACTTTACCAAGGAGGAAGGAAAGAATAGGGGAGGCATGTTGATTTTGAGGAGGAGTTGGTACTGGGTTCTTGAAAGACTTGAATGTAGGTAAATCCCCAGGGCCTAATGTGATCAATCCCAGGATACTGAAGGAAACAGAAGGAGATTGCTGGGGCCTTGACAGTCATTTTTATATCCTCTTTAGCCACATGCAAGACCTCACAAGACTGGAGAATAGACAATATTGTTCCTTTGCCCAATAAGGGCAACAGGGATAATTCAGGATAATCTAGCCTGGTAGGCCTCACATCAGTAATTAGAATCAGGATTTATTCACATTTGGAGAAGAATGAACTTATTAAAGATAGACAGCATGGATTTATGTTGGAAAGCTGACTTCTCACAAACTTGATTGAGTTTTTGAGAAAGTGAAGAAGAGTGATGAGGATAGCGCAGTGGATGTTATCTACATGGACTTTACTAAAACATCTGACAAGGTTCCTCATGGTCAGCTAGTTAAAAAGATTGAGTCAGGTGCATCTATGCTGAGTTGGGAAGTTGGGAAGAATGGACTTGTGCATGGAGGACAAAAAGTAGTTGCGGAGGGATGTTTTTCTGACTGGAGATTGGTCACCATTGATTTTCTGAAAGAATTAGTGACTTTTTTAAAATTACGAATAAACATGGATGAAAATGTAAAAATTAAAAGAACTGCAGATGCTGTCAATCAGAAACAAAAACAAAAATTGCTGGAAAAGCTCAGCAGATCTAGCAGCATCATGAATCGAGTGACGCTTCCTCAGAATGTGTGCACGCGTGTACGTAAATGTAAGATTTGATGTGGTCAAATGTAAGGCCTGATTTGTAAGAATGCACACAACACAAAATTTGTGGAGTTGGAAATGGAGTTTAATCAGAACAAGTAAAGGTCATTCTGTTTTGTCGACACAAATTCACTAATGTGATTGATGAATTGGGGATGCGGTTTCCACAGCACAAACTATTAAAACGCATGCTGGCTGTAACACAATTACACCGCCAACACTTTAAGCGCTGTTTCTCAAGCGCAATTTTTCTATAATGCAGGATTGTAGAACAATGCAACTATCACATTATGAAAGAACTGATTGTATGGGGTGATGCACTTTTGTTAGGTCAAATGCAAGAGCAAAATATATAGTACATGGCAGAACCCTTAGGTGCATTGATATACAGAGGGATCTTGGGTTCCAAGTTCATAGCTCCCTGAAAGTGGCAAAACAAGTGGATAGGCAGTAAAGAAGGTGTACAGCATGCTTACCTTCATTAGTCAGGATGCTGCGTATAAAAGTTGGCAAATCATGTTGTAACATTTGGATAGTGCGTGCAATTCTGCTTCCTACAATATAAGAAGGATGTGAAGCTTTGCAGCAGGTGCAAAAGCATTTTACAGGATGGTGCCTGGATTGGAGTGTGTTAGTATAAGGAGAGTTTGGACAAAACTTGGATTGCTTCCGCTACAGCAGAGGCTGAGGGACAACCTGATAGAAATATGTAAAATTATGACAGGCATGGATAGGGTGGATTGTCAGAGTCTTTCCCCTCCCCCCCCCCCCCCCCCCCCCACAAGATGGAAATGTCAAATACTAAAGGGCAGAGGACTAAAGTGAGAGGAGTAAAGTTTAAGGGAGATGTGTGAGGAAAGTTCTTTAATACAGAAGCTGGCAAGTGCCTGCTACATGATATTGGGGAGGTGATAGAAACGGATACTTCAGCAAAGTTTAAGAGACAATGAACACACTGGAAATAGGGGAAAACCAACAATGTGCAGGCAGGTGGGATTGGTTTATAAAAGCATCATGATCAGAACAGTCATGGTGGGTCGAGGGGCCGTACTGTTCTGTGTTCTAAGTTTGAGTTTTTTGGTTTTGATTAATAATCTGCAGATTTTCTGTGCCTGAAGTTAGTAATTTATTTGCAAGTATTTCTGTAACCATGATTTCTTTTAAAATATTTTTTGAAGTCTCACACAGGTTTTTGTGCACCACTAATGGATTTTAGTATATTTTAGAGATTGCCTTGTAACCAGTAAGATAAATAATGGGGCATCAATGCTTGTTCAAGGTTTCAGGAACTAGTCTTGTTGCAAGCTGGTTGAGACAGAAAGACTTTGGTTTCAGTTTTGCTTCGTGTGTTGAGTAGTCCTGTGAAGTTCTTAAATGGAGATGGTTGTATAGACCAGTGTTTTTGGAGAAGGGAAGGATATAATGAACGTAGAGTGACAAGTTAAGTGTTAGCCCCAGTCCACAGAGTTAGGATCAAACCCTAAAGAGGCTACTTACAGTTGAGTACACTTGAGCTCAGGTGTATAATAACTCCAAAGGAGAAACTATCCACGTGTGCGGGCCGAGAGACAGGGTGCACATGCGCACCTGCGATGGGGGCAACAGGCAGGGCGCATGGGGGCAGGGGTGAGAGGCAGGGAACATGGGGCAATTTGTGAACGCGAATGAAAGAGAGTTTAGGACGTTTTGATAAAGGTATCCAAAGCTTACAGCCCATACAATTGAAGGCACAGTTGCTGAAAAACAGGATGAAAGTAGTAAAGGGTTCTGACAGCAGAACGCTCAGACAGTCATGAGGGTCAAGAACAATGCAGAGAGGAAGTGTGAGGCCTTTTTTTAAATTCGCTCATGGGAAGTGGACATCATTGGCTGGCCAGCATTTTATGGCTCCTCTCTAGTTGCCTTTGAGAAGACGGTGCCTTGAACTGCTGCAGTCCACCTGCTGTAGGCTGGCCCACAATGCCTTTAGGAGAGAGTTCCAGCATATTGACATAGCAACAGTGAAGGAACACTGGCAAATTTCCAACTCAGGATGGTAAGTGGCTTGGAGGGAAACTTGCAGATGGCAGTGTTCTCATGTATCCGCTACTCTTAACCTTCTAGATGGAAATTGTTGTGGGTATTGAAGGCCTTGTCTGTGGATCTTTGGTGAATTTCTGCAGTGCATCTTGTAGACAGTAACACTGCTATTAAGCTTCAGGGGTGGAGGGAGTGAATACTTTGCACTAGATGATGTCAAGCTTCTTGAGTGCTGTTTGGAGCACACTCATCCAGACAAGTAAGAAGCATTCCATCGCACTTTTTTAAAGCCATTTTAGTGTTATAGGAGACAAGTAAATGTGCAGCTGATGGCACTGTAGAGTGGAGGATTAGACTAGTTTTTGAAGGGGTTCAGCAGATAAAAAAGCAAAGGTGGCAGGAGATTGTGTTTTACTAACTCAAAGGAAACTGACATAAGCAGCATAATCAGTGCTTTCAAATTTAGTGCACTTGTTGGAGGAAGTGGTGCACGGAAATGACAATAAGACATAGAGAGTCATTTATTAATCATGGCAGTCTGTAGAATCCTGGCTCCCACACAGTCTGTGACGGCTCTGATGAGAATTTATGATTTTCAGACCTTCTGGAGAGTTGTATTGCAGACTTGGCTGCAGTGTGGCTATAGTGATCAAAAAAGTTAAAGACAAGCACTTTATTGTTATCCCTTGGCACTGGCTATACTGATGTTGGAGGCAGTATGTCACTCCTCCAGGTGGTACTGTGTTTGAGAATTTTTGTGGAGTTTGTGAAGGGGTGACTATGTTTGATTATGGTCTTGTAGGTGTGTCATATACTTAGGTAATTTATTGTCTGCCTTAAATCTTATTCTCAGTGTGGCTTTGAGCATCGGCTCTGTAATTCATTGTGGACTAAAGCATTTGTGGGGGCATTCAGGTGTGCTGAAGCCGAAACTTATGTTAGGTATTGACAAAATCCGGACAAGTAGAACATTCATTCAAATAAAAAAGAATAAGAGCAGGCAGCACTCGAGACATTAATTAAAACTTAACTGATCAAAAAACTCATTAATTCATTCTACAAACTTAGCAGATGTGCGGCAGCTGGAAAATCTCATGGATACCTGTGTGAACCAAAGCAAGCACATCTGCAGGAACAGTTTCCAATGGAAGGAACTCCATCTGTAATTAATTGAGCTGCCAACATTTCGGCACAGAGTGAAAGTTATCTGGATGCTTTATTTCAAGGACAGACATGCGTTCTAGGATTGCACCATCTAATTCAGTTCATGGTCAAAGACAGGAACATACAACTGAGTGAGGAAGGTCTGGGAATTGAAAAGATAGAAGTGGAGGAGACTCAACCTTTTCAAAAATCCAGGTGACTGTGTTCCTTCTGAGATTTAGGATATCTCCTCGGGGTTGGATAGGTGCTTTGAGGATTAGGTGAGGATCCAGTGGCCATGGTCCCCAAAGGTATCAATGACATCGCGACTCAAAGCGATCAGACTAGGAAAGCAATTCTGCTTATTATCCGAGTCAACAGCACATTTGAATAGGGTGACCAATATTAGAGTGTTAAACGCATGCACTGATGAAATTCTGAACTGGGAATAAATGCTTTTCTTTTAATAGAAGCATTCCTGCTTGCCATTTCCTTCTCCTTGAATTCTTTGAAGATGTGACAAAACACATACATGAAGGTGGGGCAGTGGATGGTGTGTACATGGATTTTAGCAAGGCGTTTGACAACATTCCCCATGGTAGGCTCATTTATAAAGTAAGGAGGCATGGGGTACAAGGAAATTTAATTGTCTGGATACAGAATTGGTTGGCCAATAAAAGAGAGAAGGTGGTAGTAGATGGATAGTATTCAGCCTGGAGCTCAGTGACCAGTGGTGTTCCACAGGGATCTGTTCTGGGACCTCTGCTCTTTGTGATTTTTATAAATGACTTGGATGAGGAAACTGAAGTGTGCATTAGTAAGTTTGCTGATGATACGATGGTTGGTGGAGTAGTGGATAGTGTGGAGGGCTGTTGTAGGTTGCAACAGGATATTGACAAGATGCAGAGATGAGAAGTTGCAGATGGAGTTCAACCTGGAAAGGTGTGAAGAGATTCAGGGGACTCGATAGTTCGGGGCACAGATAGGCGGTTTTGTGGGGGCGAGAGAGACTCACATTTGGTATGTTGCCTCCCAGGTGCAAGGGTACGTGATGTCTCTGATCGTATTTTCCGGGTCCTTAAGGGGGAGGGGGAGCAGCCTGAAGTCGTGGTCCACATTGGCACCAATGACAATAGGTAGGAGGAGGGCTGAGGATGTTAGGCAGGCTTTCAGGGAGTTAGGTTGGAAGCTCAGAGTTAGAATGAACTTGAGCTCCCAGGATAGATGTGTTGTCCCAGTCAAAGAAAGTTAGCCACCAGGATACATGAACACCAGCTAGCCACAAAAAGACATGACCCCCTCTCACGGATGAAAAAAACCACCATTTCGACTGGGACAACACATCTATCCTGGGACAGGCTAAGCAAAGACATGCCAGAGAATTCCTAGAGGCCTGGCACTCCAACCACAACGCCATAAACAAGCACATAGATCGAGATGCCATCTATCAACCCCTCAGAAAATGAACAGGAAATGACATCACCACAAACCCCAGTAACCCCATCCAGGAGAAAGACAGAGTTGTTGTCTCTGGTTTGTTACCCGTACCACGTGATAGAGAGTCGAGGAATAGGGAGAGAACACAGTTAAATGCGTGGCTACAGGGATGGTGCAGGAGGGAGGGATTCCGGTATTTGGATAACTGGGGTTCTTTCTGGGGAAGGTGGGACCTCTATAAACAGGATGGTCTGCACCTGAACCTGAGGGGCACCAGTATCCTTGGTGGGAGGTTTGCTAGTGCTCTTGGGGGGGGTTTAAACTAACTCTGCAGGGGCATGGGAACCCAGACTGTAGCTTTAGGGTGCAGGACCTGGAGTGTAAGAAGGTTAGGAACATGGCATCAATCTCAAAGGAGGTGCCTGTAAAGAGGAAAGTGGCTTGAAGTGTGTATACTTCAATGCAAGAAGTATACGAAATAAGGTAGGTGAACTTGCAGCATGGGTTGGTACCTAGGACTTCGATGTTGTGGCTATTACGGAGACATGGGTAGAACTGGGACAGGATTGGCTGTTGCAGGTTCCAGGGTTTAAATGTTTTAGTAGGGTCAGAGGTGGGGGTAAAAGAGGGGGAGATGTGGCATTGCTTGTCAAAGATCGTATTACAGCGGTGGAAAGGACGATGGATGAAGACTCGCCATCTGAGGTAGTTTGGGCTGAGGTTAGGAATAGAAACGGTGAGGTCACCCTGTTAGGAGTTTTTTTTTACAGGCCTCCTAATAGTCCTAGAAATGTAGAAGAAAGGATTGCGAGGATGATTCAGGAGAAGAGTGAAAGTAATAGGGTGGTTGTTATGGGGGACTTTAACTTTCCTGATATTGATTAGGAAAGCTATAGCTCTAGTTTGTTAGATGGGTCAGTGTTTGTCCAATGTGTGCAGGAGGGTTTCCTGACACAATATGTAGATAGGCCAACAAGAGGTGAGGCCATACTGGATTTGGTTCTGGGTAACGAATCAGGCCAGGTGTTAGAATTAGAGGTAGGTGAACACTTTGGGGACAGTGACCACAATTCGGTGACTTTTACTCTAGTGATGGAGAGGGATAAGTGTGCACTACAGGGCAAGAGTTATAGCTGGGGGCAGGGAAATTATGATGCAGTGAGGCATGACTTAGGATGCGTGGCTTGGAAAAGTAGGCTTCAAGGCAAGGGCGTAATTGATATGTGGAGCTTGTTCAAGGAGCAACTGAGTGTCCTTGATAAGTATGTACCTGTCAGGCAGGGAGGAAAGGGTCGTGTGAAGGAGCCGTGGTTTAATAAGGAATTGGAATCCCTTGGTAAATGGAAGAGGGCGGCCTATGTAAAGATGAGGCGTGAAGGTTCAATTGGAGCGATTGAGAGTTATAAGGTAGCCAGGAAGGACCTGAAGAGAGAGCTAAGAGAAGCAAGGAGGGGACATGAAAGGTCCTTAGTTGGTAGGATTAGGGAAAACCCTAAGGCTTTCTATAGGGTTTCTTTATGTCAGGAATAAAAGAATGACTAGGGTAGGAATAGGTCCAGTCAAGGATAGTAGTGGGAAGTTGCGTGTGGAGGCTGAAGAGATTGGGGAGACACTGAATGAATACTTTTCGTCAGTATTCACTCAGGAACAGGACATTGTTGCCGATGTGAATACTGAGTCACAATTAAGTAGAATGAATGGCTTCGAGGTATGTAGGGAAGAGGTTTTGGAAATTCTGGAAAGGGTGAAAATAGATAAGTCCCCTGGGCCTGATGGCATTTATCCTAGGATTCTCTGGGAAGCAAGGGAGGAGATTGCAGAGCCATTGGCCTTGATTTTTATGTCCTCGTTGTCTACAGGAGTAGTGCCAGAAGACTGGAGGCTAGCAAATGTAGTTCCCTTGTTCAAGAAGAGGAGTAGGGATAACCCTAGTAACTATAGGCCGGTGAGTCTCACTTCTGTTGTGGGCAAAATCTTAGAGAGAATTGTAAGGGATAGGATTTATGAACATCTGGATAGGAATAATGTGATCAAGGATAGTCAGCATGGTTTTGTGAAGGGCAGGTCGTGCCTCACAAACCTTATTGAATTATTTGAGAAGGTGACTAAGGAGGTGGACGAGGGGAAAGCGGTAGATGTGGTGTATATGGATTTTAGTAAGGCGTTTGATAAGGTTCCCCATGGTAGGCTACTTCAAAAAATACGGAGGTATGGCATTGAGGGTGAGTTGGAGGTTTGGATTAGGAATTGGCTGGCTGGAAGAAGACAGGGTAGTAGTTGATGGTAAAGGTTCATCTTGGAGTGCCATTACTTGCGGTGTTCCGCAAGGATCTGTTTTGGGACCATTGCTGTTTGTCATTTTCATAAATGACCTGGAGGAGGGGCTAGAAGGTTGGGTGAGCAAGTTTGCGGATGATACGAAAGTCGGAGGAGTTGTTGACAGTGAGGAAGGATGTGGCAGGTTACAGCGGGATATAGATAAGCTGCAGAACTGGGCAGAAAGGTGGCAAATGGAGTTCAATGTAGCTAAGTGTGAGGTGATTCACTTTGGTAAGAGTAACAAAAAGATGGGGTACTGGGCTAATGGTCGGTAGTGTGGATGAGCAGAGGGATCTTGGTGTCCATGTCCACAGATCTTTGAAAGTTGCCACCCACGTAAATAGTGTGGTGAAGAAGGCATATGGCGTACTGGCTTTTATTGGTAGAGGAACTGAGTTCCGGAGTCCTGAGGTCATGTTGCAGTTGTAGAAGACTCTGGTGCGGCCGCATCTGGAGTATTGTTGCAGTTTTAGTTGCCATACTATAGGAAGAATGTGGAGGCACTGGAATGGGTGCAGAGGAGGTTTACCAGGATGTTGCCAGGATGTAGGAAGATCGTATGAGGAAAGGCTGAGGCACTTGGGGTTGTTTTCATTGGAGAAAAGAAGGTTTAGGGGTGACTTGATAGAGGTGTACAAGATGATTAGGGATTTAGATAGGGTTGACCGTGAGAACCTTTTTCCATGTATGGAGTCAGCTATTACAAGGGGGCATAGCTTTAAATTAAGGGGTGGTAGATATAGGACAGATGTTAGGGGTAGGTTCTTTACTCAGCGAGTCGTGAGTTCATGGAATGCCCTGCCAGTAGCAGTGGTGGACTCTCCCTCATTATGGGCATTTAAGCGGGCATTGGATAGGCATATGGAGGATAGTGGGCTAGTGTAGGTTAGGTGGGCTTGGATCGGTGCAACATCGAGGGCCAAAGGGCCTATACTGCGCTGTATTCTTCTATGTTCTATGTTCATTTTGGAAGGTTGAATTTGAATGCAGAATACAGCGTTAATGGAAGCATTCTTGGCAGTGTGAAGGAACAGAGGTCTCTTGGGGTCCGTGTCCATAGATCCCTCAAAGTTGCCGCCCAAGTTGATAGGGCTGTTAAGAAGGCATATGGTGTGTTGGCTTTCATTAGCAGGGGGACTGAGTTTAAGAGCCATGAGGTTATGCTGCAGCTTGACAGAGTCCTAGTTAGATCACACTTGGAATATTGTGTTCAGTTCTGGTCATGTCATTATAGGAAAGATGAGGAAGCTTTAGAGAGGGTACAGAGGAGATTTACCAAGATGCTGCCTGGACTCGAGGGCATGTCTTATAAAGAAAGGTTGAGGGAGCCAAGGCTTTTTTCACTGGAGCAAAGAAGGGTGAGAGGTGACTTGATAGAGGTGTACAAGATGATGAGAGGCATAGATAGAGTGAATAGTCAGAGACTTTCTCCCAGGGCAGAAATGGTTATCACAAGAGGGCATAACTTTGAAGTGACTGGAGGAAGATTCAGGGGAGATGTCAGAGGTAGGTTCTTTACACAGAGAGTAGTGAGTGCGTAGAATGTACTGCCAGCAGTGGTAATAAGAGTCAGATGGGGACATTTAAGCAACTCTTGGATATGCATATGGAAAATAGTTCAATGAAGGATATGTAGGTTAGTTTGCTCTTACAGTAGGATAAAAGTTTGGCACAATATCAAGGTCCTAAGGGCCAGTACTGTGCTGTACTGTTATATGTCTCTGAAGCCTTGCTGTGAGCGAGGCTTCTGGAGTCAAATGGTGAGGCGCAGATGGGAAAACTTCAACAGTAATTTAAAGAGCTCATTTCTGCACATTATTACTTAATCTTCCTCTATTTAGGAACTTTAATCCTACCTCTTTCACTAAGGTTTTGATAATCTGTCTCCTTTATACCTCCTTTTGCAAACTGGTATCATACTTTAACAATCCAGTGAAACACATTTAATTACTTGAAAGATTTTGGTCAGATGCAACTTGCTCCTGTTATGAATTGAATAACTGACAATCCTGTTACATTGAATTCCCTTCCTTGTCATATCGAAGATAGCAAGGGTAGCAAGCAGACGGACTGGTGGTCAGAAGGGAATAATAGAGGTTAAATTCCCATTTACCTTCTTTGTCTATCCGAAACCCAAACTCATCATACTGGATTTCTGACTCTTCTACAGAGTCTTTCTTCTGAAAGGAAAACGGAACAGAGGTGGATTAGTTCCATACAATGTTTCCAACCAGCACCTCAACATCCAAGAAATATGAGACTGTAAAAGATGACGATATTAATTAGTGACACCATTTGAAACAAAGCAAGTTCCACCAGCAAGATTAAAAGCAAATAAATTACAAGCGAATCTATCCAATGCAATGTTAGCATTCGTTTAGAGAGGGATACAAGAGGCTGTATAAGTCTCTGGTCAGATTGCATTTGGAATATTGTGAGACGTCCTGGGCCCCGTATCTAAGGAGGGATGTGGTGGTGCTGGATGGGATCCAGAGGTGGTTTACTAAGCACAACCTTGGGCATGAAAGGCTTGTCATATGAGGAACAGTTCAGGACTCTGGATTTGTCTAAGGAACAGAGGGGATATCATTGAACTTACAGAATACTGATGGGCCTGGATAATGTGGATATGGAGAACATGCTTCCACGAGTAGGATAGACTAGGACCCAACTGCACAACCTAAGAGTGAAGGTACAACCATTTAGAACTGATGAGGAGGAATTTCTTCAGCTAGAGGGCGGTGAATCTGTGGAACTCATTTCCACAGAAGGCTGTGGAGTTCAAGTCATTGAGTGTATTTAATACAGGCAAGATAGATAATTCTCAGTTAGGAAGGGGATCAAAGGTGACAGGGAGAAGGCAGGATAATAGGGTTGAGAAACTTATGAGCATGATCAAATAGTGGAGCAGATTTGATGGGCCAAGTGGACTAATTCTGCTCCTATATCTTATGGTCTATGGTGTTAAGGCCAGTTTAGCAAAGGAGTCTTCAACCTTGGGGCTGTCTTTGCTCCAACATAGTTTAACTGTGGAACTTCAAAAGTAAAATGCTTACATTAAGCACTCTTCAGATAGCTGCAGAAAAGACAAAGGGTTTCTGAAACCTCCTATACTGCTTCTGAAAACCTCTTCAAAAGACACTAGAATTACCCAAAAGATCAACTACCAAATCGCCAATCAGATTAAATTCCAGTAAATTACATCCACATGTACAAGGCATCAACCAAGACATGTAATAGAACAGACAAAACATTGTGGATGCTGGAAATCTAAAATCAAAACAGAAAATGGTAGAAATACTCAAATCAGTAGATCAGGTAGCTTCTATGAAGAGAAAATCAGAACTAACGTTTCAGGTCATAAGCTTTGGAAATCTGGACTCTGTTCAAATCTCCACAATATTGCCAACTATGTCATTAGAACCAATGAAGACAAACATCTCTAGTTGTTCACCCACCCCTAGCACAAGGAAGGCAACATACCATCCTGGAGTTATATCGACAGCCAAAGAAATGACTGCCTGTTCTGCTGAGTAAAAAATTCACGATTAGCATTACCCTTCCACATTTTTTCTTCCTTCCTATCATCTGGGTTCACTAGGCTTCATTAGTAGAGTGGATAGTATGAAAGGTAATGCTGAACTTACATAGGTCACTAGTTAATCTTCAGCTGCATTCTGTAGACCTCGGTGTGACACAGGATGTGAACTTGTTGAGTGCAGAACAGGTTTAGGAGAGTGGTTCCAAGGATACAAAACTTCAATTACGTAAGGAGCTTGGAGACATAGATAAGCCGACAGCTTTTCCCCATGATAGGGGAGTCTAAAACTAGGGGGTGTAGGTTTAAAGTGAGAGGAGAGAGGTACAAAAGGATACAGGAGGGCAATTTTTTATCCCACACAGAGGGTGGTGAGCATTTGGAACGGGCTCCCAGTGGTTGTGGTGCAAGCAAGTACAATTTTGTCATTTAAGAAACATTTAGACAGGTACTTGAATTGGATAGGTTTGGACCGATATGGACAACACGAAGGTAAATGGGACTAGTTTAAACTATGAAAACTGGATAGCATGGGCAAATTGGGCCAAAGGGCCTGTTTCCATGCTATAGATTGCTATGACTATTTGAGAAAGGTGGTAAGGAAAAGCTAAGGAACTATAGACCGGTAAGCCTGACATCGGTGGTGGGCAAGATGCTGGAGGGAATACTGAGGGACAGGATTTACATGTATTTTGGAAAGGCAAGGATTGATTAGGGATGGTCAACATGGCTTTGTGCATGGGAAATCATGTCTCACTAACTTGATTGAGTCTTTTGAAGAAATAATGAAGAGGATTGATGAGAGCAGAGCAGTGGACATGATCTAGATGGACTTCAGTAAAGTGTTCGAGAAAGTTCCTCATGGTAGACTGGCTAGCAAGGTCAGATAACATAGAATACAGGGAGAACTAGCTATTTGGATACAGATCTGGCTCAAAGTAGAAGACAGAAGCTGGTCGTGGAGGGCTGCTTTTCACACTGGAGATCTTGACCTGCGGTGTGCCACAAGGATTGGTGCTGGGTCCACTACTTTTCATGTTTAAAATGAATGATTTGGATGTTACTTCTTCACAAAACTCAAATAAGTTGGTGAGACATGTTGACTATCCCTAATCAGTCCTTGCCTTTCCAACACATGTAAATCCTGTCCCTCAATATTCCTCCCAACAACTTACCCACCATCGATGTCAGGTTCAGCAATCTATAGTTTCCTGGATTTTCCTTACCACCTTTCTTAAACAGTGGTACCATGTTAGGCAACCTCCAGTCTTCTGGCACCTCAATGATACAAATATCTCTGCAATCACTTCACTACCTTCCTACCAGGGCAGCACGGTGGCTCAGTGGTTAGCACTGCTGCTGTGTGCAGTTTGCACATTCTCCCCGTGTCTGTGTGGGTTTCCTCCGGGTGCTCTGGTTTCCTCCCACAGTCCAAAGATGTGCAGGTCAGGTGAATTGGCCATGCTAAATTGCCCATAGTGAATTGCCCGAGCGAAATACTCCTGCCGTGTCCTTCAAATAATTGGAGGTTCCTCTGTATATTGAAATCCAAACAATTTAAATAAATGATCACTCATCCCTGTAGCACACCACAGATCACAGGCATTCAGTACAACCTCTAACATTACCCTCTATCTCCAGTCTTCTGTCAATTTTGTATCCAGTTGGCTAGCTCCCTCTGGATTCTGTGATCTAATCTTGCAGAACCTTGTCGAAAGCCTTACTGAAGGCAATACTGACAACATCTACCTTTCCGCCTTCATCAATTTTCTATGTCACTTCATCAAAAAATTAAGTTTGGTTGGTACCTGGGACTTCGATGTTGTGGCTATTACGGAGACATGGCTAGAACAGGGACAGGATTGGCTGTTGCAGGTTCCGGGATTTAAATGTTTTAGTAGGTTTAGAGGTGGGGGTAAAAGAGGGGGAGGTGTGGCATTGCTTGTCAAAGATAGTATTACAGCGGTGGAAAGGACGATGGATGAGGACTTGCCATCTGAGGTAGTTTGGGCTGAGGTTAGGAATAGGAAAGGTGAGGTCACCCTGTTAGGAGTCTTTTACAGGCCTCCGAATAGTCCTAGAATCATTGAAGAAAGGATTGGGAAGGTGATTCAGGAGATGAGTGACAGTAATAGGGTGGTTGTTATGGGGGACTTTAACTTTCCTGATATTGATTGGGAAAGCTATAGCTCAAGTTCGTTAGATGGGTCAGTGTTTGTTCAATGTGTGCAGGAGAGTTTCCTGACACAATATGTAGACAGGCCAACAAGAGGTGAGGCCATACTGGATTTGGTTCTGGGTAACGAACCAGGCCAGGTGTTAGAATTAGAGGTAGGTGAGCACTTTGGGGATAGTGACCATAATTCGGTGATTTTTACACTCGTGATGGAGAGGGATAAGTGTGTACTACAGGGCAAGAATTATAGCTGGGGTAAGGGAAATTATGATGCGGTGAGGCATGACTTAGGATGTGTGGCTTGGAAAAGTAGACTCCAAGGCAAGAGTGTAAATGATATGTGGAACTTGTTCAAGGGGCAACTATTGAGTGTCCTTGATAATTATGTACCTGTCAGGCAGGTAGGAAAGGGTCGTGCGAGGGAGCCGTGGTTTAATAAGGAATTGGAATCCCTTGTTAAATGGAAGAGGGCGGCCTATCTCAAGATGAGACGTGAAGGTTCAATTGGGGCGATTGAGAGTTATAGGGTAGCCAGGAAGGACCTGAAGAGAGAGCTAAAAGCAGCAAGGAGGGGACATGAAAGGTCCTTAGTAGATAGGATTAGGGAAAACCCTAAGGCTTTCTATAGGTATGTTAGGAATAAAAGAATGACTAGGGTAGGAATAGGTCCAGTCAAGGATAGTAGGGGGAAGTTGCGTGTGGAGGCGGAAGAGATTGGGGAGACACTGAATGAATACTTTTCTTCAGTATTCACTCAGGAACAGGGCATTGTTGTCGATGAGAATACTGAGGCACAAATAAGTAGAATGGATGGCTTTGAGGTATGTAGAGAAGAGGTGTTGGAAATCCTGGAAAAGGTGAAAATAGATAAGTCCCCTGGGCCTGATGGCATTTAACCTAGGATTCTCTGGGAAGCAAGGGAGGAGATTGCAGAGCCATTGGCCTTGATTTTTATGTCCTCTTTGTCTACAGGAGTAGTCCCAGAAGACTGGAGGATAGCAAATGTGGTTCCCTTGTTCAAAAAGGGGAGTAGGGATAGCCCTAGTAACTATAGGCCGGTGAGTCTCACTTCTGTTGTGGGCAAAGTCTTAGAGAGAATTGTAAGGGATAGGATTTATGCACATCTGGATAGGAATAATGTGATCAAGGATAGTCAGCATGGTTTTGTGAAGGGCAAGTCGTGCCTCACAAACCTTATTGAATTCTTTGAAAAGGTGACGAAGGAGGTTGATGAGGGGAAAGCGGTAGATGTGGTATATATGGATTTTAGTAAGGCGTTTGATAAGGTTCCCCATGGTAGGCTACTGCAGAAAATACGGAGATATGGCATTGAGGGTGAGTTGGAGGTTTGGATTAGGAATTGGCTGGATGGAAGAAGACAGAGGGTAGTAGTTGATGGCAAAGTTTCTTCATGGAGTGCCGTCACTAGCGGTGTTCCGCAAGGATCTGTTTTGGGACCATTGCTGTTTGTCATTTTTATAAATGACCTGGAAGAGGGGTTAGAAGGTTGGGTGAGCAAGTTTGCGGATGACACGAAAGTCGGAGGAGTTGTTGACAGTGAGGAAGCATGTGGCAGGTTACAGCAGGATATAGAGAAGCTGCAGAGCTGGGCAGAAAGGTGGCAGATGGAATTCAATGTAGCTAAGTGTGAGGTGATTCACTTTGGGAAGAATAACAAAAAGATGGGGTACTGGGCTAATGGTCGGATACTTGGTAGTGTGGATGAGCAGAGGGATCTTGGTGTCCATGTACACAGATCTCTGAAAGTTGCCACCCAGGTAAATAGTGCGGTGAGGAAGGCATATGGCGTACTGGCTTTTATTGGTAGAGGAATTGAGTTCCGGAGTCCTGAGGTCATGATGCAGTTGTATAAGACTCTGGTACGGCCGCATCTGGAATATTGTGTGCAGTTTTGGTCGCCATACTATAGGAAGGATGTGGAGGCATTGGAACGGGTGCAGAGGAGGTTTACCAGGATGTTGCCTGGTATGGAAGGAAAATCGTATGAGGAAAGACTGAGGCACTTGGGGCTGTTTTCACTAGAGAAAAGAAGGTTTAGGGGTGACTTGATTGAGGTGTACAAGATGATTAGGGGGTTAGATAGGGTCGACAGTATGAACCTTTTCCCGCGTATTGAGTCGGGTATTACAAGGGGGCATAGCTTTAAATTAAGGGGGGGTAGATATAGGACTGATGTTAGGGGTAGGTTCTTCACTCAGCGAGTCGTTAGTTCATGGAATGCCCTGCCAGTAACAGTGGTGGACTCTCCCTCTTTATGGGCATTTAAGAGGGCATTGGATAGGTATATGGAGGATAGTGGGTTAGTGTAGTTTAGGTGGGCTTGGATCGGCGCAACATCGAGGGCCCAAGGGCCTGTACTGCGCTGTATTCTTCTATGTTCTATGTTCTCTATGTTCTAAGTTAGTGAGACACCATTTGTCATACAGAAAGCCAGGTTGATTTCCCTAACCAGTCCTTGCCTTTCCAAATGCATTTGAATCCTGTCCCTAAGAATTCTCTCCAAAACACTTGCCCACTGCTGACATCAAGTTCACCAGTCTATAGTTTTCGGACATTTTCTTACCACCTTTCTTAAATAATGGTACCACATTAGCCAATCTCCTGTCTTCCGGCACCTCACCTGTGGCTATCAATGATACAAATGTCTTAGCATGGGGCCCAGCAATCACTTCCCTAGCTTCGCACAGTTTTGGATACACCTGATCAGGTCCCAGAGATTTATCCACCTTTGTATATTTTAACACATCCAGTACCTTCTCTTCTGTAATATGTACACTTTTCAAGACATCACTATTTATTGCTCCCAAGTTGTCTTAACTTTCATATCCTTCTCCACAGTAAATACTGAGGCAAAATACCATTTAGTATCTCACCCATTTCATGAGGTTCCAAACACAGATGGCTTTGTTGATCTTTAAGGGGCCCCATTCTCTCCTTAGTTACTCTTTTGCCCTTACATCTGTTTGTGGAATCTCTTTGAAATGGTGTCCCAGTCGAAATGGTGGTTTTTTTACATCCATGTGTAGGGCTATGAGGGAGAGGGGGTCGTGTCTTTTTGTGGCTAGCTGGTGTTTATGTATCCTGGTGGCTAACTTTCTTCGACTGGGACAACACATCTATCCTGGGACAGGCTAAGCAAAGGCATGCCAGAGAATTCCTAGAGGCCTGGCACTCCAACCACAACGCCATAAACAAGCACATAGATCGAGATGCCATCTATCAACCCCTCAGAAAATGAACAGGAAATGACATCACCACAAACCCCAGGAATCCCATCCAGGAGAAAGATATAAATAGAAAGCAGGAGACAACAGCTTCGCTTCACTTGGAGGTCGCCACTGATGTTACCGAGCCAGGTAATGAAACATCTGGATATCAAACCTACAGCTCAGCGAGCAAGCCTACACCCTAAATCTCCTTACATATTTGCTTCTCAATTTCCCACTGACTATTTGGGGGCCTACGATACAATCCCAATAAGATGATCACCCCTTTCCTATCTCTCAGTTCCACTTATATAACTTCACTGGATGCTTTCCCAGCAATATCATCCCTAAGTACAACTGTAAAGTTAACCTTAACCAAAACGCCACTTCCTCTCTTCTCTCTTGCTCCTTTTTCTACACTTCCTATAGCATCTATACTCTGGAACGTTAAGCTGCCAGTCCTGTCCTGCCTCGAGTCACATTTCTGTATTAGTTATGTTATCCCAGTCCCATGTTTCCAACCATGCCCTGTGTTCATCTGTCTTATCTGTCCGGCCTCTTGCATTTAAATACATGCAGTTTAATTTATCAGTCTTACCCCATTCTCTGCCTTTTAACCTCCTGTGTAATTTCTTAATATTGTCTCTGCAGAACCTCATCCCTTTCTCTTCCTAAATCATTCTACCAACGTGTATAACAACCTTGGGGCAGTGCGGTGGCTCAGTGGTTGGCACTGCTGCCTCACAGCACCAGGGACCCAGGTCCATTTCCACCTGGGGCGAATGTCTGTGTGGAGTTTTCACATGTTACCCATATCTGCGTGGGATTCCTCCAGGTGCTCCAGTTTCCTCCCACAGTCCGATGATCAGCAGATTAGGTGGATTAGCCATGCTAAATTGCCCATAGTGTTCAGGGATGTGCAGGCTATGTGGGTTAGCCATGGGGAATGTAGGGTTACAGAGGCAGAGGGTGAGTCTGGGTGGGATGATCTTCGGAGGGTCGGATTGGATTTGAATGGGCCGAATGGAGTGTTTCCACGCTGTTGGGATTACATGAACCTTCTGATGGTCAATCTCCCCTTTGAGAATATTCTGCACCCTCTCCATGGCATCCTTGACCCTGGCATCAGGGAGGCAACACACCATTCTGATGTCTCGCTATCAGCCCCAGAAAAATCTGTCTGTGTCCCTCACTACAGAGTCCCCAATCACATTCCATCACTTGGAATCTGACATTCTTCTCATTCCAGTAGAGCTAGTGTCAGTACCAGAAAACTGGCTGCCAGTGCTATATTCCCCTCAGAGGCTCTACCCGCCTACTTTTCCAGACAGTAACCAATTACCTGACTGTATCTACAGTTTTTCTACCTTCATGAATATATGACATTCATCACACTGCCTGGCTCCTTTAATTTCCCCACTGCCTCTAATTGCCACTCCAAAAGATCCATGTGATCCAATAGGATTTGCACCCAAACATACTTTTTTTTTTTAAGATTCCCTACAGTGTGGAAACAGGCCCTTCAGCCCAACCAGTCCACACCGACCCTCTGAAGAGTAACCCACCCTCACCCATTTCCCTCTGACTAATGCACCTAGCACTATGGGCAATTTAGCGTGGCCAATTCACCCAACCTGCACATCTTTGGACTGTGGGAGGAAACCGGAGCACCCGGAGGAAACCCACGCAGACACTGGGAGAATGTGCAAACTCCACACAGACAGTTGCCCAAGGCCGGAATCGAACCTGGGACCCTTGTGCTGAGGCAGCAGTGCTAACCACTGAGCCATTGTGCCGCCCCAATGTAGACATTAAGGAACACTGAAATTCTCGCTAATCTCACATCTGACGGGAAGAGCACATCACTCCACTAAAACCATCTGCATCTTAAACAATTCACAGACGCAGAACATACCCAAAAAACAATCACAACACAATTTCGCAAAAACTCAACATTAGCACAGACTTACTGCTCAAAAGTCTGGGATAATTGTTACATTAAAAATTTAATGCAGAGGCAGATCTCAGTAATACATGAAAAAAATACTCTCACCTTACTCTGTTATAGATTTACAAAAAAAAATTAAGACTTTAAGTTTTGGAAGTCTTAAAATCAAACAATTAGCTGATCAGGCTCTGAAACCACTGGTCACTCCCAGCTGCTGTGGTCTCTGAAGGTCAGCTGTGAACATGCACTGCACTGTTTGTTTCTCTCTGACAGATCTCCAGAGATGTTTGTAATTTCACAGTCAGTCAGCTGTGAAAGTTCGCAGCTTGATTCTTTTGATGAATTCTTGATGATTTCTGGAGCTGTACTCCAACCTCTCCATGTGGCCATTCTCACAAAACTTCATCCCCTTCTCTCTCTCTCTCTTTCCTCTTATTTAAAGTATTGTTGTTTTTGATTTTTTTTCCCCAAGTACCAAAAACAATGCAACACTTAAAACAGTGATTACTGCTCAAAGAAAGTGTGGAAATCAGCTCCAGCACTGGAAAAAAACTCTAAAAAAAGGAGCAGCACTTACAGCCAGAATCCTCTCCTGACCATCATTTTATTTTCACCAGAATCAAAACATTAACTCTGCTTTCCTCACCACAGATGCTGGCAGACTTGCTTAGTTTTTTCTAGCAATTTTTGTTTGTGTTTCAGATTTCCAGCATCCACAATTTTTTGTTTTCTATCAGACTGCATTTTGCCTTGATCCTTTACTATAACTAAATAATGAAGATGGGTTACGATAACTTTACAGGCACAAACCTTTAGATTCCTCCTGGCTGTAAAAACAAGGCAATAAATTAGTGTGAAAATTGAATCTGATGTATAGAACGAGATCCTCTCTTACCTGGGAATACTTGGTTAGTGCATCCTGTGGCCACATGCTAGGAGTCAATGCTGTAAATGGGCCACTGACTGAAGGTGTAAAACTCCCTGTTAAAAGAGATCAGACATATAGGATAAATATCAAGATACCTGCAATAAGAAGGCAAAAACACAAGCAGATATTAAATGTTATCTCAGATAATTTGAGAACAGACAAAAAAGAGAGAATCTTCAGTACAGACTTGGTTCACTCAGATCCATATAGCTTTGTGTTGTAATTATTTTATTTAAAAATCTGCGCGATTCAGGAAGCATGGAGCTGATTCAAGTTGGACCTATGTTAAATTAGTTGATCTCAGTCAAGACAGAAAAAGGATTTGCATTTCTGCAATAACTTTCACAACAGAATATCCCTAGGGGTTTTGCACTCAATGGCATGGGGAAAGGCTGGAGTCAACTTGTGCACTGAAAGCACCCACAACAATGTTAAAACGATCAGATAATCCACTTCAATGATATTCATTGATGAATAAATATTGGCCATCATGCTGGGAAGAACTCCCTCAATAAATTATTCTTCGAACTTTCACATTCATCTGACAGGGTAGGTGGGTTCTTAGACTTCCTTACTTAAGACTGCATCTCCAATAGGGTGGCACTCACTCAGAACTGCAATGGGATAGTCAGCTTTGAAGTTTTACACTCAGGTCCTGGACTTGAACACACAACACTCTGGCTCAGAGGTGACAGTACCACTCTCAGCTGACTTTGCCAGCAGGAAAGTAGTTAAAAATGCTGTAGTTGTTTTCAGTAACACTGAGCGAGGCAAGGGTAAAGACATTGGGTGGAATGCCCAACGTGAAGGAATGACCTGCTCGCATTCTCAGTTTCTAAACTTCCACGTGAAGGACAGCCACTGAGGTGAGATAATAAAGAGCTGCCAAGACCTTAAGAGGTTTGGCAGAGGATCCAAAGAGATGACAGCAGTAATGTATGTCAACTCGGTCCTTGAGAATTGCACCATGCGGGACTTTCCAGTTCTCATTGAAACTACCAGAATTAGCATTCAGACAGTTGGTGAATTGATAACTTCAGCCATTGTGTGCAAACTTTCTGAATCTTGCTGAACATATTTGTTACCCATTAATGATTTAATCATTTAAAGCTGCCACTGTGCCTGAAAAAAAAATTAAGGATCAACAGGAACAGTGCCCTTCGTAACACACCACATCTTGTTTCTGAGGACTAATCGAGGTTTTGAAAAGGGCTACTTGAGGGCAGTGTTTTGCTTTCATAGGGGCCCCTTGTCCATTCTCAACAACTTCTTCAGTAGTGATACAGTCACTTAATAAAAACTACGTTGTGTATGCATGTTTGGGTGTATGGGAAATTTGGGACTTACCTAAAGCAGAATTGGAAGTGTTGATCAATATTCACAATAACTATCACCAGGCCAACAAACTTAAGTCCACAACATGAGTAAAAACATTAATTGCATAGTCTTTGCAGTATGTAAATTGGCACAAGGCAAAAGTTATCTGCAAATCCATTCCTTTGTAAAAAAAAAACTGGCATACATTGCTATACATAAAAAGTCATCACCCGAGTACAGGGTTGGGAATCCATGCAACCGTACCTTATGAAATATGAAGAAAATCTCAAAATCCATGTACACAGTGCTGCAAGAAAAAGCCAACCTTCAGGACAGGGTTCAGAAAAGACTTACAAGGATGTTGCCAGGGTTGGAGGATTTGAGCTATAGGGAGAGGCTGAACAGGCTGGGGTTGTTTTCCCTGGAGCGTCGGAGGCTGAGAGATGACCTTATAGAGGTTTACAAAATTATAAGGGGCATGGATAGGGTAAATAGGTAAAGTCTTTTCCCTGGTGTCAGGGAGTCCAGAACTAGAGGGCATAGGTTTAGGGTGAGAGGGGAAAGATATAAAAAAGACCTACGGGGCAACGTTTTCATACAGAGAGTGGTACATGTATGGAATGAGCTGCCAGAGGATGTGGTGGAGGCTGGTACAATTGTAACATTTAAAAGGCATTTGGATGGGTATATGAATAGGAAGGGTTTGGAGGGATATGGGCCAGGTGCTGGCAGGTGGTACTAGTTTGGGTTGGGATACCTGGTTGGCATGGATGGGTTGGACTGCAGGGTCTGTTTTCATGCTGTACATCTCTATGACTCTATGATTCTATGACAAATACACAGCAATAATTCTGACAGTGGCTAAGCATGAAGGATTCAACATCATCTGGCTGCTATCATGGGACAATGGTGCAGGGAAATACCTGATGCAATCAAGTGATTGGTCACCTAACACAACAGTATTAGAACATGGCTCCTGTTACTATGACAAGTTCCCACTGAGGAGGAAATAGATTATTCAAAATAACTCAAACCTTTGCCCAGCTGGGGCCAGGTGCTGCTACTGTGTCATTTCTAAACAACAGGAGAGATGTTTCCATGGAAAAGGACTGCATTGTTTCACTGACTATACTTTGATGAACTGAATGTGAACTACACAAAGGAGGCTTAGCCTTCACACATCCTGAACAGCAGGAAAATGTTTGATGTTATTTCTTTATATTGGGGAGGAGAATCATCATAAAAGGGGTGGAACTAAAGTAACTTGCGAGAAGAACGGTCAGCCTTACTGAGGCTTACAATCAATACCAGACAGATCTGCTGTGTTAGGACCTATAAAATGTTTGAGTCAAATCATACTGACCTTGGTCTGGAGGGTCAGGAACAGTCAACCTGGCTCATGAACCTACTGTTTTCTTGGAAGCAGCAACCACACAAAGGACTGCAAATTACCAGCCAAATCCAAGGGATTGAGAGGATTAGGTAACCTCAGAGTAACAACTAAATCCAGAAGTATAAATCTGAATTAAGTGAGGTTCAGATAGAAACTTGGGGTTTTGCCTGTGGTTTGTAGTTTGTCTTCAAAGCTTTTTTAATAAGTCGTGGTGACTGTGAAATTCCAATGGGGGCGGGGCCAAGGTTAAATCATAGCCATATTTAAACTGGAAACACAAATGAATATGTTGTGCCTTTTGGACCAGCTTAGAGGTATTGTATCAAGTATCAAGGGTTTCATTTTAATAAACAAGTTTGTGGCTGTGTTATATATGTGTGTAACTTTGTTCCTCACAAAATCCTAAAGTCCAAGAACCATTTAAAGGGGAAACAAGAACTCAAGACAAACTTTCTGCAGATTGGTGAAGTCACAGCTAAAGCATTTGCACATTTGTCTCGAACACAGTCACTGTACCTCAAATAATTCAAAGGATGGGAGATGTTTTGAGATGAGATAACTCACAAATGTAAACCTTTATGAAATAAACTATCAACCATCACTTGGAAAAGTGTGCTGATTCTCAAACCTTTCTTCCAGGTTGCCACATAAGTTAATGATTTAATCAAATCTTACAAAGTCCCCTTTAACTGGTTTGTTAGAATCAAGATAACACTAATGAGGCTCCTAGACTCAACAACAACTATGTTACTCCAAATAAGTAACTTTTACTCACATGTAAACATCTATGAACTATCTAATGAGCTCTATCAACACCAGTTTTAGCTCTATGAGCTAATACTCCAATTTGCTTTTAAAACTGCTACAAACACATACAGACAAACAAATAAATAAACAAAAAAGGAAGAATGAGGCGGCTTTGGAAAAAAGGTTTACCAGGATGTTACCTGAATTGGAGTGTATTAGCTATGAAGGAGAAGTTGGACAACCTTGGGTTATTTTTGCTAGAGCTTCAGAGACTGAGGGGTATCCTGCTAGAAATATATAAAGTGACGAGGGGGACAGTTAGGGCGGATAGCTGGAGTCTTTTCTTCTGGGTTGAAAATGTCAAATACTAGGGGACCTAGGTTTACGGTGAGAGGGGGAGAAAGTTTAAAAAGAGATACATGAGCCAAGTTTTATGAAGCAGGTTTTATACACAGAGGGTGGTAGGTACCTGGAACACACTACTAAGGGAAAGAGGTAAAAGCAGATACAATAGTAACATCTAAGAGGCAGACAGACACATGAGCAGGCAGGGAATTGAGGGATACGGACCATTTGCAGGCAGATGGGATTGGATTAGGAATGACATCATGGTCAGCCAAAGGGCCTGTTACTGTGCTGTACTGTTCTATGTTTTAGAATGGCGGAACAAGCTCAAAATGGCCTACTTCTGTTCACAGCTTTTACGTTTCCGAAATCCTGCAGTCTTAAACTCGAGACTCCATACGCTTTTGCAGGAAATTCATTATTCAGTTTTTCTGTTCTCAGTTAGCTGAATAATCCTTTGTTGATAGCAGTTTTAAGCCTGCTGTAGAAATTTACTCTTACTTGCAACTTCTCAGCTTCCATCTCTGCAGCCACTGCATTCCCCTTTTCAACACATCTTCCCTCCAGTTTGTAGCTCTTTCCCGCCCTGTGCCAGCCCCTCAATCCTGTGACAATGCTGCTCCTTTAACAAGGTTATGTTGTCTTTGTTTTTTTCTCCCAGAGAGATCTAATAGACACAAACTCCAAAACAAATCTGGGTTTGGGTGAGTTTTAGGGTCAGTTTGATAATAGCTAACAGATAGTGCATCAGGAAAAAGGCTTTCAAGTTTTAAAAAAAAACATTTGTACAACAAAAGGAGAGTGCCAGTTCTGCCAGCTCAGCTTCTCTCTGGTTTGGTTTTAGCATTAGTGTTTTGAAGCTGGACCCAAAAAAGCAGGTCCTTGATGGTACTCTCTCTTTGACTTCTCTCCTGTAAGATCCTGCTTGATTTTACTTTTTGTGCCAAGGGGTGTTTATGTGGATTGTAGTAAGTATTTGGAACAGCATCATTAATTTGAGATAATCTTTGGGTTTTTGGGTAGATTAAGTTATTTGGTATTCTGCTCTCTATTGTTTCTGCTTCATTCGGGAATCTTGTAAATAAATTCTGTTTTGTTTAAAACTAAGTAGTTTGACCAGCTGTATCTCCCCAGGGACATTAATGTTACACCTGCTTAAAAGAACTAACAAAGTTAGGGTCTAGGCTACTTTCTTGAAGTGTTTTGAGGGGGTCTGGCCTGGTGCATGACAATCCCATTACATCTTCTTTCTTCCCACTCCCAGCCCTGGCTTTGCAACACCACGCATCAGCCTCATCAGTGGCACAGGTATATGGATAAAATACAGACAGGTGCAAGTTGCAGCATACAGATGCAGGCATGTCCAGAAACACAAACAGATGCACATATAAGCACACAGGAAGATGGAGACACTAATATATTAAAACAGAGAAGTAGGCGAGCAAACAGGCACATCATACATAGAACTTACAGCACAAAGACAGGCCATTCAGTCCAAACGATCCTTGATGGCTTTTATGGTCCACTGAAGCCAATTCTCATTTTATCATTGTAACACCACCTCTTGCATACTAATCCAGCGATGTCCAACGTGCATCTACTATGCAGTTCAAGCACTTCCCACTCAAGAATTTGGCATTCTCACCACTCTGGTAAAATTGCTTCTTCTAAACTCTCTACTGGATTTCATTGTTACAATCTTATACTGACAGCCTCTAATTATTTCCCCACAAGAGCAAGCCTTCTTTCTCTTCTAACTCTATCAATTTTAAAGACCTCTAAGTCATTCCTCAACCTTTATTTTTCAAGAATAAGACAGCCAGTCCGTTCATCCGCTCTGGATAGCTGGATCCACACTTTGTGGTCATGTCCTTAAAAAATTATATCAGTATATAGGACAGGCAATGTGGTATTGTTACTCAAGAGGGGAAGAAAGGGTGCACCAGGGCAGTCAGTCTACCCTCACTGGAAACAATTGGAAGGAATTCCAAGAGACTGAATGAATCTACATTTGGTGAGGCAGGGATCAATCAACAATCAGCATACTTTTGTTAAGAAGGTCATGTCCGACTAACTTGATTGAATTTTTCAAAGAGGTGACCTGGGATGTAGATGAGGGCAAAGCATTTGATGTCACCTATTTGGACTTCAAGGTTTTTGATTAAGTTGCACATATCTTCATTATCAGTCTAAGAGCCCATGAGATCCACAGAAATTTGGCAAATTGAATCTAGAATGGGCTGAGTGACAGGTAGCAGAGAGTGATTGCTGAAGCATGTTTTAGAGACTGAAAGCCCATGTCCAGTGGAGTTGCGCAGGTATTAGTGTTGTGGCCACTGCAGTTTTTGGTATATATAAATAATTTAGACTTGAAATGTAGGAAGGCTGATAAGTAAGATTGTGGATGAACTGAAAGTTAGTCGGGTAGTATCCAGTGAGGAGAATAGCCTTAGACTACAGGAGGGTATGGATGAGCTGGTCAGATGGGCTGATCAGTGGCAAGTGGAATTCAATCCAAATAAGTGTGTGAGATGCACTTGGGCAGGATAAACAAGGCAAGGGAATACATTGAGTCATACAGCAGGGAAACAGACCCTTCAGACCATGCTGATAATAATAATCCCAAATTAAAGTAGTCCCTCATGCCTGCTTCTGGCCCATATCCCTCCAAACCTTTCCTATTCATGTACTTATCTAGACATCTTTTAAATGTTTCAACTGTGCTCATGATGAATGTTTGGACACTGGAAAGCACAGAGGATCAGACAGACATAGGTTATTCATGTCCTCAGATTCTGGAAGGCAGAACAGATAAATATGGTGGTTAAGGAGACATATGGGATACATGCAGGCAGCAAGACAGATAAGACGACCTATGGGATACAATACGCCATTTTTTATGTCTAAAACAGGTCTCTAAATGAGCATCATGACATAGTGCCATTCTCCTGCCTTTTCCCTTACCCTTGCACATTACTTGAACAGAAACAATCACTCAATCCTATTTAGAATGCCTTAATTGAACATGCCTCCACCAAACTTCCAGTCAGTGCATTCCAAACATGAAATATCATTGGGAGATAATTTTTTTTTCTAAATTTTGTCTTTTGCAAATGACATTAAATTTGTGCCCTCTTGTTTCTGATCCTTTTTCTAACAGGTGTGGTTTCTCCCTATCCACTCCATGACATCCATTCATGATTTTTACTACTTCTTTCTTATCTCCTCCTTTTCTCTTGAAAATTAATTAGGATTTGCACATGCTGTGAAAAATCAAACTCACATTTATCAATATCGAAATGCATTTGACACCCTTTTTGTAATTTTATTCCTTTTTTTTTGTAATTTGTTGCCATGCTCCCCCCCAAAATTTATTTTGCCTACATATTTAGAATGATAGGATATTTTAGTTTAAATAGGTCACAGTATAAAGTTCACAAAATGTTAGTTGAACATCAGGTGTCATGTTGATTCTACAACCCAGCCAAGGACCTGACATCCTGTCTCACAAAGGCAAAAAAGTACATTCCAGCCACAAAGCTACTGTTTACATATATCTTGAAAAAATCTTCACAAAAGTCCCATCAGGGTTGATATCATAATCAATGATACAATAATACTGTAACATTAAAGCAAGATACTAAAAACACCATATGTGCTATATCTGCCCTTAATGAATACTGAAAAAGAAAACAGTAAGAAATAAACCTCAAATTTAAAATGATTCCTGAAAAATGCTTCTACCCCGCCTGTTGAAACCCTTAAATGACTCTTTGACTAAAGACGACTTCTCATCAGCCCTGAAACATTGAGCCTCAATCCAAATGTTACATGACCCTTTTATTTAATTTGTTGTAAATTGTAACAGTGAATATTTATTACTCCTATAACTTCTGTTTTTCTGTGCATGAATAAGTAAATTAGCAGACATTTTGGGATTATTTCATTTAAAAGAAATAATTTTTTAAAAAACGTTTCCAAAATCTGCTGCTGTAAAACTTAACTGCAAACTCAGGGTATAAAAACTTGGCGGGAAACATTAGCTTGCCCTCTCTCCATGGATCCTGGATCAGTGGTGCTGGAAGAGCACAGCAATTCAGGCAGCATCCGACGAGCAGCAAAATCGACGTTTCGGGCAAAAGCCCTTCATCAGGAATACTGATGAAGGGCTTTTGCCCGAAACGTCGAATTTGCTGCTCGTCGGATGCTGCCTGAATTGATGTGCTCTTCCAGCACCACTGATCCAGAATCTGGTTTCCAGCATCTGCAGTCATTGTTTTTACCTCTCTCCATGGATGCTGTCTAACCCGGTGACCTCCATAATTTGTTGTTTTCAGTACAGATTCCAGCATCTGCATTCATTTGTTCCTACATATTCAATTCCTATTCTTTAAATTCATTGACCTCAGGTAGTTTAAAAAGAGACAAATGTTGTCAGCATTTCCCTTCAAACCCAACCACATCAGAGTCAGAGTCAATGAAAAGATTACAGCTTTGGGAATTATACAGAATACATAACAGAGGATTGGTTTGCAGTATCAATAAACTATGAGCCTGACACAACTGTCTGAAACTGCAACACGCATTATCATTCATATTTTAATACTCAATTCAGTTCTGGTCACCAAAGACACAAAATAAGTAGCAATGGGTCAAGAGGCTGATCCCTACATCTTTGGAATTGAGGTCTGAGCAAAGACTCTGAAATACAGACTCTTTCGAAACAAGTGAGAGGGAGCCTTACAGAAGTACACTATAAAAGCACAGAAGCTTCCACAGAAAAGCTCCTTCGAGTTAAAGCAAGATGTAGGATAAAATGACAAGTCTAGTAAAAGCTGAAACCAGAACAGAAATTGCTGGAGAAACTCAGTGGGTCTGGCAGCTTCAGTGAAGAGAAAGTAGAGCTAACACTTTGAGTCCAGTGACCCTTCTTCAGGATGTAAAAGCTGATTCTGCACTGATATCCGAAAGCATTTCTTCATATCGTGGCTAATAGGTGGAAAAAAAGACAAACACTCTGGAATTCTTCCATAGCGTGTGTGATATGACCACAAGACCCAGATGCAGAAATTAGGTCATTCGACCCAGAGGCTGTTCCGCCACTCAATCATGGCTGATGGGTTTTTCAACCCCACTGTCCCGCTCTCTCTCTCTGTAACTTTTGGCAATCAAGAACTTAGTTATCTCGGTCTTAATTATACTCAATGACCTGGCCTTCACAGATTTTTGTGGCAAAGAATTCCATAGATTCACCATTCTCTGCCGAAAGAAGTTTCTCTTTATCTCCATTCTAAAGGGTCTTCCCTTTATTCGAAGGCTGTGCCCTCAGATCCAAATCTCTCCTGCCAATAGAAACGTCTTCCCAACACCTTCTCTGTCCAGGTCATTCAGCATTCTGTAAGTTTCAATCAGATCCCCCCCGCCACATCCTTCACAACTCCGTCGAGTACAGTCCTAGAGTCTTGAAATGCTCCTCATGTGTTAAGCCTTTCACTCCTGGGATCATTCTCATGAACCTCCTCTGAACACACTTCAGGGGCAATACATCCTTCCTGAGGTAAGGGGCCCAATGTTGCTCACAATACTCTAAATATGGTTTGACCAGAGCTTTATAAAGCCTCAGAAGTACATCCCTGCTTTTATATTTTAGTCTTCTTCAGATGACTGACAACACTGGTATTTGCCTTCCTAACTACCGACTCAACCTGCAAGTTTACCTTCAGAGAAACCTGGACTAAGACTCCCAAGTCCCTTTCTATTTCAGATTTGAGTTTTCTCCTCATTTAGAAAATAATCCATGCCTCTATTCTTCCAACCAAAGTGTACGACCTTACACTTTCTGCAGCCTCGTGGTCTCTTCAACACTACCTGCACCTCCACCTATCTTTGTATCATCTGCAAACTTTGCCAGAATGCTCTCAGTTCCTTTATCCAGATCATTAATGTGCAAAGTGAAAATTTGTTGTCCCAACACTGACACTTGTGGAACATCACTAGTTACTAGCTTTCATCCTGAGAATGATCCTTTTATCTCCACTCTCTGCCTTCTACCAGACAGCCAATTTTCTGTCCATGCTAGTACCTGGCCCTTATTAGATTAGATTATGGAAACAGGCCCTTCGGCCCAACAAGTCCACACCGACCCTTTAAAAAGAGTAACCCACACAGACCCATTCCCCGATCCTACATTTATCCCTGACTAATGCACCTAACACTATGAGCAACTTAGCATGGCCAATTCACCTGACCTGCACATCTTTGGATTGTGGAAGGAAACTGGAGCACCTGGAGGAAACCCAAGCAGATACAGGGAGAACGTGCAAACTCCACACAGACAGCCGCCGGAGGCTTGAATCAAACTGAGGGCCCTGGTGCTGTGAGGCAGCAGTGCTAACCACTGAGCCACCGTGCCTTCCTCAGCGTGCCACCATATCTTCCTCAGCATCCTCCTGTACAGGGAAATGTAGGCTCTACCAAGTGCAACCTCACCTGGTTAATATACTTGAATGGAATGGATTCCAACCATGGAACAATCTTGCTTTTTGTGTTATTACAAAATAGGCTTGTGATACTCCAGACTGAAATTTTATTAGATCCTAAGAACAATTTTCATATTAGTTCTTAAATTCCTCTTTCCTTAGATTTTGCCTGTATCACAATCCTGAAGTGCCATACCTGAAGACATTTTTTCCAATGAATGTATATTTTTCTTGCTTCACAAGCTCCTGGTATGTGCGTGTTTTTCTTGAGTCCGTTGCCCTGTGCACTAGGAAGAAGAAAACCTAATCAGTATGAAATGCAGCATAAAGATGAATGCAAGCTTGAATCTAATAAATCGACCGTGAGAAATCAAACTATCAATGGCCTGAGTTCAGAGAAATTCCACAGCAAACCAAAATTCTCTGTCCAGACAATATTCTAAGCACCATATCAAATTAAACTTCTGCCAAATTAGAGAAGATATTGTCAGGTTAGAGCTCGCCATAACTGAAATTAAAAAAAAGGGACAAAGGAAAACCGTTACCAAGGTTACTCACAGGCCCATTTCCATCATATTTCCACAATCTGTCAAAGGATCAACCTCAATGTTAACTCTTGCAGTACTGGAGCAAGTCACATGTCCACTAGAGTGTAGGGCAGAACTAAAACCTGCAAAGACTGCTTTGTTCAGAAATATTATGATTAGAATTGGAAAGAAAATAATAGCAAAATACTGCGGATGCTGGAAATCTGAAATAAAAGCAGAAAATGCTAGAGAAAAGTCAGCAGACCTGCCTGTATCTGTGAAGAGAGAGAAACAAAGTTAACATTTCAAGACATCACACTCAAAATGCTAACTCGGTTTCTTTCTTCACAGATGCCACTAGATCCGATGAATTTTGAATTAGGTTTAGAATTGAATTAGGTGTACTGTCACATGCGCTCACACGAGTACAGTGAAAAGTTTACAAGTCGCCACTTATGGTGCCATCTTAAATACAAAGATACCAAAGTACAGGATTTGGTATAAAGTAGGGAAATAAAGAAACAAAGTTAAAAGTTAAACAATACAGTGTTACTAAAAAGTGAAAAAACCCAAAGAAACACAGTTAACAGATCAAAACCACAGTCCATAAGTGCCTAGCCATGCTAGGCTCACACTCCTCACAAGGGCTCGACTACCCCCACTCCAAGCTTGTCCCGGGCAGCCTGCTCTTGCTGCCTTGCAGCTTGTTTCTGCTACTGCCACTGCCATGGGAAGCCTATTACTGCCCCTCCATCTCCTCCAGCTGTCTGCCCCACTCTCTGTTTTTTTTAAGTTTGGAAACAAACAACCATTTCAAAGGGGTTTGAAAACTACAAAATCAGTCAGTGGGATTAACTGCACAGGCACTTGCCATTTTTAATTTCAGAGACACACTTATTCAAGGACAACATCGGAGGTTAAGCACATCCAGAAAAAAAACAAACCTTACATTCACTTCAGTGAGCATCAAACCCAATACCTTTACTCCATGCTATCAGTAGCCACCAGTGCTTTGATCAGATATCAACTCTTCCTAAACTCAACATTACAGAAACATCAAGACTGCCACAACCAATCCACACTACTGTTTATGCTCCATGCAATCAAATATTTCCAACCTATTCCCATGTATCTTCATTCATTTCTCCCTCATCCACCGAATCCAATCTAATATTGAATGTTCACACTAGCTTCTACCTCAGTCACAAACACATGGTGTCTACTCCACTGGCGCTGAGCTTGCATTTATTGGCCACCCCTATTTGCCCTGAAATGGGTGTTGGTGTGCTGCCTTCTTGAGAAGACAAATATCTTTCTTAGTATCTGTTTTAAATTTTTGAAATTAATGTTGTCTCTGTCCTCTTTCACTCAAAACTACGGCTCTGTTTTAGTAAATTGTGGAGTTGAACAGCACAAGCTTGGTCCAACTTGAAATCAAGTTCTTCCAGTTGGGCATACACTCCTACTCTTTCCCCACTTCCTGCAAACATTTATCTTTCGTCAGTGACTACTAAATCTAACGACTTTCTAAACTGAAAAACCTCCAAACAACACCTCTGCTTCTTTTGACATCATTCTAAAGCTCTTCAGCTCTGACAAACAGTTTCCCCTGGGTGGTGGTATGCTTCTTCTTGAACCAGGACAATTCTTGAGGTTTGGATTAGCCAGTGCCTTTGGGAGGAAAGTCCAGGACTTATATACAATGACACTGAAGGAAAAGTGATATATTTACAAGTCAGGCTGGCTTGAGGGGAACCTGTGAGATGACTTTCCCAGGGATCTGTCCTTGTCTTTTTACATGGCAGTGGGTTAGGAAAGTGATGGCTAAGGAGTCTTGGTGGATTCCCGCAGTGCATTTTGTCCATGATACATAGTGCTGCTACTCTTACTAAATATTAAAGCAGAGAAAGTGAATGTTGAAGTTGGTGGATGGGATGCCAATCAAATAGACCTGGTCTTGATTGGTCACAGAGTCATACAGATCTGTAGCTCCGAAAAGGCCCTTCAGTCTGCTCTGGTCAAACACCACCACCTAACTATTCTAATCCCAGTTTCCAGCACTTCAACCATAACCTAATATGCCTTGACATCACATGTGCACATCTAATCACGCCTTAAATGTTATGAGGGTTTCTGATTCTACCATCCTTTGAGGCAATGAGTTCCAGATTCCCTTTATCCTTTGGGTGTAAATAAAAACGTTCTCACATCTCCTCTGAACGTCCCACCCTTACAGTAAATCAATATTTCCTGTTCATTGATCCCATCACCACTAAGAAAAGTTCCTTCTTGTGTAACCTATGAGATACATGAAATTATGAAAAAGGTCATGTCCCCTTTCAATTTTCTCTGCTCCATGGTAAACAATCCCAGTCTACCCAATCTCTCTTCATAACAAAGTCTCAGCCCTGCCAACATCAAGGTAAATCTCCTCTGCATCCTCCCCGAATGTTATCACATTGCTTTTATAACATGCATTCCAGAAAGGCACACAACACTCTCGCTGTGGCCTCAGCAACATTTTATACAGTTCCAGCATAAGCTATCTGCTCTTACACTCTATGCCCATGCAAGTATCCGGTATGCCTTCGTAACCACTTTTATAGACCTGTCCTTCTATTCTGAATGACATTTCAGGGATTCAGTGATGGCAATGCCACTGAACATCAAAGGAAGATGATTAGTCTCTCTTCTGAGAGATAGTTCTTACTTTGCACTTGTGTGGTGTGAATATTAATTGCCACTTCTCAGTTCAAGCCTGGATGCTGTCCAGACAGACACAGACTGCTTCAATATCTGAGGTGTCACAAATGTGTTGATCGTAGTACATTCATCAGCAAAAATCCCCAACTTCTGGACCTTATAAGGGATGAAAGGTTCAATGGAGCAGCTGATGCTGATTGGGCCTAGGACACTACCCTGAGAACTCCTGCAGAGATGGCTTGAAACTATCGACTCCAAGCAACAGAGTGTTTTCCATGGACTGTATAGGGCAATAAGACAATAAGACAGAAGCAGACGCAAATCATTTGGCCTATCAAGTCTACTTCACCATTCAATCAGATCACGTATGATCTGAATAATTCCTAACTCCACTTTTCTGCCTTATCCACATACTCTTGATTAAAAGCCAGTCTATCTCAGCCTCAAATATGCATCACCACCCTGCTACTAAACCCTCTGCGACAACAAATTCACTAAGTTCACTACCTAAGAGAAGAAATTTCTTCTCATCTCTGTTTTAAATGGCAACCTCTTAGTCTGAGATTATGATCTCAGATCCTCAATTCTCCCACATGGGGAAATAACATCCCCACAGTTACCCTGGCAAGCCCCTAAAGAATCTGCTATGTTCCAAAAGGACGCCTCTCATTCTTCAAAACTCTAGTGAGCACCAAAGCATACCATGCAGCAAGACCTGGAAAATATCCAAGTGTGGGCTGACGAGTGACAAGTAATATTCATGCCATACCAGTCTCAGGCAATCAGCATCTCGAACACGAGAAAATCAAATCATACTAGGTGTTACTATTGTCTAGAAACGAAAATTGATTAATCATATACATAGGAGTAAATAACTGCAGATGCTGGAATCTGTACTGAAAACAACATATGCTGGAGATCACAATGGGTCAGACAGCATGCTAATGTTTTGAATCTAGTCGACTCTTCACCAGAGCTGAAGTGCGGAGGGCGCAGCATTTATGCTATAGTTGGGGGGTGGTGGGTGTAGAATGCTGACGGAAAAAAGATGTTGGTATTTCAAATTTAGTGATCAAAATTGCAGAGACACACCATTGTGTGTTTAACTGTCAGACTGGAAAAAACAGACAGCCTCACTGGGGTGGGGTGGGGAAAGAGGAGAGAGGACCTGGTGACAGAAACTGTAACAAGTAAAACTAAAAGAAAGGGAAGAACAGAAGTTGGTTCATAATTTGAAGGTATTGAACTCAATAATAAATCCAGAAGGCAATTACAGTGTCTGGAAGGTCGGGGTCACGCTTGCATGAAGACCGGAGGTGTTCTGCAAAGCAGTCATCCAGTCTGCGTTTGGTTTCTCCAATGTAGAGTTAGCCACATTGGGTGCTGAGAATACAATACACAAGGTTGGAGGAGATACTGGGGAAATGCTGCTTCATCTGGACAGTCTGTTCAGGCCCTTGGATGGTGAGCAGGGAGGAGGTGAAGGTGCAGGTGTTACATCTTCTGTGGTTACATGGGAAGACGGTGTGGTGTCAGTGATTGTGGAATGGACCAGGATGTCCCTGAAGGAGAGATCCCTACGAAACGCAGACAAGGGGAGTCAGGGGAAGATGTGTTTGGTAGTGGCATTCTGCTGGGGTTATCTGAAATGGTGGAGAATGAGCCTTTAAGTGTGGAGGATGGTGGGATGAAGAGTGAGGACAAGGGGTGTCGACCATTTTCCCCCCTCTCAGTTGAAGCAAAATGTTCAGAGACACAGTATAGTTTTACCATCTTCATCTTTATTCCAGACCCTGGACGGAGAGAGAACGATCGCCCATGTGTGCAGGGACATGGGTTCATGGTCTTCTCTGGAAGAGCAGTTTCTCAATGAACTATATAGTCATTTTACAGGGAGGAGCATCCAGATAAGGCAACATCTATATTGATTGGGTGACCGTTACATTGAACGAGCATCAACAGTAAAGATTAAGCCATCTGCTTTTACACAATGAATATTCTTAACCTTGTTAACTGGCTTCACATAATGAATACTTTTCACCTTGTAAACTGATGTTAGATACTGAATGCTACCTCATCTTGTTAAATGGCTCTACCATAATGAATGCTTTCTCACCTTGTTAACCCCACTACCCTTGCCTCCCGTACCTCATTGTTTACTGCAAGTTCTGATCTGATCTGAGTCATGCTCAGCTGAACCTCGTTTCACAGAACTCAGAACTTTACTCTTTCCCTGCCTGCTTATACCCTATACACATTCTCAGGTGGACCTGATCATGCTGCTGAGAGTGATGGGAAAGTGCAAAGGCAAAAGCATGGGTGTGTGGTCAAAAGTGGTTGAGAGCCCTCTCAATCAGAGAGGGGCAGGAAACCATAGTTAAAGAAGAAATGAGCCATGTCAGCAACGTTGTTTTGGAAGATAGCATTATCTGAACAGATACAACGTAGGTGAGGGAACTGGGAAAACTGGATGAGTCCTTGCAGGATGTGGGGTGTGAACAGCTGTAGTGAAGGTAGCTATGGGAGTCAGTGGCTTTGTAGTAGATGGCAGTGGACAGTTTATTCTCTTAAATGGAGACAGAGTTCAAGTAAAGAAAAGGAAGTTTGGAAATGGATGATGTGAAAGTTATAGGGGGTGGAAATTGGAGGCAAACCAACAAATTTTTCAAGGTCCTGGTGGGGAATGGAGGTATAGACAAATTCAACATCCATGGTGAACAGGAGGCAGTTATGGCCAGGGAACTGGAACATTTCCAGTCTGTGCGCAAGTGTGACCCTGTCCTTCCTGAAGCCAGTCATTTTGACAGCGTCCTGTTCACAGGTTGTCCTCAGCATGCTATTGTGCTCTACTGAATCACAGTGCAAATCAGAGGAACAACATCTCATCTTCAGATTAGGCACTTTACAGCCTTCTGCATTTAATATAGAGTTCAACACCTTCAAATTGTGAACCAACTTCCATTTCTTCCTTTTCTTTTAGTTTTACTTGTTACATTCTCGGTCAGGTGCTCTCTGTTCTTTCAGGTCTGGCAGTTAGACACACCCTTGTTCTGCCATTCTCATATTCCAATCACTTCATCTGAAGTATCAGCATCTTTTTTCCTCCAGCACTCTATACCCACCACCCCCAATCCCAACCATACCATAAACATTTCACCCTCCACACTTCACTTCAGCTTTGATGAAGAGTCAAAATGTTGGCTTACTTTCTCTCAAATGCATGCTGCCTGACCCGCTGTGATCTCCAGCGTTTGTTGTTTTCAAAGCATGGGTTGGGGCTTGGAATTTTGCAGCAAGTAACTCACATTCTGACTCCTCAAAAGCACAAGTCGGGGTGTGATGGCGTACTCCCATATGTTTGGTTAACTGCAGCTCCAACAAATTCAAGAAGCTTGACAACATCCAGGACAAAGAATCCCACCAGTATGACATCCATAAACATTCAATCCCTCCACCGACACTCAGTAGCAGCGTGTACTATCCGCAAGATGCACTATCCGCATGAATGGGCAAGGAGCAAAGGGATACACGTCCTTAGAAAATAGGCGGCAGGTTTAGATAGAGGATCTGGATTGGCACAGGCTTAGAGGGCTGAAGGACTTGTTCCTGTGCTTTAATGTTCTCTGTTCCTTTGTATTACTGAAATTCACAAGCTTATTAGACAGCACCTTCCAAATCTACAACCAATATCATCTCGAAGGACAAGACAACAGCTACAGGAGAACACCACCAACTGCGGGTTCCCCTCTAAGTCACTTACCATCCTGATTTGGAAATATAATCATAATTCTTTCAGTGTCACTGGATCAAAAGCTAGAACTCTCTCCCTAACAGCATTGTGGGTCTACCTAAAGCAAACAGACTGCAGCAGTTCAAGAAGGCAGTTCGCTCCCATCTTCACCAGGGCAATTAGACATGGACAATAAACGCTGGCTCAGCAGTAATGGCCACATCCTATGATGTGTTAAAAAACAGCCCAACGTCTCCTCATAAGAAAATCCCTCCATGTCTAGAACCAATCCAATGAACTTCTCTGGACTGCCTCCAATATCTTTCCTGAGATTAAGGTACCAAATCTCTTCCCACTTTCCAGTTTTGCCATGGCATCTTAAATGTCATTCTCAGCCAAATACTGCCTTATTATCATGGACAATCATTTTTACTTCCCCTCTGGAATTCAGCTCCTTCATTTACATTAGGGAAAGGTCTGTAATAAGGTCAGAAGCCAAATGGCCCTGATGGCATCCAAAGTGAACATCAATGAGCCGCATGTTACTTTGCAAACGGTGCTTGTTTTAGAACTGCCAATGACCACAGCTATCACTTTGCTACTGAACCAGAATAGACTGAGTAGTAAACAACCACTTTATATTTGTCCTGCTTTGTGTACGTAGGCAATCTTTCACATTGTCAGAAGATGCCAGTGTTGTAGTTGTACTGTCAGGGAAGATAGAAGATCAAATACGTAAGCAAATTTGAGGAAAGTACAAGAATAATAAAAGGCATTAATAGTCACGGATTTTAACTACCCAAATAACTTCAATGTGCAAGTTTGGAAAGAAGTAAAATTCTTCAATTGCATCCAGGAGAATTTGTTAGCCAGCACATAGAAAGCCCAACAAGGAAGGGGTAATTCTGGGCTTCATATTTGAAATGAACTCATGCACAGTGACCATAAGTAGTTATGGAAAAGTAATAAGGATGGCTGGGAAGTGTTCTATAAGTTCAAAATGGGAAAGGCTAATTTCCTGAAGACAAGAGATGATTTGGCCCAGTTCGATTGGGAGCGGCTACTTGCACATCTAACTGCGGAGAGAGAGCGAGCGAGCGAGAACACGGGATGTCAAGGGCCTGGTAATGGGTGTGGACGCAGAAGACATAGACACAGTCTTCAATTAATACTTTAAATCAGACTTCACAGAGGAAAAGGACAACTGTGAAATAGAAGAATGAATTTAAAAGGATGCAGGAGAGGAGGTACTTGTAGGTTTAGCAGCCTTAAAAGTGGATCAATCCTCTGACATGGACGAGATGTGGCATGATGGCTCAGTGGTTAGCACTACTGCCTCACAGGGTTTGATTTCAGCCTTGGGCAACAGTCTGTGTGGAGTTTGCACATCCTCGCTGTGTCTGGCCACGGGAAATGTAACGTTACAGGGATTGGGGTTGGGAGGTGGATCTGAGTGGAATGCTCTTTGGAGGGTCAGTGTCAGCTCAATGAACCGAATATCCTGTTTCCACACTGTAGGGATTCTAGTCTGTGTTCTCTGGGCTGTGATGAAGGCATGACAGGAGGTATCAGGGGCACTAGCAGTAATTTTCAAATCCTGTCTGCTACCACATTAAAAAAAAAATTCAAGCAAATTAGATTTTTTTGAAGTCTTAATTCCGTATTTCTTTAACCTATCTCGAGCTGTCCAAGTGACTGATTCTTGATCTGAATTATTAAATCTAAAAGCTTTCCAGCACTAAAATTAAAAAGGACTAGTCTGTGATTGCTGGGCTTATTTTACACCTTTTGTTTTGAACAATGGTATAATATTTCCAATTCTCTGGTGTGTTCTATCAAAAAAGGATTGTGGCCAGTTTCCATCATCATTGCCCCGGTGTCTTCATTTGCATCTGATCCAGTCCTTTACTAAAGCTTTCAGTAAAGGCAGCTTATTTATTACCTGCAGATACTGGAGGTCAGAGTTGTGTGTGTGTTGCTGGAAAAGCACAGCAGGTCAGGCAGCATCCGACATTTCGGGCCAGAGCCCTTCATCAGAAATGAGGCTGGGAACCTCAGTGGGTGAAGAGATAAATGGGAGGGGGTGGGGCTGGGGAGAAGGTAGCTGAGAGTGCAATAGGTGGATGGAGGTAGGGGTAAAGGTGATAGGTCAAAGACCTTCTCTATCACTCTGTAGCTCATCCAGTGTCTTAACTGGACAATACAGCACAAGAAAGGCCCTTCAACCCACCATTTCTGTACCAAACATGATGCTCTTCTAAACTAATCCCATCTGCCGGCCCAAGGTCAGTATCCTTTTATTTTGTCTGTTTCTGTGTCAGTCTTAAACACTGCTATTGTACTTACTTCTACCACATCCCCAGTAGTATGTACCAGGCACCTATTATTAGATTCCCGACAATGTCCACACCGATCCTCTGAAGAGTAACCCACCAAGTCCCATTTCCCTCTGACTAATATACCTAACACTACGGGCAATTTAGCCTGGCCAATTCACCTGACCTACACATCTTTGGACTGTGGGAGGAAGCCAGAGCACCCAGAGGAAACCCTCACAGATACGGGGAGAATGTACAAACTCCACACAGACAGTCGCCCAAGGCTGAAATCGAACCTGGGACCCTGGTGCTGTAATGCAGCAGTGCTAACCACTGAGCCACTGTGCCACCTATCACCCATAAACTATTTATGTGGCTATAAAGGACGTTTAGACTCCCTTTCACGTTAGTTGCCAATGTCATCTCATGCTGTCACTTTGCTTCCCACTTTCTTGATTTTACTTCCGAGCTCTCTTATATTTATCCTGGTTCTCACTTGTACTATCAACCTCACACTGGCACACATACCTCTTTTCTGCCTTGTCCACTTCTTTATGTCTGTCTTTAAATCATTCAGGAAGATAGAGTCATAGAGATGTACAGCATGGAAACAGACCGTTTGGTCCAACCCGTCAATGCCAACCAGATATCCCAACCCAATCTAGTCCCACCTACCAGCACCTGGCCCATATCCCTCCAAACCCTTCCTATTCATATACCCATCCAAATGCCTCTTAAATGTTGCAATGGTACCAGCCTCCACCACTTCCTCTGCCAGCTTATTCTATACACGTACCACCACTGCGTGAAAAAGTTGCCTCGTAGGTCTCTTTTATATCTTTCCCCTCTCACCCTAAACCCCTCCTATGCCCTCTAGTTCTGGAGTCCCCGACCCCAGAAAAAAGACTTGGCCTATTTACCCGACCCATGCCCTTCATAATTTTGTAAACCTCTACAAGGTCACCCCTCAGCCTCCGACGCTCCAGGGAAAACAGCCCCAGCCTGTTCAGCCTCTCCCTATAGCTCAAATCTCCAACCCTGGCAGCATCCTCGTAAATCTTTTCTGAACCCTTTCAAGTTTCACAACATCTTTCAGATAGGAAGGAGACCAGAATTGCACGCAATATTCCAACAGTGGTCTAACCAATGTCCTGTACAGCCGCAACATGACCTCCCGACTCATGTACTCAATACTCTGACCAATAAAGGAAAGCATACTAAACGCTGCCTTCACTATCCTATCTACCTGCGACTCCACTTTCAAGGAGCTATGAACCTGCACTCCAAGGTCTCTTTGTTCAACAACACTCCCTAGGACCTTACCATTAAGTGATAAATCCTGCTAAGACTTGCTTTCCCAATATGCAGCACCTTGCATTTATCTGAATTAAACTCCATCTGCCACTTCTCAAACCATTGGCCCATTTGGTCAAGATCCTGTTGTAATCTGAGGTAACCCTCTTCACTGTCCACTACACCTCCAATTTTGGTGTCATCTGCAAACTTACTAACTGTACCTCTTTATGCTCGCATCCAAATCATTTATGTAAATGACAAAAAGTAGAGGACCCAGCACCGATCCTTGTCGCACTCCACTGGTCACAGGCCTCCAGTCTGAAAAACAGCCCTCCACCACCACCCTGTCTTCTACCTTTGAGCCAGTTCAGTATCCAAAATGGCTAGTTCTCCTTGTATTCTGTGAGATCTAACCTTGCTAATCAGTCTCCCATGGGGAACCCTGTCGAACGCCTTACTGAAGTCCATGTAGATCACATCTGCTGCTCTGCACTCATCAATCCTCTTTGTTACTTCCTCAAAAAAGTCAATCAAGTTTGTGAGACATGATTTCCCAAGCACAAAGCCATGTTGACTACCCCTAATCAGTCCTTGTCTTTCCAAATACATGTACATCCTGTCCCTCAGGATTCCCTCCAACAACTTGCCCACCACCGAGGTCAGGCTCACCGGACTATAGTTCCCTGGCTTGTCCTTACCACCCTTCTTAAACAGTGACACCACGTTTGCCAACCTCCAGTCTTCCGGCACCTCCCCTGTGACTATCGATGATACAAATATCTCAGCAAGAGGCCCAGCAATCACTTCTCTAGCTTCCCAGAGTTCTCGGGTACACCTGATCAGGTCCTGGGGATTTATCCACCTTTACCCGTTTCAAGACATCCAGCACTTCCTCCTCTGAAATCTGGACATTTTGCAAGATGTCACCATCTATTTCCCAACAGTCTGTATCTTCCATATCCTTTTTCACAGTATATACTGATGCAAAATACTCATTTAGTATCTCCCCCATTTTGTGCAGCTCCACACAAAGGCCTTCTTGCTGACCTTTGAGGGGCCCTATTCTCTGAAGAAGGGGTCATGCCCGAAACGTCGATTCTCCTATTCCTTGGATGCTGCCTGACCTGCTGCGCTTTTCCAGCAACACGTTTTCAGCTCTGATCTCCAGCATCTGCAGTCCTCACTTTCTCCTCTGGGCCCTATTCTCTCCCTAGTTACCCTTTTGTCCTTAATGTACTTGTAAAACCCTTTGGATTCTCCTTAATTCTATTTGCCAAAGCTATCTCATGTCCCCATTTTGCCCTCCTGATTTTCCTCTTAAGTATACTCCTACTTCCTTTATACTCTAAGGATTCACTTGATCTATCCTGCCTATACCTTACATATGCTTCCTTTTTCTTAACCAAACTCTCAATTTCTTTAGTAATCCAGCATTCCCAATACCTACCAGCCTTTCCTTTAACCTTGACAGGAATATACTTTTTTCTGGATTCTTGTTATCTCATTTCTTAAGGCTTCCATTTTCCAGCCGTCCTTTCACCTGCGAACATCTGCTCCCAATCAGCTTTCAAAGTTCTTGCCGAATACCATCAAAATTGGCCTGCCTCCAATTTAGAACTTCAACTTTTAGATCTGGCCTATCCTTTTCCATCACTATTTTAATACGAATAGAATAATGGTCGCTGGCCCCAAAGTGCTCCCCCACTGACTCCTCAGTTACCTGCCCTGCCTTATTTCCCAACAGTAGGTCAAGTTTTGCACTTTCTCTAGTAGGTACATCCACATACTGAATCAGAAAATGGTCTTGTACACACTTAACAAATTCCTCTCATTCTAAACCCTTAACACTATGGCAGTCCTAGTCTATATTTGGAAAGTTAAAATCCCCTACCATAGCCACCCTATTATTCTTACAGATAGCGGAGGTCTCCTTACAAGTTTGTTTCTCAATTTCCCTCTGACTATTAGGGGGTCTATAATACAATCCCAATAAGGTGATCATCCCTTTCTTATTTCTCAGTTCCACCCAAATAACTTCCCTGGATGTATTTCTGGGAATATCCTCCCTCAGCACAGCTGTGATGCTATCCCTTATCAAAAACACCACTCCCCCTCCTCTCTTGCCTCCCTTTCTATCCTTCCTGTAGCATTTGTATCCTGGAACATTAAGCTGCCAGTCCTGCGCATCCTGCAGTTGAAAAATGTGGTGCTGGAAAATCACAGCAGGCCAGGCAGCATCCAAGGAGCAGGAGAATCGACGTTTTGGGCATAAGCCCTTCTTCAGGAATGAGGCTGGTGGTCCAAGCGGGCCGAGATAAAGAGGTAGGGGGGAGGGGAGCTGGGAATATGATAGGTGGAAGGAGGTGAGGGTGATGGGCCGGAGAGGTCGGGAAGAAGATTGCAGGTCAAGAGGGCGGTGCTGAATCCGGGGGTTGGGACTGAGATAAGGTGGGGGGAGGGGAAATGAGGATGTAGATTTCTCCAGCTTCCTCATTTCCCGCCCCCACCTCATCTCAGTCCCAACCCCTGGATTCAGCACCGCCCTCTTGACCTGCAGTCTTCTTCCAGACCTCTCCGTCCCCACCCCCTCTCCTCCTTCCACCTATCGTATTCCCAGCACCCCTCCCCCAAATTCCCTCCCCCTTACCTTTTATCTCAGCCCGCTTGGCACACCAGACTCATTCCTGAAGAAGGGCTTATGCCCGGATCATTGATTCTCCTGCTCCTCGGATGCTGCCTGGCCTGCTGTGTTTTTCCAGCACATTTTTCAACTCTGGTCGCCAGCATCTGCAGTCCTTACTTTCTCCTGCCCATCCCTGAGCCATGTTTCTATAATTGCTATGATATCCCAGTCCCATGTTCCTAACCATGCCCGGAGTTCATCTGACATCCCTGTTAGGCCCCTTGCATTGAAATAAATGTAGTTTAATTTATTAGTCCTACCTTGTCCCTGCCTGCCGACTGTTTGACTTGCTTCTGTTGTCAACTGTACCAGTCTCAGATTGATCTCTTTCCTCACTATCTCCCTGGGTCCCACACCACCCCCCACCTTACTAGTTTAAATCCTCCCGAGCAGGTCTCGCAAATCTCCCTGCCAGTATATCAGTCTCCTTCCAATTGTGGTGCAATCCGTCCTTCTTGTACAGGTCACTTCTACCCCAAAAGAAATTCTAATGATCTAAAAATGTGAATCCTTCTCCCATACACCAGCTCCTCAGCCATGCATTCATCTGCTCTATCCTCCTATTCCTGTCCTCACTAGCTCATAGCACTTGGAGTAATCCAGATATTACTACCCTTGAGGACCTCCTTTTTAAATTCCTGCCTAACTCTCTAATCTCCCTTCAGAATCACAACCTTTTCTCTTCCTATAATTGTTGGTTCCAATGTGGACAATGACCTCTTGCTGGCCCCTCTCCTCCGTGAGAACATTCTGCACCCTCAGACATCCTTGATCCTGGCACCAGGGAAGCAACACCCCATTCTGCTTTTTTGCTGCTGGCCACAGAAACGTCTGTCTGTACCTCGGACTACAGAATCCCCGAACACAATTGATCTCTTGGAAGCCGACGTACCCCTCGTTGCATTACAGCCAGTCTCAATACCAGAAACTTGGCTGTTCGTGCTACGTTCTCCTGAGAATCCATCACCCCCTACATTTTCCAAAACAGCATATCTGTTTGAAATGGGTATATGCACAAAAGACTCCTGCCCTAGGTGCCCACCTCTCTTACCTTTCCTGGAGTTAACCCATCTATGTGACTGTATCGGAGACTTTTTCCCCTTCCTCTAACTGCCATCCATCACATACTGTTGCTGTTGCAAATTCCTCATCGCTTCTATCTGTCTCTCCAACCGATCCATTCGATCTGATAAGATTCGCATCCAACAGCTTTGATGGCAGATATATTCCGCAGTAACCCTTAAACTCTCTTTAAACTCCCACATCTGACAAGAAGTACATATCACTGTACTAAAGGCCATTTTTGCTCCTTCACAATCTACAGACTCAGAAAATAACACCATCCTATTCCTCTACAAAACACTGCCCAGGTTAAATTAATAGTTATGGCTTGTATTTTAAGTTTAATCAAGAGATATATCTCCAAAAACATATAATCAAGAAAGAACCCACTCTACTCACTGCTGCAGCCTTTCTATTGGACACACTTAAAACAATGATTAACTTATCTGATTCTGTTTGGGCGAAGTTCACAACACAGATTCATCCTAGATTAATTATGAAATTCACTGTTTGTTAATTTTCCCAGACGCACTCCGATGTCCAGCAATACATGAATTTAAAACAGCAAAGGCAGTAACTATGCAGATTCTCTCTCTCCCCTGCACTGTCCTCACCATGTGCTTCCTTTGTCTGTTTATCTCCCTTTTAAAACTGCTGTTGTTCTATTTGTTCTGCTGTGCCCATGTGTAGCACCTCTCCTTAACAGTAGATCTCCTCTTTATAGGCAGCTATTGGTCCAGAGGAATTCATCCAAAAACCCTCATTGTCTCAAAGTGCACTTTCTAAAGGCTTGAGAATACAAAATGTTTCCACTTAAGTATTGTAAGTCTACAGTCTAGACTAATCTATTTTAAGATGCAAATTTGTGATTCAACTGCATATGGCAATGATGAATCACCAAAAAATTCTGACCATTCGAAGGTGCACCCTCTCCTTTAGAAATGTTTTAAGAGGGTTGCTTAGAGACAAGAAGAAAAAAATTCATCATGCTTTGGCCTTGGGCAAAATTGGCAAATATTTTCTGACAACAATGCCCTACAACATAGCAATAACCTTCATAACAATTTATACTTGCTTGGAGGTGGGTTCGCGCTCAGGCCATCATTACTTTGTCACTGAATTAAGCCAAGCTTCAATTGTATTTTAAACGAGCAAGTTAATACTGTGTTCCATAGACCAGTCCACCTCAAGCCAATTATCCCAAAAGAGCAAGCCTGTCTAACCGAGCAACTTCCACTGCCCTGACAAGGACTTAGCATTAATAACATGTTGCAAAAGATTTGCACCTTGCCAACTCAACACCCCGGCCGCACTCAGGGACCGATCAGAAGAAATGTGGAAGCAGGAGCTGCTTTTTAAGTTTCCCACTATCTCAATTTACAACACAATCATCTATTTTCTCAAGTTTATTTTCATGAATCCGTGCTTCATGTGAAAACTGGCTCAAAGACCTAGTTGTAGTAAAGTGAACAACGGACTTTTACAGGGATCTGTTCAGGTGCGGTGGTTTTCTATATTTACAACAAGTGATCATCCAAAACTGCATCTCACATGTTCATACATGATTTGGAGGAACCAGTGTTGGACTGGGGTGGACAAAATTAAAAAACATACAAATCAGGTTACAGTCCAACAGGTTTATTTGGAAGCACCAGCTTTCAAAGCACTGCTCCTTCATCAGGTGGTTGTGAAGCAGGATCATAAGACCCAGAGTTTATAGCAAAAGATTACAGGGCCATTCAATATATCATTTCAGCTGCATATTATATGAGCAGCTACAGGCTAAGAATCACCTCTTTCCTATTTCTAACAATGTCATTGGTTCTACATGGACCACGACCACTGGACGTTCTCCCACTGCAAGTTCTAAAGTAGATATCCTGAACCTTGACACTGGGCCACACAGCCTCTTGCTGTGGTTGCAGAAAACTGTTTCTCTCACTGACTCTATTGCCCTCTACTACATTACATTCCTAATAACACTCTGTTGGCCCCCCCGCCCCACACACACACACACACACCTTAAATGGCACCCAATAGCATAATGTCATGGTCATCCACCTTCTAGTTCATAGCTTTCATTCACAAAAAGTGTAAAAACCTCAAAGCTGTTGGACAATTGCAAGGGCTAATGTTCCTCCATCTCTGGTATTCCCTAATGTGTACCTCTCATTGTCACACACTCTTGCCTTGGACCAAACCAGAAGAGCCTGTCTTAAAGGTTATGACCATGTCTGGAGCGCCCAGGTAATGTTCCCATCTCCCAGATATGTCGCAATGTCCTAAGCACATCTACAGCTCAATGATTCTCAGTCGAAGTTGCACCAGTAACAGGCACTTTCTACAGATGTGCGCGCCTTGGATCACACATATCCATGAGCTCCCACATTCAGTAGCCCCAAATACTGCTGACATGCCATCTTCATTTATTCAGTAAAATATTTAATCAATGTCACTAGCCCTGCCTGAACTTATATTCTTAGTATTTCAACAAATTTACATATTAAAATAAACAGAAAATACTAAATATTCTATAAGCTTTACTGCAAGTAGACCAGAATATCACTCATAAAAACTTAAAATAATACGTTACTCCAGTTTTGAAAGCAAAAGGATAAAAATACTCAACCACTTTGTATGTGATGTGTGTGTTACATTGGAGACTGAAAAGGTGGGAAATGGCCTGTTACTCTCTCTGCACCAAATTGTACAAATGAAATTCCCAACTACATACTCAATCTATACCTCACTCAGACCTATCTGATCTAGTCTCCATTTGTTCCCTTTCTCCATTGGAAAAACAGAACCAGCCACTTCACCCACAAGTTTCATACATGAGGGCTCTTCTAGGATATGCAGCCAAGATACCTTGCAAACTCAATTAAGCAAAATCTCTTTTTAAAAAAAAGGATTATAGCATGAAACCAAACAAGTCACCATTGTTTTTTTTGACAAAACCCTTCAAATCCACCTCATCCTGACTTGGAACTGTACCTACATTCCTCGAGTGTCATGGAGTCAAAATCCTGGAATTCCCTCCCAAACAGCACTGTGGATGCACCAACACCAACTGCAGCGGTTCAGAAAGATAGCTCATCACCACCTTTTCAAGGGCAATTAGGGAATGGTGATTATTACTGCCCAGACAGCAACACCCAAATTCCATGAACAAAAGAAATGAAAATGGTGTTGCACTAGATGTACATATTTCATTCAAAGGCAGAAGTAAAGCGGAGTTACTCCTTCACCAAGAAACTACCAGCTAATGAAAAATTAGCCAAACTTCCTCCATTTGTTCAATGGTGAAGTTAATTGATTGCAAGCAGTGATGTATAATTTAGACAGGTTTTTCTGGTTTTCACCAATTTGTTTGCCTGCAATAGTAGACTTCTTCCTTCAGCCACTGCATGAGTTTACTATTAAGCTGAAAACTGAAATGCTGGGAATCTAAAATAACAATAAGTGTTCAATCAGTAGGTTTGGTAGCAAGAAACAGAGATAACGTTTCAGGTCAACCTTTCAAAGATCAGTTGACTTGAAACATTAACAGAGGGTTCAATGTTCTGTATGTTCAGGATACAATAGCCAAATAAAACAGAGGCAGCATTTACAACTGTATCTTCAAATCAATCTCCTGAGGAGACAGCATTTTCCTATTCATACAAGCTTCTAATCGATTCACAGTCAAGTAATCATGTTCAGCTCTGACCTTACTGGCTGTAAAGGTTGGTCAGCTGGAATAGTCAATCTATTTTGCCCTGACATATGGAGATGCCATAGAATTGTCATTAACTGCCACTTCATTCTCAGAAATCACAGAATGGCTGACATGGAAAAGAACAAATATCACACTACTGAGATCCAGGCTGACAAACTGGAAAAGATTTACTCTCCACCTATCTTCCACTATGGCTGACCTGGCACACTAGGGTAACAGGGGTCCCTCAAGTGTCTGATGCACCTACACAATGACCATAAGGCAAGGCTTCAGCAGCTAACATCAATGGAGGCCAGTGGGGCAGGTAAGTGTGCACCACCCATGCAAAGATGTGGAATGTCTCAGAGAAAATCAAGCACCTATTACCACAACTCCCTGCCACAAAGGCATCATTTCCATCTCTTACAGATCTTTCTGTGCCAATAATATACCAGATGACAAAGTTTTTTTTTTAAACTTTTTTAAAAATTCCTTCCTCCGCATTTTTCTTAAGCAGAGGGCAGTTCTACGATTAAGTCTTGTGCCAAAGCTGCTGAAAAGCAAATCTTGGTTCAGGATGAGACCAAGAGACCAGGCCAAAGAAACTAACATCAACAGCAGCCTTTCCACCAACAGACTGGCGAAAGTCAGCAAATTCTACCTGAATCAGGAAATCCTTGTTCCATATAACACAGTAACACTACTAATTTACCATGTATTTACATATGCACTTACTGCATCTCCCTGGGTGAAAATACACACACTGTCACAACACAATAAAATGTACTATAAAACCACCGAAGGAAGGAAGACTGAGAATTAAACCAAAACATTTCAGTTGTTTTCTGACCTAGCACTGACTGTGAGTAAAACTACACAATCAATAAGACCACAGTCCATCTAGAGATTGTCCATTTTAATAGGTACTTGACCCATGATAAAAGGGTTCTGTACAAAGAGCTTGGATTACTGCCTGAGAACTAGGAATTCAATGCATTGTGAAAGCCGTAAAAAGATCAGAAATTATACATGCCTCTCTTATGTCTCCAAATTTGCTGAAGGGATGTGAGGATTATTCTCAATGCTGAGGCCATTACACTGAGAAAGAAGCGGAGCCAGAACTCAGTTGCAGGGCCATCCCAAAGCTAGGACCCATCACACCTACATTGTCTTGGGGAAATCAGAGTTAGGAAATCATCTGTATAATGATTCCCCAGGATTAGAGTATTAGCATTTGCATTATCTCAGAGGATGATCTCATCCTACCATTGTACCTGGGATAACATGTGACAGAGTGACTGGGATTTGTCTTGAGTGGCATGTGACTGTGGGGAAGTGGCCAGAGTATCTGTCAGCATGACCAAATGACCTATATAAAGGGGATGTGTTTTCTTTGTTCAGGGCCTCACTTTGACTCAACCTCACATGCCAGCGAGGGGGGTCAAAGGGGGTCACCTAGCTTGTACAATCTTTATTAAACTTTAACTGTTTGCAGAAGTCGGTGTGTGCAAATTGCATCTCATGTGTGAAACCTCGGGAAAGAACCTAACAGAGGTGATGCTAGAACTGCATAAAATGTTGGTTAGGCTACAGCTAGAATATTGGTATGCTGTTCTAGAATCCAGGGATGGGATTGCACTCAAGAGGGTGGAAAGGAAGTTTACCAGGATGTTGCCTGGGCTGGAAAGTTTTAGTTATGAAGAGAGGTTGGATAGATTGAGGTTGCATTGCTTGGAGCAATGGATACTGAGAGGGTTACAAAGATTGAGATATGTAAAATTATCAGGGACAGAGTAGACAGGAAGAAACATTTCCCCTTGATGGAGGAATCAATGACCAGTGGACTTAAGGTAAGGGGCAGGAGGTCTGAAGGGATGGGAGGAAAACATTTTCACCCAGAATGTGGTGGGAGTGTTGAACTAACTGCCTACAAGAGCAATAGAAGCAGAAACCCTCGTTGTGCATTTGCGATGTCAATCCATTCAAGACTAATAGTTAGGTGCTTGTTTTGGATTGGTGCAGGCTTGATTGGCAAAAGGCCTTTTTCTACAATGCAGACCTCTATGACTATGTGCACTTGTGATGCCAATGCATTCAGAACATGGGCCAATGGAAAATGGATTAGAATGGTTAGATTGGTCATATCTGCTGAGCCTCCCCAGCACTTTGTTTTTGTTTCAGATTTCCAGCACCTGCTGTTCTCACTTTTAAAATAGCTAGGTTCTGGTTTTTCACCAGTGCAGACTTGAAAGGTTGAATGGTCTTTTTCGATGCTGCAAAGCTCAATGATGCTATTATTATGAAACTCCATTCCATTTTAAATTTGGTCAATATCGCATTCCTTGGCTATGAGATCAAATCCATTAACCCGCATTTGTGCCGTTAATTTGTTCATTTTGTTCCAAATACTACAAACAATCAAGTAAAGAGTCATTAATTTTGCCTTAATACCATTTTACTCCTTTGATACTATATAGTTCTGTTATTCTATATTTGTAGGCTCTGTCCTTTCCCATTGCACTCAGAGTATCATCATTCCAACAGCTACCTAGTTACGCTGACACACCCTTTCATTTTCTAAGCTTACATCACTCTCTCCCAAATTCTTTCCCCTTCTAATTGTCAGTATCTTGGAGGAGGATGGCCAGAAAGGGATTCATGATATGGCAGTGGTCTAACCTGGCAGCAGAGCCAAGGACTCCTGGTTGCAGCAGGCCCAGAATGGGGACTCCTGGCATTAGTAAGGTGGTGGCTGCAGTGGTGCCAATGTGGTATGCCTGGAGTGGTGACTCCTGGTGTCGAGGTGGCAGCAGAGTCAGGGACTCCTGGTTGCAGTCACAGTAGGTCAGGAGTGGTGACTCCTGGTTATCAAGGAGGCAGAATGGAGCCTGGTTGAAGGGTGAGGGACTCTCTGGCAGCGAGGTGCGCCCAGTGGCAAAGAGATGGCACCTAAAGAGTGGCAACTCCTATGATGGTGGTACAATGCAGATGACAGTGGGACGATGGAGGAGGGGTGGCGGCACAACTGTCATGTCACTGGTGACCTAACTCAGGACTCATGGGTGAAGATAGTGGAACAAAGATATACAACTGAAAGAGTCTCTTTTTATTCTTAAAGTATTCAAAATGGCGGCAGATTGTGGCGATGTGACAAATCATTCAAAGTTAGTTTAAAACCCTCTCCCCAGCTCCAGTTATTTTTTTTGCCAGCACATTGGTCCCAGCACGGTTGAAGTGAAGTCCACCCTGCTCCAACAGAGCAATCCTCTTCTACCCTAATACTGGTGCCAGTACAGTTACCCCAGTATTGATGTTATTCCACTCATTACAAGCTCTGAGCCATACATGTAACTCCTTGACTTTATTTACTGTGTGTCAGTTTGCCTGTGTTTCAGGTAGTAATCCAGAGGTTATTACCTTGATGGTTCAGCTGCTTTAATTTAGCTCCTAATTGTTTAAATGTTTTCAGCCGAACCTCCTTTCTAGTCCACACATTGTCACTGATACCAATGTTGGAACCTCCCCTCCCAACAGAAGCAGGCAACAAATCTTCAAGATTCCCACTCATGGTTGCAAACAGCTGTATCTGGTCCCCTTTTATATTTTGCCCAACCATTACTACAATTTCTATTTCCTCCAGCCATTTCAATAGCTCTCTATACCAAGGTGTTGTGTTCAGTTTGCTGCTCCTCCCTGCAATCCACACTCTTGCAAGACAATTACACAAGTTGAAACTCCACAATTGCAATTTCCCCCTTTCACACCTGCAGTCACATCCTCACTTGTCCCTGAAAACCATCCAATTTTGAATTACCAAGTCTGAGAGGTGTGACAACCTGATGGAGCAAAGTGCCCAGTTATGTTCCTTTTCCCTGATGTAATATCGACAGCTTGAATTCCAGCTCCTTGGGCTGCAGACACTACTTCTGAGGAAGGGTCACTGGACCCAAAACGGTAACTCTGATTTCTCTCCACAGATGCTAAGCTCTTCCAGCAATTTCTGTTTTTCTTACTATAAATGTGTTTGCTCTGGATCACCTTGGTCTCCGCCAGTTTCCACATGCTGAAGCAGCATCAGATCACCTGTCCAACCATCTCAATCATATTGACTTAATCTATAAATTAATAATTCCAAATTCCTGATGTTCAAACATCCATACTAAACTAAACTAATATTTACTCAGGTATTTTTAGGAAAAGAGAAGAAAAACATTGGAAATCTAAAGATCTTATTTTACTTTAAAGACTAAAAATCTTTAGTCTTTAGACTAAAGACTCATCTTCCTCACTAATCAGTTTCTTTCCTTGCACAAACATCATGCTGTGATTCACAATGGTATTCTGTCACTGGTTACACTGCAGTTCAGCCTTTCAACCCACGCCTTTCAACTTCTCCCACATCTCCTTGCAGTAAGTGTTAAATAAAATACCTCTTTCCCCTTTGAACATAATTTCTTGTTCACTCACTTAGCCTATTCTCACTCCACTGAAGTTTCCTTCACACTGACCAATTTTGTTAAAGACAAAGGCTCATGAACGTCATCCGGGGAACAAAATCTGCTGTTCTTACCCACTGTGGGCTACACATGACTCCAGATCCACAGCAACGTACTTGACTCTTAAAAGCCCTTGAAAAAGGCTGAGCAAGCTGCTGACGTGAGTGTGAGTGAGAACCTTGACATCAAGGTCACATTTGATAACAAGCAAAACTGGAACCAATGGGAATCAGAAGCTCTTGACTGGTTGAAGTCATACCTTGCACGAAGGAGGATGGTTGTGGTTACTGGACATTAGTCATCTCAACTCCAGGACATCTCTGCAGGAGCTCCGCAGAGTAGCATCCTAGGCCTAACCATCTTCAGCTGGTTCATTAATGATCTTCCCTCCATAAGGTCAGAAGCGGGATTTTCGTTAATGATTACACCATGTTCAGCACTATTTGTGACTCCTCGGATGCTGAAGCTTTCAATGTACAAATACAAGACCTGAACAACATCAAGACCTGGACTGAAAAGTGGCAAATAACATTGACAATGCACAAATACCAGAAAGGAACAATCTAATCACCACCCCTTCACATTCAGTGGTACTACTATCATTGAATTTTCTACTATCATGTCTTCAGTATTACCATTGATCAGAAACTGAATTGGACTCACCATATACAGAACATAGAACATCACAGCGCAGTACAGGCCCTCGATGTTGCGCCAACCTATGGGACCAATCTGAAGCGTATAATCCTACACTATTCCATTTTCATCCATGCGTTTATCCAATGATCATTTAAATGCCCTTAAAGCTGGCGAGTCTACTACAATTGCAGCCCCTACTACTGAGTAAAGAAACTACCTCAGACATTTGTCCTATATTTTTCACCCCCCAATTTAAAGCTATATCCCTTCATGCTAGCCATCACCATCTGAGGTAAAAGGCTCTCACTGTCCATCCTATCTAACCAACTGATTATCTTTCTGTCTCAATTAAGTCACCTCTCAACTTTCTTCTCTTTAGTGAAAACAGCCTCAAGTCCCTCAGCCTTTCCTCATGAGACCTTCCCTCCATACCAGGCAACATCCCAGTAAATCTCTTCTGAACCCATTCGAAAGCTTCCATATTCTTCCTATAATGCAGTGACCAGAACTATATGCAATATTTCAAGTGTGATGCATGCAAGTTTTGTACAGCTGCAACATGACCTTGTGCTCCGAAATTCAGTCCCTCTACCAATAAAAGCTAACACACCGTATACATTTTTAACAACCTTATCAATCTGGGTGGCATATAAATACTACAGTTACAAGAGCAGGTCACACGCTAGGAATACTGCAACTAAGTAACTCACCTCCTGACTGCCCAAAACATACCCACCATTTACAAGGCAGAAATCAGGAGCGTAATGAATCTATGACCATAGAGCAATCTACAATCAGGGAAAGTTAGATATAACATGTTGCGCAATACAAGGCATCATTGCTGAAAATGCAAATGAATACATTTCCATTGGTCAACAACTCAGAAAGGGACATTCAACATGTGGTGAAATCAAATAACCTCTGCAAGTAAAAGCTTTTATATGCACCATGGTATTGAAAGTGAAATGTAACAGGACGAAGCTATTTCTCCTTTCGACAATAGCAAACAGAAGGAATAGGAACCAAAATCTAAGGCACTGTCAGGAAGTCAACATTAGGTTCAAGGCAAAGTGGTAGAGGTTTGACTGGATTGGAATGCAGGGTGGGGCAGGTAGCAATACATTATGAAATTAATGCAGCACACATCTCCCAGCTGTCAAATCCATAATGCAAACATAGTGACATGTCAAAAATTACATCAGCTATTTCCCAATTTTTGCTCAATTATTAATGCTGTTAGCATACTTAATTGTAAAGATTAACATAATGAAGCCTCTCCACATTTTTGTAGAAAACACACATGAAGGTAGCAGTTAAAATTTATAGGACAGGTCCTCTGTAAACAATCTGACATGTTCCCATACTGATTTTGAACTAGAAGGCTGCTCAATGATTTGGCCAAGTACTGGGAAGTTGTAGCAAAGCAAGGTCAAAAGCCAAAGAGTCTATGAAACCAAATGGCAGTTTGCTATCATGGAAGATGATCATTTAGGCTATGGTAGTCAACACTTTGTTAGGAAATGCCTGGCTGTGCTCAGAGTAGCTCAATTTAATTATGAAGATTATACTTAAAAACATGACATTCCTTACTCTACTTACACAGCCAATTGAAATAAATATTTAGATTAGATCAGATTAGGATTACTTACAGTGTGGAAACAGGCCCTTCGGCCCAACAAGTCCACACTGACCCGCCGAAGCGCAACCCACCCATACATTTACCCCTTACCTAACACTATGGGCAATTTTAGCATGGCCAATTCACCTTACCTGCACATCTTTGGACTGTGGGAGGAAACTGGAGGAAACCCATGCAGACACGGGGAGGACGTGCAAACTCCACACAGTCAGTCGCCTGAGGCGGGAATTGAACCCGGGTCTCTGGCGCTGTGAGGCAGCAGTGCTAACCACTGTGCCGCCCAAATATCCCTCAAAGATCACTAAAACCATTTCATCAGATACAGAGATGTGAAATTTGTATGAGATACTGTAAGAGATAAATAAGGGAGACTGTAAAATGAATGCGGTCTATAGACCAAGAACTCAGAAGTGGAGTCCGTCATTCAGCCCTCAAGCCTGCTCCACCACTCATGGCTGAGCTGATATTCCTCACATCTACTTTCGTGCCTTTTCCCCATAACCCTTGATTCACTTACTAATCAAACATCTTATCTATCTCAGCCTCGAGGACTCTGTGACAAAGAGTTCCAAAGACTTTCAATACTCAGAAAATATCTCCTCAAATCAGTCCTTTATGCTGAGACTATGCCCCGTGTTCCTAGATTCTACTATGAGGGAAAACATCCTCTCAGCACTCAACCTGTTAAGCTCCTTAAGAATGTTTCAATGAAATCAAATTCTTCCATACCATGGATCATCCTTGTGATCCTTCCTGAACTGCTTCCAATGACATAATTGTTTTTCTTAAATAAGGGGATCAAAACCAATCAAACTATTCCTGCCTGTACAGATGCAACAAGATTTCCCAATTCTTAAAATCTCCAACTCCTCCAATGCAAATTGGCATTCTCGATTACCTGCTGCACCTGTGTGCTCGTTTTAGGTGTTTGGTGCACAAATACTCTAACCCCTTGTGTTGCTGCTTTCTGCCACTTTTCTCCATTGAAATAATATTTTGCTTTTTTGTTCTCTCTTTTGCCAGCTTTCTGCCCACTTTCTTAACATTTCAATATGTCTCTTAACTGTTTTCATCCATTTTGCAACCTGCCTTTCCAACTATTTTTGTGTTGTCTGCAAATTTGGCTAAAGCACATTCGCTTCTTCCATAATATATGTACAATAATTAAATACCGTGAACACTTCCAGTCGCAGCATTGATTCCTGTCTATAGAAACCTGAATTTTAGTGGATTGAAGATACCCGAAATCTTCATGGTCACTCGAAATGGATGGCCACAAAGTGTGTCAACAAGCTGAAACAAATTTCGAATCAGTCAGGAAATCAAGGGTAACAGACTCAGATGTACAGAACGGAATTAGACCCTTTGGTCCAATTCATTCATGCTAACAAGATATCTTAAAGAAATCTAGTCCCGTTTGCCAGCATTTGGTCCATATCCCACTAATCCTTTCTGATTCATATACCCATCCAGGTGCCTTTTAAACTGTACCAGCCTCCATCACTCCCTCTGGCAGCTCACTCCATACACTCACTACCTTCTGCATGAAAACGTTGCCCTTAGGTTCTTTCATATCTTTCTCCTCTCATCTTAAACCTATGCCCTCTAGTTTTGGACTCCCCTACCTGGGGCAAAAAAACCTTTGTCTATTTACCCTATCCATGCCCCTCATAATTTTACAAACCTCTATAAGGTCACTCCTCAGCCTCTGATGCTCCAGGGAAAGTAGCTCCAGCCTATTCAGCCTCTTCCTATAGCTCAAACCCTCCAACTCTAGTAAAATCCTTGTATATATCTTTTCTGAACCTTTTGAAATTTCACAACATCCTTTCCATAGCAGGAAGACCAGAACTAAATGCAATATTCCAAAAGTGGCTTAACCAATGTCCCATATTGCTGCAACATGGCCTCCCAACTCCTATACTCAATGATCTGACCAATAGAGGAAAGCATATTAAAGGAAAGCATATATGGGCAGCACGGTGGCACAGTGGTTAGCACTGCTGCCTCACAGCGCCAGAGACCCGGAGGCGACTCTGTGTGGAATTTGCACATTCGGCCTGTGTCTGTGGGGGTTTCCTCCGGGTGTTCCGGTTTCCTCCCACAGTCCAAAAATGTGCAGGTTAGGTGGATTGGCCATGGTAAATTGCCCGTAGTGTTAGATGAAGGGGTAAATGTAGTGGAATGGGTCCGGGGGGGTTACGCTTCGGAGGGTCGGTGTGGACTTGTTGGGCCGAAGGGCCTGTTTCCACACTGTAAGTAATCTAATCTAAATGCCTTCTTCACTATCTACCTGCGACTCCACTTTCAAGGAACTATAAACCTGCACTCCAAGATCTCTTTGTTCAGTAACACTCCCTAGGACCTTACCATTCAGTGTATAAGTCCTGCTCTGATTTGTTTTCTCAAAATGCAGCACCTCACATTTATCTAAATTAAACTCCACCTGTCACTCCTCAGCCCATTGGCACATCTGATCAAGATCTTGTTATACTCTGAGGTAACCTTCTTCGTTGTCCACTAAACTTCCAATTTTGATGTCAACTGTAAATTTACTAACCATACCTCCTATGTTTGCATCCAAATCATTTATATAAATGAGGAAAAGTAGAGGTCCCAGCACCAATCTTTGTGGCACACCGCTGGTCACAGGCCTCCAGTCTGAAAAGTAATCCTCCACCACCACCCTCTGTCTTCTACCTTCGAGCCAGTTCTATATCCAAATGGCTAACTCTCCCTATATTCCACATGATCTAACCAGTCTACCATGATCTAACCTTGTCGAATGCCTTAATGAAGTCCATATAGATCATGTCCACCACTTTGCCCTCTTCATAACTTCTTCAAAATACTCAATTAAGTCAGTGAGGCACAGCTTCCCACACACACAAAACCATGTTGACTGACCCTAATCAGTCCTTGCCTTTCCAATTACATGTCAGTCCTGTCCCTCAGGATTCCCTCAAACAATGTACCCACCACCGATGTCAAGCTCAGCGGTCTATAGCTCCCTGCCTTTTCCTTACCATCTTTCTTAAAGGGTGGCACCATGTTAGCGGTGTAAGAGACAGATCTCAGACCTGGGGGGTAGGGGGGGGGGCACAGATCCCACACCTGAGGGGGGGGGGGGGGGGGGGGGGGGGAAGACAGACCTCAGACCTGGGAGTAGGGGGGACACAGACCCCACACCTGAGGGAGGGGGGGGGGGGGGAAGAGACAGACCTCAGACCTGGGGGTAGGGGGGACACAGACCCCACGCCTGGGTGGGGGGGGGGGGGGGGGAAGAGACAGACCTCAGACCTGGGGGTAGGGGGGACACAGACCCCACGCCTGGGTGGGGGGGGGGGGGGGGAAGAGACAGATCTCAGACCTGGGGGAGTGGGGGACACAGACCCCACGCCTGGGGGAGTGGGGGTGGGGGACACAGACCCCACGCCTGGGGGAGTGGGGGTGGGGGACACAGACCCCACGCCTGGGGGGGTGGGGGACACAGACCCCACGCCTGGGGGAGTGGGGGTGGGGGACACAGACCCCACGCCTGGGGGAGTGGGGGGGGTGGGGGACACAGACCCCACGCCGGAGCGCGGTTGCGGATAGGTTTGAAAGGTCTCCTGTACCTGTCTGTCGGTTCCCTCCATCACCATCTCAGTGACTCACGGGCGACCAGCAGCTGCTCCCTCGCTCACGGTTTTCCCGACACGTCACTAATTCCACCGGAAGTAATTCCATGGCACCGGAAATTCGCCTTCGACCTGGACGCGAATTCCCATCGATCCCGCCCTCAAGGAATAATCTCAAAACAAACGCGAATAAATTTGGGGAGAAAACCGGCAAATTGGGAAGAAACACCAATAAACAACTGCTCCTTTAATCGGAATGGCCGCGAACAGCCACAGATTGGTGAATAAAGTGGAGATAAAGCTGCCCAGGAGCACTGACCAACTCAAAAATCAAATAAAAGTCATAAAGTGGAATAATTTCCCCAAAACTGAGACGAAGTGCTCAGAAAGTGAATAAAGAGTGTCATTTCATCTAATGTTATTACCATACAAGTCAGATGCTTGACACGAAACTGGCTTGATAGATCATATTGTTATTTGATTTGGTTTTAAGGAAGTAATCTGTTGCTGAAACAAGCACAAAAGTTTGAAGATTTTGCTTTTACAATCAGACCAAACTTTATTACAAACGTGAAGATTAAATTGAATAAACCAAACCATCTACTCATAAATTTAAAAGACATTTAAACACCTTAAAGGCATTTAAAATTACCAGGAATAAGCCCACAACCACCTGAAGGAGCAGCGCTCCAAAAGCTATTGCTTCCAAATAAACTTGTTGGACTATAACCTGGTGTGTGATTTTTAACTTTGTCTACCCCAGTCCAACACCATTATAGCAGGTTCTGTATATACCTATTTCTGGATCTCTAGAATGCATTTGATAAAGGTGCTACACAAAGGATTAATTAACAAATGTAAGATTACATCGGTTTGGGGCAATATATTAGCTTGGTTGGAGGAGTGGCACACAAAGAGAAAGCAGAAGATTTGGATAAATGGGCCTTTTTTTGGTTGAAAACGTAACTAGTTGGGTGCCAGAGGGTTCGATCTTTGACTCCCAAATATTAACAGTCTTTCTCAGTGACTTGGATGCAAGCATAGAAAATATTAAAGCAGAATTTACAAATGTTAATAAAATAGATGAGGGGCTGCAAAGTAAGTTGCAGTGAAGAAATTTACAAATGGATGATGTTAGGTGAATGGGGGAAAATTTGGGAGATGACGTTTGCCATAGATAAGTGTGAGTTTATCCATTTTGGTCAGAAGAATAGAAATGCAACTTATTACTTAAATGAAAAGAAACTTCAAAGTGCTTTGGTGCAGAAGAACCTGAATGGCCTTTGCATGAATTTTGACAATTATTGCAAAAGCGATTGAGTATAAAAGTTGGCAAATGTTGCTGAAACTGTATGAGGCATTAGTGAGATCACACATGGCATTTTGTATACAGTTTTGGTCCCCTTACCTGATAAGGGATGTAATTGGATTGCACTCAGTTCAGAGGAGGCTCATTAATTTGACTTCAGGGATGGGAGGTTTTGTTAAAATCTTTTAAAGTTTCATGTTCTGGCCAGAATGTTCTAACATGAGTGAATCTTTAATTCCGGATGATAAGAATTTCTCATTGATATTTTCATACCAAAAATACATTTACAAAGTAATAGGAAAATTGGAAATTTGGAAATGCATTTCTCTTTAAACAATATCCTGATGATATTTGTTTTGCAGACTTTAGAACATCTAATATCAAGGATGTAGGCTTCTCCTTTGTTAATTATGTTAAAAATCACACAACACCAGGTTATAGTCCAACAGATTTAGATTAGATTCCCTACAGTGTGGAAACAGGCCCTTCGACCCTCCGAAGAGTAACCCACCCAGACCCATTTCCCTCTAACTAATGCACCTGACACTATGGGCAACTTAGCGTGACCAATTCACCTGACCTGCACATCTTTGGACTGTGGGAGGAAACCGGAGCAAACCCACGCAGGCACGGGGAGATTGTGCAAACTTCACCCGAGGCTGGAATCGATCCTGAGAGCCTGGTGCTATGAGGCAGCAGTACTAACCACTGAGCCGCCCTAAATTGGTTTGGAAGCACTAGCTTTCGGAGCGCTGCTCCTTCATCAGGAGATTTTAAAACAGTGATAAGTGAGCTGAATGAAAGGGCAAAAATAAAATTATGACATACAGATACCTCGAAAAAGAGAACTGGGGAACTTTTCGATCCATATATGACGTTAGTGAGCAATCAGTGACTGAACTTGAAGCTTGATAAGAATTGTTACAATAGCCCAAGATAGGGAGTTTTTTTTTTATTGTAGTTTTTCTTATTCTGTTCTTCTGGCTTGTTGTATTCAGTATATGCTGAAGCCTCTCCTGTATGTCACATTTCAGCTTCTAAAGTGCTGACTCGCTTGCTCCGTTAACCGTCCGTTACTAATCCATTTAGACGTCTCTGAGCATGCTCACAATTCGCTTCAGGCCCTTCAGTCTGAAATGCTTTTTTTCTGTTTTGGTGATTTTAAGTTTATTACTTGCTTTTTGTTTTGACAATTTTAAGTTTTTGCTTTTGAATTTTGATTTTTTAAAAAATGGTTTAAATCAAATAAAAGGGGCAGTTAAGGGATTCGCAATGGGAGTTGATGGATCTGAAATAGTTAATTGTTTCTGCTTACAATTGTGTCTGCTTATATAACGTGTTAACAAGATAATTAATCAAAACTAACAGAAAATCTTAAAAACAGGAGGATACTAAGATGGTTGAGATAGATGGTGGTATGTTACAGTATATGTTTTGACAGAAACAGAACAATGTGGTTTAAGAGAAGCGGCACTTACAGTAGGATCATAGGATCAGAATGTTGTACCTACATCCCTGACTCCACTGAAACCATCACTGACCTTGTTGCCCACATCCAGAAGGAAGCAGATGAGGTCAGGAAGAAAGGAAAAGAATTATGTAGACCCCCAGAGGCACCTTGGGGACCATTTACCTGGCTGTATTCCTTGTTAGGGGGATGGGGGAAACTCTTGTACAATGGGCGCTTGGGATTCTACTCTTTTTACTATTGTCATCTTTGTTCTGGTCTCCTGCTGTAGAACGTCTTGCACCTCTCTTGTCAAAAAACTATAACTGCCCCATTATGGTCCAACATTTTGTCCCTTCTGCCCCTCGTTCACAGGCTCCATTCAGATTTAGAATTTGGTTGTCCTTTCAGGACAAAAAGAGGGGAATGTGGAAGAATAAAATGCTTTTGTGGCCAGCATGAAGGATAGAGTGGCTTGAGGGTTGAGTTTGGTATTGCTGGTAGGTAATGAAAACAAAGATTCAATCACCAACTAACAAATGTTCGTTCAACCCGGACCGCAAACAGTTAACGCTTAGTTCATTGAACACGGCACCAACAGTCGGTGTTTCTCTCTCTGTGACTTCGGACACCTAATTCTTTTAAGCAATCGCAAATAAATGTGGTATTAGGCGGAAATGGATCCTCAGGTTTTTTTACGATGGGTTTCACTAGAGACGTTATTGCCCATTTTATACACTTAAAATTAAATTTGAATATTGCCGGTTGGATTTCGAGAAAATACAAACCTAACAGTCCATGGGTCTTGTATTGGCTCACTGAGGGGGTTCCGAGCATCCGACAGAGACAAACTGGCCGTTACCTCCACAGGAGGACTTTCCTCTTTAAGCCATCCTTTGAGGATGGCGGGGCGGGGGTCTCCACGCTCATTTTGCTCGGTTCATGACAAAGGACAATGGTACCTAATTCATTTATAGCCATCTCGAGTTGAATGGCAGGATTGGGGCAGGATCGGTGAGTGTTATTGCTGCCTCTGCCGCTTCCCTGAACCTGGCTCTGGGACTATTGATCTTCCCTGCAGTTATATCTTACCGATTGCCTCTGTATTACTTCTTGTTGATGTTTTTGAAGGTCTGCCTTTAACCCAGTATTGTCAGCAGAACAGCTAGTAGAGCCACCTGCCTGAACAGTGTCGGCGCACCCCGAAATTGTTATTGTTGCCCATCCCCTGGGTCTTGTTCGAGGGCCTGATAAAGCGGTGCAGGGAATAACTATTATCTCACTTTTGTTCTAAAGTCTCCTCATCTTCCTGCTTAGGGGGAGGGGCACTTGGATTACACCCTTCGGACGGTCTAACCATCATTTGGCTGTAGCTTTCTACCTCCCGCTTAAAATCTACGACTTGCTGTGCCTTCCCCCGCCGTCCGCCTTTTTTTCTTCCCTGCTCGAGTTTGTTCAGTACTCTTCTGTCTCTTCCCGTCTCGGCTTCCCTCTTCCAATCACGAAATGCTGCCCAGTTTACCTCCTTCTTACCTCTCCTAACTGGGTCTCTATCTCAGAAACATTCCTCTAAACGAGATATTCTTTCTAAATTAAACGAAATGGTTTGTTGCCATCTTTGGTCCACTTTACCCAAACTTCGAAATAGTCTATTGATGTCTGATCGCAATTTTGTAACGTAAAATTAGTTAGGGTATCTTTAGGTGGGATTTGGCTAATTCTAGCACCCAGAGTTTAGATCAGAGTGGTGCTGGAAAAGCACAGCAGGTCAGGCAGCATCAGAGGAGCAAGTCGACATTTTGGGCAAAAGCCCTTCATCATTCCTGACCTGACCTGACCCCATCCAACTGATCTAAACTCTGGGTTTCCAGCATCTGAAGTCCTCACTTTTGCCTAATTCTGGCACCCATCCTATTCTTTTGTTGCAAGCCCTTATGTTAGAACAAAGAAAGAACAAAGAAAATTTACAGCCCAGGACCAGGCCCTTCAGCCCTCCAAGCCCGAGCCGAATCAAATCAACTGTCTAAACCTGTCGCCCAATTCCTAAGCATCTGTATCCCTCTACTCCCCACCTACTCGTGCATCTGTCCAGATGCAACTTATATGAATCTACTGTGCCTGCCTCTACCACCTCTGCTGGCAACGCATTCCAAATGCCCACCACCCTCTATGTGAAGTACTTGCCATGTGTATTCCCCTTAAACTTTCCAACTCTCACCTTGAAAGAGTGACCTCTCATTATTGAATCTGGGAAAAAGCTTGTCTCTATCCACCCTGTCTATACCCTTCATGATTTTGTAAACCTCAATCAGGTCCCCCCTCAATCTCCCTTTTTCTAGTGAAAATAAACCTAACCTCTCTTCATAGCTAGCACCTTCCATACTAGGCAACATCCTCGTAAACCTTCTCTGCACCCTCTCCAAAGCGTCGACATCCTTTTGCTAATGTGGCAACCAGAACTGTACACAGTATTCTAAATGTGGCTGAACCAATGTCTTGTACAATTTTAACATGACTTGCCAGCTCTTATACTCAATACCCTGTCTGATGAAGGCAAGCATACTATAGGCTTTCTATCCACCTGTGCAGCAACCTTCAGGGTACAATGGACCTGCACTCCCAGATCTCTCTGTCCATCAACTTTTCCCAATGCTCTTCCATTCATTGTATAATTCGCTCTAGAATTAGTCTTGCCTAAATACATCACCTCACATTTGCCTGGATTGAAATCCATCTGCCACTTTTCTGCCTGTTTCTCTGACAGTCCCTTATGCTTTCTGCTACTCCATCAATCTTCGTGTCATCTGCAAACTTGCTGATCATACCAACAGTGCCCTCTTCCAGATCATTTATGTATATTACAAACAACAGTGGCCCCAGCATTGATCCCTGTGGAACACCATTGGTCACCTTTCTCCATTTCAAGAAACTCCCTTCAACTACTACTCTCTTTCTCCTGTTGCTCAACCAGTTCTTTATCCACCTAGTTAGAACACCCTGCACACCATGTGACTTCATTTTCTCCATGAGTCTACCATGGGGATCCTTATCAAATGCCTTACAAAAGTCCACGTATATGACATCAACAGCCCTTCCTTCATCTATCAACTTGGTCACTTCCTCGAAGAACTCTATTAAATTTGTAAGGCACGATCTCCCCCGCACAGAACCATGTTGCCTATCACTGATAAGCCCACTCTTTTCTAAATATAAATAGATCCTATCCCTCAGTACCTTCTCCAGCAACTTTCCCACCACTGACATCAGGCTCATTGGTCTGTAGTTACCCGGAATATCCCTACTACCCTTCTTGTACAGGGGGACAAGATGAGCAACCCTCCAGCCATAGAGTCAGAGATTTACAGCATGGAAACAGACCCTTCAGTCCAACCTGTCCATGCCAACCAGATATCCCAACCCCCTAGTCCCACCTGCCAGCACCCAGCCCGCCGGCACCTCACCTGTATTTAAGGATACCACAAAGATATCTGTCAGGGCCTCAGCTATTTCCTCTCTTGCCTCCCTCAGCAACCTGGGATAGATCCCATCTGGGCTGAAAATGTGTTGCTGGAAAAGTGCAGCAGGTCAGGCAGCATCCAAGGAACAGGAGAATCGACGTTTCGGGCATAAGTCCTTCTTCAGGAACCATCTGGTCCTGGGGATTTGTCCACCTTAATAACCTCTAGCCTACCCAACACATCTTCCCTACTTATGTCAACGTGATCCAGACTAATCTAACTTGTATCTCTAATCTCAACATTCATGTTCCTCTCCTCAGTAATCCTGATGCAAAGTAATCATTCAGAATCTCACCCATTCGCTTAGGTTCGACACAGCCTTCCTTACTTATCCTTTAGTGGACCAATCCTTTCTCTAGTTACCTGCTTGCTTCTTATACAAGAATAAAATGCTTTGGAATTCTCCTTAATTCTGCTCGCTAAAGCTATTTCATGACCCCTTTTAGCCTGCTTGATTCCTTGTTTGCTACTCTTCCGATATTCCTCCAGGGCCATTCTGTTCTTAGCTGCCTGGACCTTATGTACGCTTCCCTTTTCCTCTTCGCTAGTCGTACAATTTCTCCTGTCATCCACGGTTCACAAATCTTGCCCTTCCTATCCTTTGCCTTCAATGGGACGTGCCTATCCTGCACTATCTTTGAAAGCTGAAACTTTATTGCTGGAACAGCACAGCAGGTCAGGCAGCATCCAGGGAACAGGAGATTCGACGTTTCGGGCACAGGCCCTATCTTTGAAAGCCTCCCACATCTCAAATGTAGACTTCCCTTCAAATAGCGGTGTCCCCATCAATCCACATTTCTGAGCTCCTGCCTAATTTTGATATAATTGGCCTTGGCCCAGTTTAGTACTCTTACCTGAAGATCACTCTTCTTTATCTATGACTATTCTAAAAAACTTACAGAATTGTGGTCACTGTTCCCAAAGAAATCCCCCACCTCAATTCCTATCACCTGTCCTGGCTTACTTTAGATTAGATTACTTTAGATTACTTACAGTGTGGAAACAGGCCCTTCGGCCCAACAAGTCCACACCGCCCCTCCGAAGAGAAATCCACCCCCCATTCCCTTACCCTATATTTACCCCTGACTAACACTAGTTGGCAATTTAGCATGGCCAATTTACCTGACCTGCACATCTTTGGATTGTGGGAGGAAACCGGAGCACCCGGAGGAAACCCACGCAGACACAGGAAGAATGTGCAAACTCCACACAGACAGGCGGGAACCGAACCCAGGACCCTGGTGCTGTGAGGCAGCAGTGCTAACCACTGTGCCACCGTGCCGCCCCTGGCTTGTTCCCCAGTACCAGGTCCAATATGGCCCCTTCCCCCGTCAGACATCTGACATACTGTTCTAGAAAACTCCTGGATGCTTTTTACAAATTCTACCCCATACAGACCTCTGACACTAAGTGTATCCCAGTCAATGTTGGGAAAACTAAAATCTCCCATCACCACTACCCAATTGCCTCTACATCTTTCCAGAATCTGTTTACCTATTTGTTTTTCTACCTCATGCTCACTGTTGGGAGGCCTGTAATACAGCCCCAACAATGTAACTGCACCCTTCTTATTTTTCAGTTCTACCCATAATGTCTCACTACCCAAGATCTCCATAGTGTGCTCCTTTAGCACAGCCGTGATATCGTCCCTGACCAGCAATGCAACTCCACCCCACCCACGCCCCCTTTTGCTTCCCTTCCTGTCCTGTCTGAAGCATTTATATCCTGGAACATTTAGTTGCCAATCATCATGCCCTTCCTTCAACCAAGACTCTGACTGCAATAATGTCATATTCCCAGGCACCAATCCAAGCCCTAAGTTCCCGAAGCCTTACACACTATACTCCTTGCATTGAAGTGGCTGCATTTCAGGCCACCAGTTTTTTGCGTTCATCTGCTCTCTGCCTACTCTTCCCTTTATTAATGCTATCTTCATAATTTTTACAGTCTCCACCTCACTGCCCACTTATTTTGTCTTCTGGTTCCCAGCCCCCTGCCACATTAGTTTAAAACCTCCCCCAAGGACATTGGTTCCGGTCTGGTTCAGATGTAAACCGTCCATTTTGTAATAGTCCCACCTTCCCCAGAACCGGTCCCAGTGTCCAAAAAATCTGAACCCCTCCCTCCTACACCATCTCTAAAGCCACGTGTTCATCCTGCCTATTTTTTCATTTGTACGCTGGCTAGCATGTGGCACTGGTAGTAATCCCGAGATCACTACCTTTGAGATTCTCCTCTTTAATTTCTCTCCTAGCTCCCTGAATTCTTCTTTCAGGACCTCATCTCGTTTTCTACTTATATCTTTGGTGCCTATATGCACCAAGACAACTGGCTGTTCACCCTTCCCTTTTATAACACTCTGCAGCCGATCAGTGACATCCCTGACCCGAGCACCTGGGAAGCAACATATCATCTGGGAGTCCCATTTTCGGCCACTGCTCAGATATAAATTAAGCCCTTACCTTCCCGGCAGCCCTCACTTCACTCCTCTCTCCTCGCCACGCTGTAATTTAAAATTCCCTCAGTCTCTCAACTCCCTTTTTTGTTCGCTCCAACCAGTGGTCTCTACGCCCACTTCTCCTAGCCATCATGTGGCCCACCTGAGCTCTTCATTCAGGCTCAGTCTGGGTGAAGGGGAACTTTGTTTGACTCAATCAACTGTTTTTTGAGTGACCGAGCTCTAAGATCTTAACTAATTTAAGCGTACGCAGTGTCCCAACTTCCCCTGTGGCTACCCCCCGATTTAGTTTCATAAAATTCATAAAAATAATTCATAAAAATATCAAACATACTATTAGTATTAACTCAAATTCTATGGTCTAATAAATCCGACCAATCCTCAGGCTGCATTGTTCATCCCCACAGGCTGAGTCCTTAATTTTGCCCTAACTTTTTAAATAAACAATAGACAAACAGTTAGCAGTGACTCAGTATTAAATCACCGCTGACCCGGCGGAACAAAATTAGTCACAGTGGTTAAGTAGTTTTGAATTAGCCACTCAGCCGGTTTAACAAGATTGCACTTTAAAACACGTATGAGTGGCTTGGTATGTGAATTTCACTGATAACAGCTTATTAAGGTGGATGGAGGTGAGGGGTGAAGGTGATAGGTCAGAGAGGAGGGTGAAGCAGATACGTGGGAAGGAAGATTGACACATGGGACAGGTCTGGAGGACGGTGCTAAACTGGAAGGTTGGAACCCACCTAGGCGCTACCTCGTGCTCCCACGAGGAGGTTGAACAGTTCATCCACTACACTAACACCTTCCACCCCGACCTCAAATTCACCTGGACAGTCTCGGACTCCTCCCTCCCCTTCCTAGACCTTTCTGTTTCTATCTCAGGCGACCGAATCAACACGGACATCTACTACAAACCAACCGACTACCACAGCTACCTGGACTACACCTCCTCCCATCCTGCCCCCTGTAAAAACGCCATCCCATTCTCCCAATTCCTTCGTCTCCACCGCATCTGCTCCCAGGAGGACCAGTTCAAAATACGTACAACACAGATGGCCTCCTTCTTCAAGGACCGCAATTTCCCCCCCGACGTGGTCGACGGTGCCCTCCACCGCATCTCCTCCACTTCCCGCTCCTCCGCCCTTGAGCCCCGCCCCTCCAACCGCCACCAGGACAGAACCCCACTGGTCCTCACCTACCACCCCACCAATCTCCATGTACAGCGCATCATCCGCCGTCACTTCCGCCACCTCCAAACAGACCCCAGCACCAAGGATATATTTCCCTCCCCTCCCCTATCAGCTTTCCGTAGAGACCACTCCCTCCGCGACTCCCTTGTCAGATCCACACCTCCCACCGACCCAACCTCCACTCCCGGCACCTTCCCTTGCAACCGCAGGAGGTGCAACACTTGCGCCCACACCTCCCCCCTCACTTCTCTCCAAGGCCCCAAAGGAAACTTCCATATCCGCCACAGATTCACCTGCACCTCCACCCACATCATCTACTGCATCCGCTGCAGCCGGTGTGGCCTCCTCTATGTTGGGGACACAGGCCGCCTACTTGCGGAGCGATTCAGAGAGCACCTCTGGGCCACCCAGACGAACCAACCCAACCACCCTGTAGCACAGCATTTCAACTCCCCCTCCCACTCCACCGAGGATATGCAGGTCATTGGACTCATCCACCGCCAAACCACAACAACGCGACGGTCGGAGGAGGAGCGTCTTATCTTCCGACTGGGAACCCTCCAACCACAGGGGATGAACTTGGACTTCACCAGTTTCTTCATCCCCCCTCCCCCCACCTTGTCTCAGCCGAATCCCTCCAGCCCGGCACCGCCTTCCTGACCTGCAGTCTTCTTCTTGACCTCTCCGCCTCCATCCTACTCCGACCTATCACCCTCACCTTGACCTCTTTCCACCTATCACATTTCCAACGCCCCTCCTCCAAGTCCATCCTCCCTACCTTTTATCTTCTCCTGCTGAACACTCTCTGCTCATTCCTGAAGAAGGGCCTGTGCCCGAAACGTCGAATCTCCTGTTCCCTGGATGCTGCCTGACCTGCTGTGCTGTTCCAGCAATAAAGTTTCAACCCACCTATCTCCTCCACCCTCCTCTCCGACCTATCACCTTCACCCCTACCTCCATCCACTTATTGCACTCTCAACTACCTTCTCCCCAGCCCCACCCCCTCCCATTTATCTCTCCACCACGGAGGCTTTTGCCCGAAACGTCAATTTTTTTTCCCCTGCACCTCGGATGCTGCCTGACCTGCTGTGCTTTTCCAAAGCAAACAACACTATGCTATCCAACGACGGTAACGACTTAGCGATCAAGAGTGGCTGCTAGCCGGTATGAAGGGTGACAGTGCTCCATGCTGTTGTTTCTCAGCGAACAGCAAGCGATCTCCGTAGGACCTCCAAATAAACTGGCAAAGTCTTTTATTGATCTGAAATAAGACTTAGATAAATTATCCCTTTGTCCAAACCAATCGTTATTTTTGCTTGCAGGAAGAGATTCAAGTGATTCAAAAACAGTCTGTTTATAACATAAACATGGGAAAATTTCTCCATAAGTATTCAGAAAAGCAGTGAGTATGAAATTGCAATAATGGGCCAAACTGATTAAAAAATGAATATTAGTGCAACATTGAGACTGTTTGTTCTTTCCCAGGCAGTTTGCCTTTCCCGTGGCTTATGGCCAAAAAGCAGTCTGTTTGTTTAGGCTGCAGCTTTCTGCCCATTAGCCGCCAGCAATACCAAACTCAACCCTCAAGCCAGTCTATGCTTCATGCTGGCTGCAAAAGCATTTTATTCTTACACCGTTTTTCTGCTGAACATATAATGAACAGTTTAAGGTTATACTCTCTGGGGTTTAAGAGAATGATGAGAAGTCCTAGTTTTAGGATAAAACGTAGCAGATTTAAAACAGATGAAGAGAGTTTCCAGGAACTTCAGCTGAACATACTTTCTGCACACATGCTGGCCCCTGGAATAGGTACAGTTCTCTGTAGTCAGGATCAAAAACCCAGGCTGTGGTTTCTGCCAGGTGCCAGAGTTAAGGGCATCTCATCTGGACTGTAGAGAAATAGAGTGAGAGGGGAAGATCCAGTTATCATGATCCATGTGGGCCTTGATGATGCTAATAAAATGGAAAGAAGTTTTGAGGGTATACAAGCAGCTAGATGCGATGTTTGGAATTCCCTCTCCAATGGTATTGTGGGTCAACCCACAGCATGTGAACTGCAGCAGTTCAAGAAGGCAGCTCACCACCACCTTTTCAACAGCAACTCGGGACAGGCAATAAATGTTGGCCAGCCAGTCATTTCCACATTTGGTTTATTGTAGTCACATTTAAGTACAGTGAAAAGCTTTGTTTTGTGAGCAATACAGGCTAATCATAGCAAACGTGGACCTATAGATCATAAGTGCTTATGAATGAATAAAAAAAATTAAGAAGCTGAACCACAAAGTCATAAGCTAATTGACACAGAATCAATAAGTTCAAAGAGGGAAAAAATGGTTTCAAAGTCATGGGACATTAGCTAAAGTATTGAGGAATGAGGGAGCTATTCCTTTGAGATGGCCTCCATTTGAATTGTGCTGGGACCAGTGTCCTGGCAAATTGCATAACATAAGCTAAGAGGGAGTTTAGATAATGGGGAAGGGTTCAATTGCATGAAACTTTCTTAAAAATTGGAGTAAAAGGAGGTAGTAGATTTGAGGTGAGAAACTGAGCCCCACACTAGTGTTCTGGTGTTAAACAAAGGTAATTAAATAAGCATGTAGATAGATTTGGCCCTATTGAACTGGATAGAAAGACGAAAAATAGGACAGTTGATGAATGGTGATAGCATTTAAGGAGATGTGCAATTCCTCCCAACTAAATTGTAAGAGGGGAAATAAAGCATACATGGCTAAGCAAGGAAATTAAAAATTGCGTTAAAAGCAAAACTAAGGCATATTGCATTGCAAAGGTCAGTGGCCGGTTGGAAGATTGGGAAACGTTTAAAGGCCACCAGAGGGTTACTAAAGTCATAGAAAGAACAAAGGTAAATTATGAAAGAAATCTAGTGTGAAATAGAAATGGGGATAGCAAACACTTCAAATATATATAAAGGAAGAGAGTAGCTAAATTGAATGTTGGTCCTGAGAGGATGAGGGTAGGTTGTTAATAATGGGAACACAGTTGGAGAAATTAATGTAATATTTTGCCTCAGTATTCATAGTGGAGGACACTTAAACCATCTCAAGTAACAGACAGTGCAGAGGTATTAGAAAAAGAAGAACTTAAAGCAATAGCTAAGAAAAGCATACTGTACTGAGCAAACTATTGGGGTTAGAGGCAGACAAGCCCACAAGGGTTGATGGCCTACAGCTTAACATCTTAAAGGAAATGGCAGAAGAGATGTTGGATGCATTTGCTATAATATTCCAAAATTTCCCACACTGTAGAAAGATTCCCTTGGATTGAAAGAATTCTAATGTAAAGCCCCTGTTCAGAAAGGGAGGGAGGCATTAAGAAAGTATGGATCTATAAACCAGTTAGTTTCACATCTATCATTGGGAAATTGTTAGAATTCATTATTAAGGAAGTAGTAACCAGGCATTTGGAAAGCCAAAATGCAACCTCTCCAACTCGGGAGTTTTATATAGATGCAGTGGCAGTGCAAGAGGATTGCGCAACCCTTGATGAAGATACAATGTAGTAAGTCCAGGATCCTCAGACTATAAGATGATAAGACATTAACATATAAGAACAGAATTAGGCTATTTGATCTATCAGGTCTGCCCTAGCATTCGATCGTGGCTGATGTGTTTCTCAAACTCATTCTCCTGCCTTCTACCTGAAACCTTTGATCACCTTACCAATCAAGAATCTATCTACCTCTGCCTCAAATACGCTCAATGCCTTGGTCTTCACAGCCTTCTGCAGCAATGATTTCCACAGTCACCACTCTCTGGGCTGAAAAAAAATCTCTTCATCTCAGTTCTTATCAGTTGTCCCTTCATTCTGAGGCTGAGCCCTCAGTTCCTAGTCTCTCCTAATAGTATGTGTATAGGGTATAAGCAGCTAGGAAAAGAGTTATGTTCTGAGTTTAGTGAAACAAGAAGTTCAGCTGAGCATGACTCAGATCAAATAAGAACTTACAGTTAACAATGGGGTCTGGAGGCAAGGGTAATGGGTTAACAAGGTGGAAAAGGAGGGCAGGACAGTGATTGTGATCTATATGGACTTCAGTAAGGCATTCAAAAGGTTCCCCATGGGTGACTGGTTAGCAAGGTTAGATCTCATGGAATATAGGGAAAACTAGGCATTTGGATATAGAACTGGCTCAAATATAGAAGACAGAGGGTGGTGGTGGATGGTTGTTTCTCTGACTGAAGGCCTGTGACCAGTAGAGTACCACAAGGATCGATGTTGGGTCCATTACTTTTCATCATTTATATAAATGATTTGGATGTGAGCATAAGAGATATAGTTAGTAAGTTTGCAGATGACACCAAAATTCGAGGTGTAGTGGACAGTGAAGAGGGTTACCTCAGTTTACAATGGGATCTTGATCAGATGGGCCAATGAGTTGAGGAGTGGCAGATGGAGTTAAATTTAGATCAATGTGAGGCGCTGCATTTTGGGAAAGCAAATCTTAGCAGGACTTATACACTTAATGGTAAGGTCCTAGGGAGTGTTGCTGAACAAAGAGACCTTGGAGTGCAGGTTCATAGCTCCTTGAAAGTGGAGTCGCAGATAGATAGGATAGTGAAGAAAGCTTTTGGTATGCTTTCCTTTATTGGTCAGAGTATTGAGTACAGGAGTTGGGAGGTCATGTTGCGGCTGTATAGGACATTGGTTAGGCCATTGTTGGAATATTGTATGCAAGTCTGGTCTCCTTCCTATCAGAAAGATGTTGGGAAACTTGAAAGGGTTTAGAAAAGATTTACAAGGATGTTGCCAGGGTTGGAGGATCTGAGCTATAGGGAGAGGCTGAACAGGCTGGGCTGTTTTCCCTGGAGCATCAAAGGCTGAGGGGTGACCTTATAGAGGTTTACAAAATTATGAGGGGCATAGATAGGATAAATAGACAAAGTCTTTTCCCTGGGGTCGGGGAGTCCAGAACTAGAGGGCATAGGTTCAAAGTGAGAGGGGAAAGATATAAAAGAGATCTAAGAAGCAACTTTTTCATGCAGAGGGTGGTATGTGTATGGAATGAGCTATCAGAGAAAGTGGTGGAGGCTGGTACAATTGCAACATTTAAAAGGCATCTGGATGGCTATATGAATAGGAGGCATTTGGAGAGATATGGGTCAGGTGCTGGCAGGTGGGACTAGGTTGGGTTGAGATATTAGATTAGATGAGATTACTTACAGTGTGGAAACAGCCCTTCAGCCCAACAAGTCCACACCAACCCGCCGAAGTGCAACCCACCCATTCCCCTACATTTACCCCTTTACCTAACACTACGGGCAATTTAGCATGGCCAATTCACCTGACCTGCACGCCTTTGGACTGTGGGAGGAAACCGGAGCACCCGGAGGAAACCCACGCAGACACGGGGAGAATGTACAAACTCCATACAGTCAGTCCCTTAGTTGGGAATTGAACCCAGGTCTCTGGTGCTGTGAGGCAACAGTGCTAACCACTGTGCCACCGTGCCGCCCGAGTTGGACCGAAGGGTCTGTTTACATGCTGTACATCTCTATGACTCTATGACTGTATACCTCCTATGTTCACATCCAAATCATTTATATAAAATGATGAAAAATAATGGACCCAGCATCGATTCTTGGTGCACTCCACTGATCATAGGCCTCCAGTCTGAAAAATAACCCTCCACCACCACCCTCTGTCTTCTACCTTCGAGCCAGTTCTGTATTCAAATGGCTAGTTCTCCCTGTATTTCATGAGATCTAATCTTGTTAACCAGTCTCCCATGAGGAACCTTACTGAAGTCCATAGAGATCACGTCTACTGCTCTGCCCTTAACAATCCTCTTTGTTACTTTTTCAAAAACTCAGTCAAGTTTGTGAGATATGCTTTCCCATGCACAAAACCATGTTGTCTATTCCTAATCAGTCCTTGACTTTCCAAACACATGTAAATCCTACCCCTCAGGATTCCCTCCAACAACTTGCCTACCACCAGTGTTAGGGTGTCCCGTCTATAGCTCCCTGGCTTTTCCTTACCACCTTTCTTAAATAGTAGTACCACGATATCCAACCTCCAGTCTTCCAGCACCTTCACTGTGACTATCGACGATACAAATATCTCAATAAGGGGCCCAGCAATCACTTCCCTCACTTCTCACAGAGTTCCAGGGTACATTGATCAGGTCTTAGGGATTTATCCGCTTTTATGCATTTCAAGACATCCAGCACCTTCTTCTGTGTATCATGGACATTTTTCAAGATGTCACCACCTATTTTATATCTTCCATGTCCTTCTCCACAGTAAACACTGCAAAATACTCATTAAGTATCTCCCCATCTCCTGTGGCTCCACATGTAGGCTGCCTTGCTGATCGTTGAGGGGCCCTATTCACTCCCTAGTTACCCTTTTAAATAGAACATTACAGTGCAGTACAGGCCCTTTGGGCCTCGATATTGCGCTGACCTATGGAACCAATCTGAAGCCTATCTATCCTACACTATTCCATTTTCATTCATATGTTTATTCAGTGACCATTTCAATGCTGTTAAAGTTGGTGAGTCTACTACAGTTGCAGGCAAGGTGTTCCACACCCCTACTACTCCCTAAGTAAAGAAACTACCTCTAATATCTGTCCTATATCTATCGCTTCTCAATTTAAAGCTATGTAGCCTCGTGCTAACCATCACCATCCAAGGAAAAAGGCTCTCACTGTCCACCCTATCTAACCCTGTGATTGTCTTATATGTCTCAATTAAGTTGCTTCTCAACCTTTTTCTCTCTAATGAAAACAGCCTCAAGTCTCATAAGCCTTTTCTCATAAGACCTTCCCTCTATACCAAGCAACATCCTAGTAAATCACCTCTGAGCCCTTTCTAAAGCTTCCACATCCTTCCTATAATGCAGTGACCAGAACTGTATGCAATACTCCAAGTGCAACTGCATCAGAGTTTTGTACAGCTGCAGCATGGCTTCGTGGCTCCGATACTCAATCCTGCTACCAACAAAAGCTAACACACTGTATACCTTCTTAACAAATATATCAACCTGGCTGGCAACTCTCAAGGATCTATGTACATGGACACTGAGACCCTGCTCATCTATACTGCCAAGAATCTTTTGTCCTTAATGTATTTATAAGATCCCTTTGGATTCTCCTTTACTCTATTTGCCAAAGCTATCTCATGTCCCCTTTTTGCCCTCCTGATTTCCCTCTTAAGTATACTCCTACTGCCTTTATACTCTTCTAAGGATTCGCTTGATCTCTCCTGTCTATACCTGGCATATACTTCCTTCTTTTTCTTAACCAAACCTCAATACTGGATTCTCGTTATGTTTTGAAGGGCTTTCCATTTTCCATCCATGCCTTTACCTGGGAACATCTGTCTCCAATTAACTTTTGAAAGATCTGGCCTAATACCATCAAAAATTGGTCTCCATAATTCTCTGGGCTTGTTGTTCCTACGTTTCACCCTAAATGCTGTACAGGACATTGATTAGGCCACTGTTGGAATATTGTGTGCAATTCTGGTTTCCTTCCCATCATAAAGATGTTGTGAAACTTGAAAGAGTTCAGAAAAGATTTACAAGGATGTTGCCAAGATTGGAGGATTTGAGCTATAGGGAGAGGTTGAATAGACCAAGGCTATTTTCCCTGGAGTGTCACAGACTAAGGGATGAACTTACAGGGGTTTACAAAATCATGAGGGGCAGGATTTTTTCCCTGGGGTGGGGGAGTCCAGCACGAGAGGGCATAGGTTCAGGGTGAGAGGGGAAAGATATAAAAGAGACCTAAAGGGCAACCTTTTCACGCAGAGGATGGTACGTGTATGGAATGAGCTGCCAGAGAAGTGGTGGAGGCTAGTATAATTGCAACATTTAAAAGGCATCTGGATGGGTATATGAATAGGAAGGGTTTGGAGGGATATGGGTCGAGTGCTGGCAGGTGGGACGAGATTGGGTTGGGATACCTGGTCGGCATGGACCAGTTGGACCGAAGAGTCTGTTTCCGTGCTGTACATCTGAGTCTATGACTCTATGGTTTGGCCTGTAATTGCCCCCAGCATGTTTTGAATGCCTTCCACTGTTCAGTTCTGCATTTACTCACAAGTAGCTATTCCCAGTCTATTTCAGCTAGATCCTGCCTGCTTTCATAAAATCTGTCTTATCCTAATTTTAAAAAAATTCATTTGTGGAATTTGGGCGTCGCTGGCTAATCAGCCTGTCCCTAGTTGCCTGTGAGAAGGTGATTAGATTAGATTAGATTAGATTAGATTAGATTAGATTACTTACAGTGTGGAAACAGGTGGTGAGCTGCCTACTTGAACTGCTGCAGTCCATCATTGACCCACAATGCCCTTTTCCATCATGAGCTTAAAATGTATGGTGTGTGGCCCCAACACTAAAATGCTCTCCCACTGTCATCTTGAACACCTGCCCAGTTTCATTCCCAGAATTGCACTGTCCCTTAAAGGTCCATCTACATGTTGATGTAAAAAGCACTTCTCTCTACTTTTCAGGAAATCTGCCAACTCTAAAAACTTTATACTATGATTGTCCCAATTAATATTGGTCTAGTTGACATCCCTGAATATAATTACCCTCGTATTATTTTCACATGCCTGAGTGAATTGAGCCCATATATGTTTCTCAATTGCCCGTTGACAGTTTGGGGCCTCATAACACATTCCTAACAGTATGACTGCCCCCTTTTCATTCCTAAGTTCTTTCCACAAAGTCTCATTTGAATATTTCAAAATACCATTCCTCGTGTCTTGGAGGTGACGCAGAACAATCACCAGCCAGGAGTGTTCTTTCCCAGTTGGGGAACACTTCAGCGGTCCGGGACATTTGAAATCAGACCTTCGGGTGACCATCCTCCAAGGCGGACATTGGGACAGGCAACAATGCAAAGTGGCCAAGCAGAGGCTGATAGCCAAGTTCGGTATCCATGGGGATGGTCTCAACCAGGACCTTGCGTTCATGTCACACTACAGGTGACCCCACTGCACTACACACACTCACAGACTCTCCTACAGACACACACACACTCTTACAGACCCATACACTCACGCACACCCTCTCTCATACATAAGCTCTCTCTCATATACTCACACATATGTTCCCACACACTCACGCACCCTCTCACAGATGTATACCCCATTACACTCACACTCACACATATACACATACACACACACTCTCACAGACACTCAGATGCCCTGCACACACCCACACCCGCATACACGCACACACACATATAAAGGTGAATTTGTATTTGCAGAATAATACTTTATTTTGCTCAAAAACTGCATGAATCCTCGTAAGATTCTGCAAATCCCTTTTTTAGATTAGAATCAGTCTGAACATTGTGGGACAGACAGTCTCATACAAGGCACCTCACACCTTCAATGCATTATCTGGGCCAACATGGCACCTATTGTTAAAGTTCACTTGAGAATGTAACTTTAAAAAAGTTCTGGGATCTACATATGAAAGAACTGAAACCAAAATCATCATTCTCAAACATGAGAGACTTAACAAACAATCCAGGTCTTTTTCAATATATCGTTTCAATTACATCACACTGTAAACTTTTGCTATAAATTCTGTGTCTTACGATCTTATATTCTACAACCACTTGATGAAGGTGCAGTGCTCTGAAAGTTAGTGCTTCCAAATAAACTTGTTGGACTATAACCTGGTGTTGTGTGATTTTTAACTTTGTATCCTTCATGACTTCAGTAACTGACTCCCTAATTAATAGTGTTACAGCACCTTCATTTTAGCATCTCCCCTGTATTGCCTGAAGATCTTATATCCGAAATGCGAATTTAGGATATAAGTTTTGTCCTTCATCAAACATGTCTCTGTGAAGGCAGCAACCTTGCGGTTCCATGTGTGAATCCATATCCTAACTATCTGTCTTATCTCTAATACTTCTTGGCAGCAAAGTAGTGATCATCCAACCTTGCCTTACTCCCTTCAGACACAACATGGCTCAACTGTCTGTGTCTTGGTTCTTTTATATTGTGAGCTATGTTGTTAGTGACTAATGTTGAAACTTTATTGCTGGAACAGCACAGCAGGTCAGGCAGCATCCAGGGAACAGGAGATTCGACGTTTCGGGCACAGGCCCTTCTTCAGGAATGAGGTCATTCCTGAAGAAGGGCCTGTGCCCGAAACGTCGAATCTCCTGTTCCCTGGATGCTGCCTGACCTGCTGTGCTGTTCCAGCAATAAAGTTTCAACTTTGATCTCCAGCATCTGCAGACCTCACTTTCTCCTGTTAGTGACTAATGCATTGTGAATCCTGACCCTGCTGAACTAATTTAAACTTCTCCCAACAGCACTAGCAAACACTCCCAAAAGGATATTGATCCCATTCTGGTTCACGTGGATCCCACCTGTACAGATCCCAGAAGTTTGGAAATATTATAAACCATGAGGAGGATAGTGTGGAACTCAAAAGGGTATAGACCAGCAGAGGACTGCAACAACATAGATTGGCTGTCGGAGTGAAGATTTGCATCAGTGCAGTCACTACTACCTGGAGGAGAACCTCAGCAAGACACCTTCTGAGGACAAGTCAGTGCAGTCTCAATCATGGGGATGCACACAGCTACCCCAGAGGGGCAAGACTAGCAGCAAATGGACAGTGTCAACCTTGTAAACTGTTAAAATGGGGTTAAAAATTGCCAGCATCAATGTGCGTAGCATCAAATCGTCTCCGCGATGTGTTTCTACGATGGCCTTCCTGTTTCTGCAGGAGTGTGGGATACCGGTCCTCAGCAGCTACAGGAGATAGTCGAGCTTGTGGGCCCATGGGCCGTCAGTTTGGTTGGGGGGCAACGATAGCCGCGCCTCCGGCCTGGGTATCCTGTTGCGAGGAGGCAACTTCACCATCTCCGAGGTTAAGGAGGTGGTGGGCGGGCGCCTCCTCGTCGCCGACATCATGTACAGGAATGCTCCCCTGAGACTGATTAATGTGTACGCCCCAGTGGATAAGAGTGAACGGTTGGCCGTCCTGCAGCAGCTTCCACTGTTGCTGGCTACGTCCAGGCCGGTCATTCTGGCCGGAGACTTCAACTGTATCATTGATGCAGAAGGACGATCCGGCGGGGGGGGACAGAGCCCTGATGGACATGGTAAAAGATGCCAAGCTGCACGACGTCTTCAGCACCCCTGCAGATGGAGCGCAGCATAGATACACCTGGTCATGGGCAGACGGGTCTATCCGCTCAAGGATAGATGACCTGTTTGTGTCCTGAATGCTCTTGGTCAGATCCACCGACATCAAGCTGGTGTTCTTCTCTGACCACTACCTCCTGCTGGCCAACTGTCACCTACAGGACGAGCAGCGGGCTGATAAGGGAACGTGAAAGCTGAACACCAAGCTGTTGACCCCGGGAAACATTGAGGAGCTCAAGAGGGACTACGCAGGTTGGAGAACCATGAAGCTCCTCTTTGAGTCCCCAGTGGACTGGTGGGAAACAGTAAAAGGGAACATCAAGAGGTTCTTCATCCTCAAAGGTGTTCAGGAGGCGAGAGAGAGGCGGGGAAAACTGTCCCAGCTCCAGGAAAGTATGCAGAACCTGCTCCTGCTGCAGAAGACGGGGGTGGATGTCACGGAGGACCTCAAGGAGGTGAAGGGCCAGCAAGCCTCGCTCTTTGCTTCGGAGGCCTCCAAGATAATCTTCCGGTCCAGGGTCCACTCGGTGGAGCAGGACGAGACATGCTCACGTTTCTTCTTCCAGAAGGTGCACAAAGAGAGTTCCGTGCTCAGCAGTCTGAAGGAAGAAGATGGCTTGATAACGTCATCTCAGGCTGACGTCATGAGGATCAGTAAATCCTTCTATGCCAGTCTGTATGACACGAAGCCGACCGACAGCACGGCCTCCTAGTCGTTCCTGTCCTCTATCACGGAGGTCCTAGACGACAGAACACGAGAGAGGCTGGACCAGCCGCTATCTCTGGACGAGCTGACCAAGGCCCTCGAGTCCTTCGAAAAGAATAAAACTCCCGGAAGCGATGGCTTACCGGTCGAGCTCTATTCCGCTCTGTGGGACTTGATTGGCCAGGACCTGCTGGAGGTGTATGTCAGTATGCTTCGGGCAGCTTCCACTGTTGCTGGCTACGTCCAGGCCGGTCATTCTGGCCGGAGACTTCAACTGTATCATTGATGCTGTGCCGGGCAGGAAGATCGCTGAGAGTCTTGCACTCCTCAGGGATACGATCGCCTACGTGCAGGACAGAGGGTTGGACACCTGCCTGATCAGCCTGGACCAGGAGAAAGCCTTTGACAGGATATCGCACAGGTATATGAGAGATGTTCTCTCCGAAATGGGCTTTGGGGAGGGAATCTGCAATTGGATCAGACTGCTCAACACCAACATTGTCAGTGCAGTCTCAATCAATGAGTGGGAATCAGATAGCTTTCCAGTCAGATCTGGAGTCAGGCAGGGCTGCCCTCTCTCTCCTGCCTTGTTTGTGTGCTGCATAGAGCCATTTGCCGAGTCCACCAGGAAGGATGCGAGCCTGAGAGGGGTGACTATTCCTGGCAGCGGGGGCCTGCAGGTTAAGGCCTCCCTGTACATGGATGACGTCGCCATTTTCTGCTTGGATCCGCTCTCCATGCGCAGACTCATGTGCATATGTGACCAGTTCAAACGGGCCTCAGGGGCCAAGGTAAACCGAGGCAAGAGCGAGGCCATGCTTTTCGGGAACTGGGCCGACCAATCCTCGATCCCCTTCACCGTCAGGACCGACTACCTGAAGGTGCTGGGTATTTGGTTCGGAGGGGCTGGGGCGTGCGCCAAGTCTTGGGAGGAGCGTATCAGTAAGGTGAGGCAGAAACTGGGCAGATGGAAGCTACGGTCGCTCTCCATCGCGGGAAAAAACCTGGTCATCAGGTGTGAGGCACTGTCATTGCTATTATACGTGGCACAGGTCTGGCCTATTCCCAGAACCTGTGCCGCTGCAGTCACCCGGGCCATCTTCCATTTTGTATGGAGATCAAAGATGGCCAGGGTCCGAAGGGACTCACTGCATAAAGATCTGGGCAACAGGGGAAAGAACACACCCAATGCCACCCTCACCCTGTTGGCCACCTTTGTGTGTGGCTGCATCAAGCTGTCCATGGATCCCCGGTACGCAAACACCAAGTGTCACTACGTATAGAGGTTCTACTTGTCCCCGGTGTTGCGAAGGATGGGCCTGGCCTCGCTGCCGCAGAACGCTCCAAGTAGTTGGACCGTTCCGTATTACCTGTCCTTCGTGGAGAAGTTTATGAAGAAAAACACCTTTGACCACAAATCCATCAGGAAGTGGTCAGCTGTAGTGTCCTTGAGACCCTTCGGGAAAAGGAGAGGTCAGATCCTGTCGAGCGGTTCCTGTCAAAGTCATTTGGCAGAATGCTTCATCGACAGCACCAGGACATGGCTTGGCTGGTGGTGAGATCCTTCATGCATGCCGGACTCTCTGCCGCAACGCACGCTGCCCTCGAAGTGGCTGTGGAGGGGACGAGACTGTCACATACACCTCCTTCTGGAATGTGCATATGCAAAGAAAGTCTGGAGATAAATGCAGTGGTGTTTGTCAAGGTTCGTGACGCGGGACTCCATGCTCTACGGTCTGTTCCCCAGGACGCACACCGAGACGAACATCAACTGTGCCTGGAGGATCATCAACTCGGTGAAGGACGCTCTCTGGGTGGTCCGAAACTGTTGATCTTCCAGCTGAAGGAGCTGACCCCGACTGAGTGTATAGACTGGCACATTCCAAGGTCCAGGACTATGTGTTGAGGGACGCGCTGAGCTTGGGGCAGCTGCCGCCAAGGCGTGGTGGGGAAAGACCACCGTGTAAAGTCTGCCAAAGAACAGGGGGCCCACGCAGTAAGTTGATGCCTCAGCCAAATATATGGATATATGGATAGCAAATGTACAGACCTGTATATACGAAAGATTACTCAACCTCTGTATGCAAAGAAATGGAATGTTTACATATGTATGGCATGACCAACTGTACAGATCATCAAAATATTTTATGAATAAAGTATATTTGTGAAATAAAACAAAAGTTCTCTCCATTCTTACCAAAACAAAGTGGAAAGTTAGAAAAGCATGCTATTGCAAAATTTGTTGATAGAGTAAGAAATAAGGCTTTGACTTGAGAGACTTTGGAGAGTAGTGTTTCAACAAAAAGTACAGATAAGCTCAGATAAAGTCCTTTTAACTTTCCTCTTTAAACTTACAGCAGTTAAGCTGGCAGTTAGGGCAATTGTGAGTTCCTCCTGGAGGATGTGGGAGCTCAGGGAGACTTCCATTGTCCCTGATGCCTACACGTGTGAGACGTGCATCCAGCTGCAGTTGACCGTGTTAAAGAGCTGGAGCTAGAGCTGAATGCACTCAGGATCATCCAAGATGCTGAGCAATTCATATATAAGGGTTTCAGTGAGGTGGTCACACCTAGGGTGGAGGCAGGGAGTTGCTGGGTGATCATCACCGAAGGGAATAGGCAGAGACTCCGGGAATCCCCTGTGGACATTCCCCTTAAAAAAAAGTATACCATTTTGGATACTGCTGGTGGGTGGGGGGAATGACTGTTTAGGGGAAAGCAGCAGTAGCCAGGTCTGTGGCACTATGACTAGCTCTGAGGCACAGTGGGAAAGGATAAAGGTAAATAAGCGCATAGTGATAGGAGACTCAATAGTCTGGGGAACTGACAGGAAATTCTGCCGAATGTGGCTGAGTTAACTACATTGGCAGGTAGAGTTTTCCATGCCCTTACCACTCTCTGAGTAAAGAACCTGCCTCTGACATCTGTTTTAAATCCATCATCCCTCAATTTGTAGTTATGCTCCCTCGTACAAGCTGATGTCATCATCCTAGGAAAAAGACTTTCACTGTCCACCCTATCTAATCCTCTGATCATCTTGTATATCTATATCAAATCCCCCCTTAGCTTTCTTCTTTCCAATGAGAACAGACCCAAATCTCTCAGCCTTTCCTCATAAGACCTTCCCTCTAGACCAGGCAACATCCTGGTAAATTTCCTCTGCATCTTTTCCAAAGCTACCACATCCTTCCTGAAATATGGAGACCAGAACTGTACACAATATTCCAAGTGCGGCCACGCTAGCAATTTGTATAGTTGCAGCATGATATTGCAGCTCCAGAACTCAATCCCTGTACCAATGAAACCTAACACACTGTATACCTTCTTTACAGTACTATCAACCTGGGTGGCAACTTTCACGGATCTACGTATGGACTCCAAGATCCCTCTGCACATCCACACTACCAAGAATCTATCCATTGACCCAGTACTCTACCTTCCTGCTATTCTTCCCAAAGTGCATCACCTCACATTTAGCTGCATTGAACTCCATTTGCCACCTCTCAGCCCAATTCTATAGTTTATCCAAGTCCCCCTGCAACCTGTAACATTCTTCCAAACTGTCCACTATTCCACCGATTTTAGTGTCATCTGCAAATTTACTAAACCATCCAACTATGTCTGCATCTAAGTCATTTATAAAAATGACAAATAGCAGTGGTCCCAAGACAGATCCTTGTGGCACACCACTAGTAACTGGACTCCAGGCTGAATATTTTTCATCAACCACCACTTTCTGCCTTCTTTCAGAAAGCCAGTTTCTAACCCAAACTGCTAAATTACCCTCAATCCCATGCCTCTGCATTTTCTCCATTAGCCTACCATGTGGAACCTTATCAAAGGCTTTATTAAAGTCCATGTACAACACCTCAACTGCTCTACCTTCATATACATGCTTGGTCTCCTACTCAAAAAACTCATTGAGATTTGTGAGACATGACCTGCCCTTGAAGAAACCATGTTGACTCTCTGAAATCAAATTGTTGCTTGCTGGATTATTATAAATCATATTCTTATAATCTTTCCTAAACCTTTCCTACAACAGACGTAAGGCTCACTAGTCTATAATTACCTGGGTCCTCTCTACTGCCCTTCTTGAACAAGGGCACAACATTTGCAATCCTTCAGTCCTCTGGTACTAAACCTGTAGACAATGACGACTCAAATATCAAAGCCAAAGGGTCTGCTATCTCCTCCCTAGCTTCCCAGAGAATCCTTGGATAAATCCCATCTGGCCCAGGGGACTTGTCTACTTTCACTCCTTCTAGAATTAATAACACCTCTTTGTAACTAACCTCGATCCTTTCTTGTCTAATATCTCGTATCTCATTCTTCTCCTCTACAATATGCTTCTTTTCCTGAGTGAACACCGATGAGAAATGTTCATTTAGCACCTCTCCGATCTCTACAGAGGTCCATACTCAACTCCCCACTTCTGTCTTTGACTGGCCCTATTCCTACCCTAGTCATCCTTTTATTCCTCACATACTTATAGAAAGCTTTAGGGTTCTCCTTTATTCTATTTGCTAAAGACTGCTCATGTCCTCTCTTTGCTCTTCTTAACTCTCTCTTTAAATCCTTCCTAGCTGATCTGTAATTCTCCATCGCCTCATCTGAATCAGCTTGTCTCATCAACATATAAACCTCCTTCTTCTGCTAAACAAGAAATGCAATTTCTATAGTAAACCACGGTTCCCTTACCTTATCACTTCCTTCCTGTCTGACAGAGACATATCTATCAAGGACTCGCAATATCTGTTTCTTAAACCAGCTCCACATTTCCATTGTCTGCATCCCCTGCATTTTGCTACCCCATTCTATGCATCCTAATTCTTGCCTAATTGCATTATAATTGCCCTTGCCCTGTGGCATGTACCTATCCCTTTCTATCACTAAACTAAACGTAACTGTATTATAGTCACTGTCTCCAAAGTGCTCACCTACAACTAAATCAAACACCTGGCCTGGTTCATTACCAAGCACCAGATCTAGTGTGGCCTCCCCTCTTGTCGGCCCTTTGACAAACTGTGGCAAATTGGGTTGGCAAATTGGATACACAATTAGCTTGATGGTAGGAAGCAGGGGGTAATAGTGGAAGGAAGCTTGATGGACTGCTGGCCTGTGATGAGTGGAGTGCCTCAGGGGTTGGTGCTGGGCCCATTACTGTTTGTTATGTATAATCAATGATTTGGATGAGAATGTACAAGGCATGACGAGTAAGTTTGCTGATGACACTAAACTAGGCGGTGTTGTGAATAGTGGGGAAGATTGTCAGAAATTGTAGCAGGGGAAGCATTTGATTAGCTGGGGAAGTGGGCTGAGAAATGGCAAATGGAGTTTAATATAGATAAGGGTGAGGTCTTGCATTTTGGAAAGTCAAATCAAGGTAGGAGTTTCATGGTGAAATGTAAGGCCTTAAGGAGTGTAGTGAACAGAGGGACCTTGGAGTTCAGGTTCACAGTTCTCTGAAAGTAGAGTCACAGGTAGACAGGGCAGTGAAGAAGGCTTTTGGTACATTGACTTTCATCAGTCAGGGCATTGAGTGTAGAAGCTGGGAAGATATGTTGCAGTTATACAGAACATCGGTGAGGCCACGTTTGGATTATTGTGTTCAGTTTTGGTTACCTTGTCTTGGGAAAGATGTTATTAAACAGGAAAGAGCGCAGGAGAAATTTACAATGGTGTTGCCTGGACACAATTGTCTGAGTTACAGGAAGAGGTTGGACAAGTAGGACTTTTTTATCTTTACAGCGTAGGAGACTGGGGGGGGGGGGGGACATTTATAGAGGTGTATAAGATCATGAGAGGCATAGATAAGGTGAATGTACTCAGGATTGGGGAATTGAGGACTAGAGAGCATCAGCTTAGTTAGAAGAAAAAGAATGAAAGAGAATCTGAGAGGCAACGATTTTACACAAAGAGTGGCATGCAGTAAGGTGTTCGACAAGGTTCCCCATGGGAGACTGATTAGCAAGGTTAGATCTCATGGAATACAGGGAGAACTAGCCATTTGGATACAGAACTGGCTCAAAGGTAGAAGACAGAGGGTGGTGGTGGAGGGTTGTTTTTCAGACTGGAGGCCTGTGACCAGTGGAGTGCGACAAGGATCGGTGCTGGGTCCTCGACTTTTCGTCATTTACATAATTGATTTGGATGTGAACATAAGAGGTACAGTTAGTAAGTTTGCAGATGACACCAAAATTGGAGGTGTAGTGGACAGCGAAGAGGGTTACCTCAGATTACAACAGGATCTGGACCAGATGGACCAATGGGCTGAGAAGTGGCAGATGGAATTTAATTCAGATAAATGCGAGGTGCTGCATTTTGGGAAAGCAAATCTTAGCAGGATTTATACACTTAATGGTAAGATCTTAGGGAGTGTTGCTGAACAAAGAGACCTTGGAATGCAGGTTCATACCTCCTTGAAAGTGGAGTCGCAGGTAGATAGGATAGTGAAGAAAGCATTTGGTATGCTTTCCTTTATTGGTCAGAGTATTGAGTACCGGAGTTGGGAGGTCACGTTGCGGCTGTACAGGACATTGGTTTGGCTACTGTTGGAATATTGTATGTGATTCTGGTCTCGTTCCTATCGGAAAGATGTTGTGAAATTTGAAAGGGTTCAGAAAAGATTTACAAGGATGTTGCCAGGGTTGGAGGATCTGAGCTATAGGGAGAGGTAGAATAAACTGGGGCTGTTTTCCCTGGAGCGTCAGAGGCTGAGGGGTGACCTTATAGAGGTTTACAAAATTATGAGGGGCATGGATAGGATAAATAGACAAAGTCTTTTCCCTGGGGGTCGGGGAGTCCAGAACTAGAGGGCAGAGGTTTAGGGTGAGAGGGGCAAGATATAAAAGAGACCTAAGGGGCAACCTTTTCACGCAGAGGATGGTAGATGCATGGAATGAGCTGCCAGAGGATGCAATGGAGGCTGGTACAATTGCAACATTTAAGACGCATTTGGATGGGTATATGAATAGGAAGGGTTTGGAGGGATATGAGCTGGGTGCTGGCAGGTGGGACTAGATTGGGTTGGGATATCTGGTCGGCATGGACGGGTTGTCCAAAGGGTCTGTTTCTATGCTGTACATCTCTATGACTCTATATGGAATGAGCTGCCAGTGGAAGTGGTTGAGATGGGTACATTAACAACATTCAAAAGGCATTTGGACAAATAAATAGATAGGAAAGGATTAAAAGGATATGGGCCAAGTGCAGGGAAATGAGATTTAGTGTGGATGGACATTTTGGTCGGCATGAACCAGTTTGGGCCAAAGGGCCCGTCTCCCTGCTATAGAACTCGATGATTCTATGTTGATCAAATGGGCAAACAGTGGACAGATTAAATTTAACATGGAGAAGTGTGAAGCAATTCATAAAGGAATCAGAAATATTCTCATGTTAGCATACTGTGACTGATGGGGCAGCACAAGGATCACAACTATTTCCAATCTATTCCAATAACATGGACGTGAGGATCGAGTGTAATGATCCAGACCTTTCAAGGGCAACAATCACCAATACAGAGCTACTTGCTCTCAATTTGTACACAATATCTGAGGGAAGCATTGCTGGGAAGGATGTTCTCAATGTGTACACAATATCTGAGGGAAGCATTGCTGGGAAGGATGTTCTCAATGTGTACACAATATCTGAGGGAAGCATTGCTGGGAAGGATGTTGAATCCAGCTTCTGCAGAAATGCAGCATGACCTTCTATTGGAGATCTTCTTCAGCACACAAGATTGCCAGAGGAGAGAAAGCAACACCAGTTGCTGTAATCTGGAAACTTCATTCTCTGACCTTTCAAACCCATGATCACTACTATCTAAAAGTATAGGGCAGCAAATACATGGAATCACCACCACCGCAAGTTCTTCTTCACTTATCATACTGACTGGGAAAAATTTTACTTTTCATTTAGTGTAACTGGGTCAAATTCTTGAACTGCCTTCCTCAAGATATTTTGGATGTCCTTACACCTAATTGTCTGAGGCAGTTCACAAAGGTAACTCACCATGACCTTCTTAAAGGCTATTAGGCATGGATAATGTGTTGGTCCAGTCAACAACACCCACAAAACTGAACAAAAAAAAACACAAAGGCTTGGTGACAATTAAATAACTTAGCAGTGTGCCAGTGAATGAATGTAAGTGAGGTAATTGGTAGATGGGCATGGAGGATAGAGTGAAACAGTGGGTAGGTTGGCAGAGATGTTGAGTGCTATTAGATGGATTGCAACAATGTGGTTGTCTGCTTGGAAGGGTGGAAAGGTGCTAGGTAGCAGATGGAAAGGTAGCATGTGATAGGGTAAGTAGGTGGTAATTGGGTAGGGTGGAAAGGTGCCTAGTCACAAAGAGATGCAGATCTACAGCACAGAGGCTATTCAGCTGATCATTTCTGTACCGGTCAGAAACAACCATCTAACTATTCTAATCCCATTTTCTTGCACTTGGCCAATAGCCTTATATGCTTTGGCATTGCAGGTATACCGAGTTTTGAAAAGATTTGTAGCTCAGGTTGAGGTTTTGGATGTAGGTTTGCTCACTGAGCTGCAAGGTTCATTTCCAGACGTTTCATTTCCCTACTAGGTAACATCTTCAGTGGGCCTTAGGCAAAGCAATGCTGAGAATTCCTGCTTTCTATTTATGTGTTTGGGTTTCTTTGGGTTGGTGATGTCATTTTCGGTGGTGATGTTATTTCCTGTGGTGAAGTCACTTCCTGTTCTTTTTCTCAGGGGGTGATAGATGAGGTCTAATTCGATGTGTTTGTTGATAGAGTTCCAGTTGGAATTCCATGCTTCGAGGAATTCTCTTGTGTGTCTTTGTTTGGCTTGTCCTAGATGGAAGTGGTGTTCTTCCTCATCCATATGTGAGGATACTAGTGAGAGAGTCATGTCTTTTTGTGGTGAGTTGGTGTTCATGTATCCTGGTGGCTAGTTTTCTGCCTGTTTGTCCAATGTAGTGTTTGTTACAGTCCTTGCACAGTATTTTGTAAATGACACAATACAGACAACAAGCGGAGCGGGGACAGTCAGTGGGCCTGGAGGTGTGTAGGGACAACTAGCAGGCCCTGAGTGGATCTGGGATGGCCAGCAGGCTAGAGGACCCAGCAATGCGAGGATGGCCAGTGGACCTATGCTCAAGGTCCAAGCAGAGCAGGGACGGTTGTTCGACTGGGGACCTGTGAGGGAGGTCAGCAACTTGCAAGCCTGGGCAGAGTATGTGTGGATACCTCCTGTGCTGATCTACTGAAAAAGTATAATGCTTGTCTTTTTTTAACTTTATTCTCATTTTTCTAATTTGTACTATGAACAACTGTAAATAATGTAACTTTTTTTTCCTTTCTTTTTCCCTTTATTTCTGTATTTACGATTTGTACCTAGGTACTTTGTAGGTAAGATGGTGCCATATGGGCCAACATTGTAAAATTTTCACTGTACTCCTGTACGTCTGTTCTTGAGTACACACGACAATAAAGGATATTCTAAATTCTAAAATCTGGGTGAAAACATTTCTCCTTAAATCCCCTCTAAACTTTCTACCTCTCACTGTAAATTTTTGACCCTGGTTATTCATCCCTCCATCAGGGAAAAGTTTCTTCCTGTCTACCTGATTAATGCCCTTCATTATTTTATACATCTCAGTCATGTCCCATCTCAATCTTCTCTGCTCCAAGGAAAACAACCCCATTCTGTCTAATTTCTCCTTACAACTAATACTCTCCATCGCAGGCAACATCTTGGTAAATCTCTTCTGCACTCTCTCCTCTGCAATTAACTCCCATAAGGTGAATTCCAGAACTGAACATAATGCTGTAGTTGAGGCCTAACCAAGATTTAAATAGTTCCAGTATAACCTCCCTGCTCTAAAAGTCTATGCTCAGCTAATAAAGGCAAAGTTACTATGCTTCTTCTTAACCACTTTATCCACCTGTCCTGGTATGCTAAGGGACCATTGTGCACACAAGCCAAGGTCCCTCTGATCCTCAGGTTTCTAGCTTCCTACCATTGGTCATGTATTCCATTGGCTTGTTTGTTCTGCCCAAGTGCATCACCTCACATTATCTTAATTGAATTCCATTTGCTCATCAGCTGCTCAGCTTATCTGACCAGCCCACCTATATCCTCCTGTAATCTAAGGCTATCCTCCTCACTATTTACCACCTCTCTAATTTTTGTCTCACTTTTACTGATACATCCGGTCTCCAAATATCAGGATGTCGGATGAACTGAACAAATATTTCAAAAGTTGCTGATCACACAGAAAAGTGGTAACAAGACTGGGTGAGAATTTGTAAAAATTCAGATGTGGGACGTGGGTGTCACTGGCCGGTCAACATTTATTGTACGTCCCAAGTTGCCCCTTGAGAAAGTGGGGATGAGCTGCCTTCTTGAACTGCTGCAGTTCCTGTGCTGCAGGTATACCCATAATGCCCTGAGGGAGGGAATTCTTGTTTTTTGATCCCGGAACGCTGAAGGAACACTAATATATTTCCAAGTCAGGAAAGGACTTAGAGGGATTTTGTAAGTGGTGGTGATCCCATTTATCTGTTGCTCTTGTCCTTTGAAATAGAAGTGGTTGTGGATTTGGAAGATGTTGTCTCAGGATCTTTGGTGAGTTTCTGCAGTGCATCTTGCAGATAGTACTCACCCATTGCTACGGAGCGTGAGTGATGGAGAGAGTGGAACATTGTGGATGTGGTGCCAATCAAGCGGGCAACTTTGTCTTGGATGGTGTCATGTTTCTTCAGGTTTGTTGGAGCTGCAACCTGACTTGTGCCTTGTGAATGTTGGACAGGATTTGGGGAGTCAGGAGGTAAATTACTCACTACAAGATATCTAGCCTCTGACCTTCTTTCACGGCCACTGTATTTATATGGCTTGTCAGTTCAGTTTCTGGTCAATGATAACCTGCAGGATGTTGACAGTGGAGGATTCAGTGATGGCAACACTATTGAATGTTAAGGGGTAGTAGTTAGATTGTCTCTTATTGGAGACGGTCATTGCCACTTGACAGCCCAAGTCCGGATATTGTCCAGGTCTTGTTACATTTGAACACACACTGCTTCAGTTTCTGAGGAGTCATAATAGTTACTGAACATTGTGTAATCATTGGTGTGACAATGCTGTGGTTTTGTGAGATGCGTTTCATCCTGGTTTCTTTTACAGGGAGATTGGGGAACAAATGTTGAGAAGTCTATGAGAAAATAAACAACTTGTGAGGCCTTAGGTTTTTTTTAAAAAATTGGAACATTACAAGCAGCCTGAGTGCATGTGGTCAAGCTCTCACAGATCAAAGATTTTTAGTTAGCTTTCAGCAGTTATTCTTGTGGACTTGAAGAAGTGAAAGCTATTTTTCACACTCGTGATTACAGCCAAAAGCTGGGGGTACTCTTCCTGGGCTGATGGATTGCATGTGAGATGAAATCTGGTTTCTGAATTTGCCTTTTTGCCAAAGGCTGTGTTTATGGGATGTTAAATAGTAATTACTAATACTACTTAGATACTGTATCTATTATTCTGTTAAGTTTTCTAATAGAATTAAGTTATTCTAAGTTCTTCTTTCTTTTGTTGTGTTTTAACTATCATCTTTGAATAAATTGTGTTTTGCTTAATGTCATGTAGTTTGACTAGTTAAATTGCATTTGGAACACATTTGCCTTTAAAATAAGAAAAGGTTAGGGTCCAGGATATTTCCTTAAAATATTTTGAGGGGGTCTGGTCTGGTTCATAATATCAATGAACATTCCCACTTCTGAAATTACACTGGAGGGAAGGTTGGGCCAAGGACACTACCTGAGGAACTCCTGCAGAGGTTTCCTGGATCTGGGGTGACTGATCTCAAAGACCAAAACAATCTTCCTCTGTGCCTGATATAACTCTAACCAACGGTGTTTGCCCTCTGATTCTCTTTGATCCCAGCTTGGCCAGGGCTCCCTGATGTCACACTCAGTCAAATCCGGCCTGGATGTCAAGAGCTGTCGCTCCCATCTCACTTCTAGAATTCAGCTGTTTTGTCCATGTTTTGACAAGGGTTGTAATAATGTTAGGAGTTAAGTGGCCCTGGTAGAACCCAAACTGAGTGTAACAGAGCAGGTTGTTGCTAAGCAGGGGCTGTTTGATAGCACTGTTGATGACACCTTCCATCTCTTTACTAATGATTGAGAGGAGATAGATAGGGTGGAAATTGGTAGGATTGGATTTGTTCTGCTTTTTGCGTACAGGACATATCTGGGCAATTTTCCATGATTTTTGAGATTAGATTAGATTCCCTACAGTGTGGAAACAGGCCCTTCGGCCCAACAATCCATACCGACCCTCCGAAGAGTAATCCACCCAGACCCATTTCCCTCTGACTAATGCACCTAACACTATGGGCAATTTAGCATGGACAATTCACCTGACCTGCACATCTTTGGACTGTGGGAGGAAACCCACGCAGACACGGGGAGAATGTACAAACTCCACACAGAGAGTCGCCAGAGGCTGGAATCGAACCTTGGACCCTGATGCTGTGAGGCAGCTGTGCCAACAGAAAATAACTAAAAAGAATAGAGTGGAGTGATGGGTGTCTTGACGGGATGCTGATTGTTGGTGTAACGCTGAGATGCATTATGATGATGTAATGTTGGCGTGTAGTCTGAGGGTGAAATGGACAGATGTGTGCGGATGTGAAATCCTGAATGTGGCGTAGTAGTGGAATACGCCTGCGCAGTAATGGGATGACTTAATGTATCAATGGCGGGCAATAGTCCCAGAATGCCCTGCGTCGCTAAAACCTCTCTATCTGGGCGGAGGCTTTCCGCAGAGGGACAAAGGCGGTGGCAGGAGCAGCGACAGAGAAGGTGAGATCGGCCGGTAGCTGAGGTTTCCAATGAAAAAGCATGGGGTCTCTATCAGGCCGCGGCTCTGAATCCGACGTAACACTCACTGAGGGAGGCCGAGACTTTGTTTTGGCGCCCCTTTCAGACATGGAGAAGTCGGCTGTGTAAAAGTGGAGTCCGAGGTTTCGGCCAGGCCTTCGGGAGATCGACAGAGAACAGCTGGACCTGAGACCAGTTACCCCAGAGTGGGGTATCTGCCTCAGAGTGGGCAATGTGAGAAGGAGTTTCTCCATACTGGGGTACCTGAGGGTCATTTACCCCAGTGGGGTATCTGAGGGAGATTTATCCCAGAGTGGGAAATCTGAGGGAGGTTTGCCCCAGAGTGGGATATCTAAGGGAGGTTTACCCCAGAGTGGGATATCTAAGGGAGATTTACCCCAGAGTGGGATATCTGAGGGAGATTTACCCCAGAGTGGGATATCTGAGGGAGATTTACCCCAGAGTGGGATATCTGAGGGAGGTTTACCCCAGAGTGGGATATCTGAGGGAGATTTACCCCAGAGTGGGATATCTGAGGGAGATTTACCACAGAGTGGGATATCTGAGGGAGATTTACCCCAGAGTGGGATATCTGAGGGAGATTTACCCCAGAGTGGGATATCTGAGGGAGGTTTACCTCCGAGTGAGATATCTGAGGGAGATTTACCCCAGAGTGAGATATCTGAGGGAGATTTACCCCAGAGTGGGGTATCTGAGGGAGATTTATCCCAGAGTGGGATATCTGAGGGAGGTTTGCCCCAGAGTGGGATATCTGAGGGAGGTTTGCCCCAGAGTGGGATATCTGAGGGAGATTTACCCCAGAGTGGGATATCTGAGGGAGATTTACCCCAGAGTGGGATATCTGAGGGAGATTTACCCCAGAGTGAGATATCTGAGGGAGATTTACCCCAGAGTGGGATATCTGAGGGAGATTTACCCCAGAGTGGGATATCTGAGGGAGGTTTACCTCCGAGTGAGATATCTGAGGGAGATTTACCCCAGAGTGAGATATCTGAGGGAGATTTACCCCAGAGTGGGGTATCTGAAGGATATTTACCCCAGAGTGGGATATCTGAGGGAGGTTTGCCCCAGAGTGGGATATCTGAGGGAGGTTTGCCCCAGAGTGGGATATCTGAGGGAGATTTACCCCAGAGTGGGATATCTGAGGGAGATTTACCCCAGAGTGGGATATCTGAGGGAGATTTACCCCAGAGTGAGATATCTGAGGGAGATTTACCCCAGAGTGAGATATCTGAGGGAGATTTACCCCAGAGTGAGATATCTGAGGGAGATTTACCCCAGAGTGGGATATCTGGGGGAGATTTACCCCAGAGTGGGATATCTGAGGGAGATTTACCCCAGAGTGGGATATCTGAGGGAGATTTACCCCAGAGTGAGATATCTGAGGGAGATTTACCCCAGAGTGAGAAATCTGAGGGAGGTTTACCTCCGAGTGAGAAATCTGAGGGAGGTTTACCTCCGAGTGAGAAATCTGAGGGAGGTTTACCTCCGAGTGAGAAATCTGAGGGAGGTTTACCTCCGAGTGAGAAATCTGAGGGAGGTTTACCTCCGAGTGAGAAATCTGAGGGAGGTTTACCTCCGAGTGAGAAATCTGAGGGAGGTTTACCTCCGAGTGAGAAATCTGAGGGAGGTTTACCTCCGAGTGAGAAATCTGAGGGAGGTTTACCTCCGAGTGAGAAATCTGAGGGAGGTTTACCTCCGAGTGAGAAATCTGAGGGAGGTTTACCTCCGAGTGAGAAATCTGAGGGAGGTTTACCTCCGAGTGAGAAATCTGAGGGAGGTTTACCTCCGAGTGAGAAATCTGAGGGAGGTTTACCTCCGAGTGAGAAATCTGAGGGAGGTTTACCTCCGAGTGAGATATCTGAGGGAGGTTTACCTCCGAGTGAGATATCTGAGGGAGGTTTACCTCCGAGTGAGATATCTGAGGGAGGTTTACCTCCGAGTGAGATATCTGAGGGAGGTTTACCTCCGAGTGAGATATCTGAGGGAGGGTTACCTCCGAGTGAGATATCTGAGGGAGATTTACCCCAGAGTGAGATATCTGAGGGAGATTTGTCCCAGAGTGAGATATCTGAGGGAGATTTGTCCCAGAGTGAGCTATCTGGGGGAGATTTACCCCAGATTGAGATATCTGAGGAAGATTTACCCCAGAGTGAGATATCTGAGGGAGATTTACCCCAGAGAGAGATATCTGGGGAAGATTTTACCCCAGAGGAGATATCTGGGGGAGATTTTACCCCAGAGTGAGATATCTGGGGGAGATTTACCTCCCGGGTGAGACATCTGAGGGAGGTATAGCCCCGAGTGGGACATCGGGGGGAGGTTTAGCCCCGAGTGGGTTATTTGGGGGAGGTTTAGCCCCGAGTGGGATATCTGGGGGAGGATTAGCCCTAAAATATTGAATTCGGGGCATAATGAGATGTTTGCTGATGACTGCAAATCACTGAATATTTAACAAGATAGACTAAATAGACTTTTTGAAGTTAAAGGTGTTGAGGGATATGGGGAAAGAGAGCAGGAGTCTGGTGCTGAGCTAGCGGATCAGCTATGATCATGCTGAATGATGGAATGGACTGAATGGGGCTGACTAGCTTATTCTTGCTTCTATTTTATATGACTATGTGAAGTGACTAGATCCCTTTGTCTGTCAACATCATACATAAATATATATAAATCATCATCTATAATATATATAAATATGATGTCGCACTGACTTTGATGGTATTCTAGAAATTGATTCATGTTGTCTATGATTGCAGTTAATTTTAAATGTAACTTGTAGCACAACATTAGTCAATTCTTTTCAGTAATTGTGCTGAGTAGTGATTTACTTATTATCACTATTTTTTTTGCTCTCTCAGTGCCTTTTCACTGGTTCTCACGTTATCAAATAGGTCATTCTTTTTGAACGTCCTGGTGAAGTGGAGATGAATGTGCAGACATGCGACGTTTCCCCGCTGGGAGAATGTGGATCGCCTTCACAGGGTCAGGCTCCTTCAGACCCCCAGAAACAAAACCGGTACCGGTGTTCAGTGTGTGGAAAGGGTTTTACTTACCCGTCGCATTTGGAGGTGCATTTCCGAGTTCATACTGGGGAGAGGCCATTTGAATGTCCTGTGTGTCAGAAGGGATTTTTCAAAGTTACTTACCTAACACGACACCAGCGCATTCATACAGGCGATAAGCCATTTCAATGCAGTTTGTGTGACAAGCGATTTTATCGGTCCTTTGAAGTAACAAGGCATCAGCGGACACACGGTGGAGAGAAACCATTTGAATGTCATGTGTGTAAAAGGCGATTTTATACATCTGGTAACATGGTGCAGCATTTGCGAGTTCACACTGGAGAGAAACCCTTTCAGTGTACTCTGTGTAAAATGCGATTCTCCAGATCCAGCAACTTGATTGAGCATCTGCGCACACACACTACTGAGAAACCGTTTGAATGTGCCTTGTGCAAAAAATTGTTTCGAAACTCTGGTGGACTTGCAAAACACCAGTATTTGCATAGTGGCTTGAAACCGTTTCAGTGTCAGGTATGTGGAAAGGGCTTTGTGCAACAGACTCATTTGATCAAGCATCAAAGTTCTCACAATCAAGAAAAGATCTGAAACCAATGGCACACGGAAAGGAAATGCATAGTTAACACAAATCGTATATTAATATTCATTGGCATACAAAAAAAGGCTGACTGACCTGAATGAAGTTGGAAAGACACAGGCATTGAAATGCATGTGCATATACTGATGAACACATAAATTGGATAAAGACTAATGCACTTATAGCACGCATTGATACTGTCACAAAGACATACGCAGCATTTAAAATTATGGGGAAGGGTTGGACTTGGGGGAATTTGATTTGACTGGGAGGTACATTCAGGAATATTGCAGAATGTAGAGAAGGCCATTCTGCTGTTTGTGTGCCAGGTCTTTGGTAGTTCCATCCAATCAGTCTCTGCACATTATTAGCCAGACCTTTCCCCCATTATTTTATGCTTCTTTTGAGAAGGACAATCTCGTTAGTATTTTTGATTTGCATTTTAGGATTTTAAAGCTATGCAGTTTAACCTTACTCGTCGATATGGGGATTATATCAATGATATGTGCGTGTTGCAGCTGAAGCTAGCATTTATTGTTCATCCTGGTTGCCTTGAAGGTGGTGGTGAACCCACCATCTTTCAGTCCTAGTTCTGTTTTCATAAGTTTTATTAGACCACTTCAGAGGAGAATTGAAGTTCAGTCATATTTCTGAAGTCATTTGGGCTATATTTGAAATTATAGTTATGAACCTGGCTGATATTTTTGCATCATCGTTAGCCATGGATGAGGTCCTGGAAGACTGGAGGGTAGCAAATGGTGCCATTATTCAAGAAGGGCTGCAAAGAAAATCCTGGGAAGTATAGACCAGTAAGCATATCATCTGTGTGGGTAAGTTACTTGAAGAATCTGAGGGATAAAATATACATGCATTTGTTAGATTAGGAGTAGTCAGCATGGCTTTGTAAGTAGGAGATTATGTCTCTCAAATGTGTTAAGAGTTCTTTGATGAAGTAACCAGGAAGGTTGCCGAGGGCTGGGCTGTAGGGGTAGTCTATGTGGAGTCAAAAAGTGTGGCGCAGGAAAAATGCAGCAGGTCAGGAAACATCCGAAGAGCAAGAGAGTCAATGTTTCAGGCATAAGCTCTTCATCAGAATGTCCTGCTCCTGGGATGCTGCATGACCTGCTGTGCTTTTCCAGTGCCACACTTTTTGACTCTGACTCTCCAGCATCTGCAGTCCTCACTTTCTGCTGGTAGACTGTATAGATTTCAATAAGGCCTTTGATAAGTTCTACGTGGTATGCTGCTGTGGAAGGTGAGATCATAGGGAATCTGTGGCGAGCTGGCAAATTGAACACCAGCTTGGCTTAATGGTAAGAAGCAGAGGGTAGTAGTGGAAGGATACTTGTAGGACTGCAGGCTTGTGAAGAGGGGTTGGTGCTGAGCCCATTATTATTTTTTATCAATATTCATGATTTGAATGAGAATGTACAAGTCACGATTAGTAAGTTTGCTGATGACACTAAAATAAGCAGTATTGTGGGCAGTGAGGAAGGTTATCAGAAATTGCAGCAGGACCTTGATCAGCTGGGGAAGTGGGCAGAGAAATGGCAAATGGAGTTTAATGTAGGTAAGTGTGAGGTCTTGCATTTTAGAAAGTCAAATCAAGATAGGAGTTTCATGGTGAACTGTAGGGCTTTAAGGAATGTAGTGGAACAGAGGGACCGTGGAGTTGAGGTTCACAGTTCTCTGAAATGGGAGTCACAGGTAGACAGGTCAGTGAAGAAGGCTTTTGGCACATTGACCTTCATCAGTCCGGGCATTGAGTGTAGAAGTTGGGAAGATATGTTGCAGTTATACAGGACAATGGTGAGGTTGCATTTGGAGTATTGTATTTAGTTTTGGTCACCTTGCTATAGGAGCGATGTTATTAAACAGGAAAGAGTGCAGAAGAGATTTACATGGATGTTGCCTGGACTCAATTGTCTCAGTTGTAGGGAGCGGTTGGACAAGCTAGGACTTGTTTTCTTTAGAGCTTAGGAAACTGAGGGGGGATGTTGTAGAGGTGTAGAAGATTGTGAGAGGCATGGAGAGGGTAAATGCACTCAGTCGACTTCCTAAGATTGGGGAATTGACGACAACTGGGCATCAGTTGAAGTTTAGAGGGGAAAGAAGAAAAGGTAACCTGAGAGGCAACCTTTTACACAGAGATGGAATGAGCTGTCAGCGGAAGTGTTTGAGGCGGGTATATTTCAAAGGTATTTGGACAATACATGGATAGGAAAGATTTAGAAGGATATGGACCAAGTGCAGGGAAATGGGGTTAGCATGAATGGATATTTTGGTCAGCATGAAAACGTTTAGGCCAAAGGGCCTGTCTCCCTGCTGTAGGACTCCAACCAGCTGGCTTTTATAAATGACAGTCCAGTAGCTTAATGCTCTCAATTATTGATGCTGATTTGCAATGAAGGTGCTAAAGCACAGTTAATGTTACTGTGATCTCTGTGTCAAAAAGATTATGCAATCGATTTCTATTCCAGACCAGATAGTCCTTACAAAAGAATGAAGGAGTGTCATAGAGTCATAGAGGTGTACAGCATGGAGACAGACCCTTCAGTCCAATTTGTCCATGCTTCCCAAATATCCTAACCTAATCTAGTCCCATTTTCTAGCATTTGGCCCATATCCCTCCAGACCCTTCCTATTCATATACCCATCTAGATGCCTCTTAAATGTTGCAATTGTACAAGCCTCCACCACTTCCTCTGGCAGCTCATTCCATACACTCACCACTCTCTACATGAAAAAGTTGCCCCTTAGGTCCCTTTTGTATCTTTCCCCTCTCATCCTAAACCTATGCTCTCTAGTTCTGGACTCCCCACCCCAGGGCGTATAGATTAGATTAGATTACAGTGTGGAAACAGGCCCTTCGGCCCAACAAGTTCACACCGACCCGCTGAAGCGCAACCCACCCATACCCCTACATTTATCCCTTATCTAACACTACGGGCAATTTAGCCTGGCCAATTCACCTGACCTACACATCTTTGGACTGTGGCAGGAAACCGGAGCACCCGGAGGAAACCCACGCAGACACGGGGAGAATGTGCAAACTCCACACAGTCAGTCGCCTGAGGTGGGAATTGAATCCGGGTCTCTGGCGCTGTGAGGCAGCAGTGCTAACCACTGTGCCACCGTGCTGCCCACAAACATACTTTGTCTGTTTTTCCTATCCATGTCCCTCATGATTTTATAAACCTCTATAAGGACACCTCAACCTCCGACGCTCCAGGGAAAACAGCCCCAGCCTGTTCTACCTCTCCCTATAGCTCAAATCCTCCAATCCTGTCAATATCCTTGTAAGTCTTTACTGAACCCTTTCAAGTTTCACAACATCCTTCCGATAGGAAGGAGACCAGAATTGCACACAATATTCCAAAAGTGGCCTAATCAACATCCTGTACAGCTGCAACATGACCTCCCAACTCCTGTACTCAATATGCTGACCGATAAAGGAAAGCATACCAAACGTCATCTTCTCTATACTTTAAACCTGCGACTCTACTTTCAAGGAGTTATGAACCAGCACTCCATGGTGTCTTTGTTCAGCAACACTCCGTAGGACCTTTCCATTATGTGTACAAGTCGTGCTAAGATTTGCTTTTCTAAAATGCAGCACCTCACATTTATCTCAATTAAACTAAATATACCTCCTATGTTCACATCCAAATCATTTATATTGATCCAGCACTGATCCTTGTGGCACTCTACTAGTCACAGGCTACCAGTCTGAAAAGCAACTTGCACCCTCTGTCTTCTGCCTTCGAGCCAGTTCTGTATCCAGATGGCTAGCTCGCTTTGTATTCCATGCAATGTAACCTTGCTAACCAGTCTCCCAAGGGAAACCTTATCGAACATCTTACTGAAGCCCTTATAGATCACCTTATTGGGATTGTATTATAGAACCCCTAATAGTCAGTGGGAAATTAAGAAACAAATTTGTAAGGAGATCTCAGTTATCTGTAAGAATAACAGGGTGGTTATGGTAAGGGATTTTAACTTTCCAAATGTAGACTGGGACTGCCATAGTGTTAAGGGTTTAGATGGAGAGGAATTTGTTAAGTGTGTACAAGAAAATTTTCTGATTCAGTATGTGGATGTACCTACTAGAGAAGGTGCAAAACTTGACCTACTCTTGGGAAATAAGGCAGGGCAGGTGTCAGTGGGGGAGCACTTTGGGGCCAGCGACCATAATTCTATTAGTTTAAAATAGTGATGGAAAAGTATAGACGAGATCTAAAAGTTGATATTCTAAATTGGAGAAAGGCCAATTTTTCAGTATTAGGCAAGAACTTTCTAAAGCTGATTGGGGGCAGATGTTTGCAGCTGGAAAATGGGAAGCCTTCAGAAATGAGAAAATGAGTACAGAGACAGTATATTCCTGTTAGGGTAAAAGGAAAGGCTGGTAGGTGTAGGGAATGCTGGATGATGAGAGAAATTGAGGGTTTGGTTAAGAAAAAGAAGGAAGCCTATGTTGCAGGATAACCCATGTTTTGATATGCCTGCTTGGATGAATGACCTTATTTTAAAAAGTGGCTTGCAGGGGAATAATCTCTGATAAACATTGACCAAGATACCAACTGGTCATTATTAACAAACCAGATTAACTGTTTGTAGTTGTTTTCTCTACCTAATTTGGCTGTCTTTTCCCTCGATTACAGTTTTTCAAAAACACTTAATTAGTTTTGAACTTGTTTAGGATATTCTGAACTCTTAAAAGGCAAACTTCCAGACTGAAGTGGGATTTAAATTCTCAGATTGCAGATGTGAGATTTGAACTCGAAATTTCCTGGATTGCTAGTCCAGGAACATGACTACATCACATTTATCTTAATCAACTGTACAGTTATATCATCAACAGGAAATGTGTTTTGTTTGTTTCTATCCATCTGTCACAATTCAGCACAAGGCAAATTTCTTAAGTTTTCCTTTGTTAAATAAAACTTTAATCAGAAAGGCAAACTTTGACGATTAACAGAAATTTCAACAGTGCTGCATATTGACTATAACTTTTGACAAATATTATCAACCAAAGCAGACAACAGAAAGAACAACCAAACATTTGTCTTTAGTTATTAAAAATCAGAGACTTAATTTTTATTTAATTGTAATTAAACTTTGTAAGCTGCATGTTCACCTGAATCACCAGGAACTCTATACAAATGATCTAACATAAGTTGCTTTCTGCGTGTACTCTAAAATACATTAGTTATATATATATATATTAATCTGTATTACTATTTTTAAACCTGTATGAAGAAAAGAAAGTTGTCATGTGGAATGTGCCTCCCTCCCTGAAGTGGTGTGATTGGTCTTTGGAGGGGGGGAGGTTTGTGCTTTACATGTGCTTTCTCTCACCCTTCTGCATCCAACTCCATCTTTCCCAAAACATATCTTTCTATTTCTTTGTATGTTTAGCTAGATTTCTCATAAATGCATTATGTAATCCTACTCAATTATTCCTTTTAGTAGCAAATTTCACATTCTAACCATATTCTGGTTAAAGAAGTTTTCCCTGCGTTTTATATTGGATTTATTAGTGACTATCTTGTTATTATGATTGAATAAAAGCAAAGTACTGAAAAAAAGTGGGATTGGATTCAAAACATTAACACTGTTTCTCTCTCCACAGATATTGCCAGAGCTGCAGAGTTTTTCCAACATTTTCTGTTTGTTATTATTATTATTATTATTATTATTATTGGAGACATTTCCTCCACAATTACACTGTTAAACCTTTTCATGATCCTGAAGATCTGACTGTCCTCACCCCTAAATCTATTTCTGATAGAACGCTAGTCTGACCAATCTTTTCTAATACTGTCTCAGACCTGATATCGTCTCAGTTCTGATTTCATGCTGATAAATATTTTTTGGCATCCTTCTGTAGCTTAGATTTGACTGGTGCTGGTTCTTTGAACAAGATAACCTCTAGTCCTACTCTCCTCTGCTTTCTGTTTGTGGTGTAAAATTCCAAGCAGTGGAATGTGGTGAAACGGTTAAAAATTATGTCCCAATACATGTGTGAATCTAACCGGAATGGAGGTGTTGCTTAGTCCCGTGTGAATCTTCTTATCTGTATGTAACCAGAATGGAATGTGTTTTTTAGCCTTGCTCTGCTGTTCACATGAATGTTTATATCTGGAAAAGAATAAAAAGCTGGAAAAGTCTCCAGTTCGGGGAGTCTGCTCCGGGGTTACGTTTAACCGCCGAGCGTGGGTTGTTGGCAACCGCTCTACAAGAACTGACGGCTCCCAGTTTTTGTAACATGTAGAGTGAGCATAAACCAGACCCGTTGTGCGACACTGCGGGGAATAAAATGCCCATATTCTAGCAGTCTCGCCTCTTGGTCGTTTGTTCTGTGTCAGACTACTCTCCTACGAACCTGACCTTGAGAATTTTTTAAAACTTTTGGCGTAGTCGAGCAGGGTCAATCGCAATTGAGGAGAGATTTTGATACAGAACAATGTTTTGGAAAACGACTAAGAAACCAGAAGAACAAACTGTGGAGGTCCCGACCGTCCCGGGATGGCATGGATGTGGGCATGTACGTGGCAGTTTGTTTGAGAAAGGATCCCAGTCCTGCCGAAGAACCCCTTGCCTGGGGTACAGCGGAGGATGTGGGCATGTCCAAAAGGCTGAAGCGGAGTTAACAGAATTGAATGGGATTGAACTGAACTGAACTGAGTGGAACTGAAGTGAATCAAATTGAACGGAACAAAATGGAACTGAGCTAAATTGAATTGAAATGGACGGAACTGAATTGAACACAATTGAATTGAACTGAACAGACCTGAACTGAGCTGAATTGAACTACACTGAATTGACTGAACTGAAATTAACTGAAACGAATTGCATAATGTAACACATGTATTGGGCCAAGCAGTGGAATGTGGTGTAAAATTCCAAGCAGTGGAATGTGGTGAAACGGTTAAAAATTATGTCCCAATACATGTGTGAATCTAACCGGAATGGAGGTGTTGCTTAGTCCCGTGTGAATCTTCTTATCTGTATGTAACCAGAATGGAATGTGTTTTTTAGCCTTGCTCTGCTGTTCACATGAATGTTTATATCTGGAAAAGAATAAAAAGCTGGAAAAGTCTCCAGTTCGGGGAGTCTGCTCCGGGGTTACGTTTAACCGCCGAGCGTGGGTTGTTGGCAACCGCTCTACAAGAACTGACGGCTCCCAGTTTTTGTAACATGTAGAGTGAGCATAAACCAGACCCGTTGTGCGACACTGCGGGGAATAAAATGCCCATATTCTAGCAGTCTCGCCTCTTGGTCGTTTGTTCTGTGTCAGACTACTCTCCTACGAACCTGACCTTGAGAATTTTTTAAAACACTGTTGACCTGCAATTTTTTTGTAGTTAGCACTGCTGCCCCACAGCACCAGAACTCTAAGTTCAGTTCCTGCCCTGGGTGGGTAACTGTTTGTATATTCTCCCCATGTCTGCGTGGATTTCCTCTGGGTGCTCGGTTTCCTCCACAGTCCAAAGATGTGCAGGTTAGGTGGTTTGGCTGTACTAAATTACCCATAGTGTCCAGCGATGTGCGGGCTACAATTAGCCATGAGAACTGCAAGGTTACAGGGATTGGGTGGGATGCTGTTTGGAGGGTTAGTGTGGACTTTGTGGGTTGGATGGCCTATTTCTGCACTGGGGATTCTGTGATCTTATATACAGAGGAACTCCAATTATCCAAATATCAATTATCTGAAATCGGATTATCCGCAGGGGATCTCAAGGTGTTCATAGAAATATTATGTCAGAGCTGTTTCAGCCCTGATCGCGTCATTTGTTTACAGGTGCAATGATTAAATGGGGTGGGGGTGGTTGTGGTTGGGGGCTGGGCGGGGTTGGAAGTGGACAGTGGATGCGGGCAGGGTTGAGGGCGGGCAGGAGGTGGGGGCGGGCGGTATGCCAGGACTCTCACGCTGTGAGCTGCTGCCTAGTGTCCTGAACGGGAAGCAGACTCCACAGAAAACTCAGTGCTCCAGAGGAAATCAATGAACCGAATAATCAATTATCCGAAGGAAATAGTGCCCGCCCATCTCGTTCGGATAATCAAGGTTCCTCTGTAATCAATTCTTTTTTTGGAAGCTTGTATTGAATCTGCTTCTCCACAGTGCATTTGTAACAACATTCTACTTAATGGCTTTTTGCCATCTCATCTCGGGTTTTGCCAATGGTCTTAAATGTGTGCCCTCTCATTTGTGAAGCTATCTATGGTGGGAAATAGTTTCTCCTTACTCACTCTATCAAAACCCTCCATGTGTATCCTTTTATTAATACGAAAGCGAGACTTATGCATCATACTTACATGTATAACCAAACCATGATTGTATGCAAGTTTAACATCCCTTCTACAAAGAACAGTACGGTGCAGGACAGGAACAGACTCTTTGGTTCGAAAACCTGAAATACTGAATAAAGGATCAATACTGGGACCTCTGTTGTTTGGAATATATACATGATTTGGATGAAACTGTAAGTGATCTGATGAGTAATTTTGCAGAAGACATGGAAATTGGTGGGGTTGTAGATGGTGAAGGTTGTCAAGGATATAGCAGAATATAGATCATTTGGAAAGTTGAGTGGAGAATTTAGTCTGCACCAGTGTGAGATGCATTTTGAAAGGTCGAATTCAAGAGGACTGTACTGTGCAGGATATGCTGAAAATGGTAAAACCCTTGAAGTATTAACATAGAAAGGGATCTTGTGATGCAAGTCCATAGCTCCCTGAAAGTGGCAAGACCATTGGATAAGGTGGTAAAAAGGGTGTGTGGCATGCTTTCTTTTATTTGGGAATCGAGTATAAAAGTTGGTAAGTCATGTTACAGCTGTATACAATTTTAGTTTAGCCATATTTTGGACTATTATGTGTAGTTCTGGTCACCACACATTTGGAATGATGTGGAAGCTTTGGAGAGAGTGCAAAAGAAGTTTAACAAGATATTGCCTAGTTTGGCGTGTATTAGCTATAAAGAGAATTTGGATAAATGTGGTTTGTTTCCATTAGCGTGTCGAAGGCTGTGGGCGACCAGATGGAAGTATATAATTGGATACAGTGGATGGTTGGAGTTTTTTTTTCCCAGGGTGGAAATGTCCAATTCTAGGGGAATAGATTTTGGTGTGAGGGAGAAAGTTTAAAGTAGTTATGCCTGGCAAGTTTTTGTACACAGTAGTGGTAGGTGCCTGGAATGTGCTGCCAGTGGAGGTAGTAGAAGCAGAAAGGTTAGCAAAGTTTAAGAAGCATTTAGACAGACACATGAGCATACAGGGAATAGAGAGAGACAAACCATGTGCAGACAAATGGAATTAGTTTGGAATGCTAGTTTGGTGGGTCACAGAGCCTGTTTCTGAGCTGTACTGTTCTGTGTTCTCTATTCTTAACAGACTGCTCACAAACCTCCAGACACAGGGGCAGTCCTCCACAACTACTCTCCTTTCTCTATGACCAAGCCAATTTTGAATTCCAACTCACTTTTGATCCTCTGTGACTTAGTCAGTCTGATAAACCTTCATTGCACTCCCTTCAGATCCAGATGCTCTTTCTCAAAGAAGCAGGTCAACATTTCACAGAATACTTCTGATGTGTTGCATCAGAAGGGGCTTTACCTGAACTGGAGTGGGGCGAGTGTTCTAGGAAAACAGTCCCTAGAGAGGAAAGAAGGCCTTCAACCATGTTTGACTAATTTTGGCAGTACCAGTGAGGGCAAAAGAGAGAAGATGGCGAAAGGGAAAAGAAAGTGAAGGAAGCCTTGATGGTTGACAGTGAACAAACAAATGGTTGCCTCTCAAAGGGCAGGGTTAAATTTGCTTTTGTCAATGCACAGACTATAGTGAACAAAATTAGGGAACGAGAACCAGAAATTGCTTGATGAGGATATGACAAACTAGCATTGACAGAAACATATCTCAAGCTAAAACAGGACTGGACAATTAATATCCCATAAGGTTTTTAGTAGAAACAGGGTGGATAAAAAAAAGTGTTGCAGTCTTGATCAAAGATAGTATCATTGCCCTTGAACAAGATGCAGTTCCTGAATTAGAATCTATGTGATTTGAGGTGAGAAACAGGAAGGGAATGGTGACTTTGTTGGGTAGTTAATCTAGACCATCAGATAGTGGTGAGCATGGGTATGCCAATTATGGACAACTAGGATTGTGATTATTGGTGATTTCAATTACCCTAGAGTAGACGGGGATAAGGGTGGGACACAGAAGGGGAGAAATTCCTGCAATATGTGTAGGAGAATGCAGTCTTACTAGGGCGGAAGCTGTACCAGGAACCTGATCTTGGGGAATGAGGCAAGCCAAATGCAGAACGTGCAGAGTGGAGAAACATTTGGGTAATAGTTATCATAATATAACAAGATACAATATTAAGTTGGAAAAGGATTAAAATCAGTGAAGGATTAAAATCCTAAACTGAAGAAGGGCACATTTTAGGAGTCTGAATTTGAACTGGAACAGATTGATTAGAAACATATTTTGGTGGATTAAACAGTAGATAAAAAATAGGAGACTTTCAAAAGAAAGATAACTGGGGGGAAATGTAGGTCCATAACAGTGAAAAATAAATACGGGATATCCAAAACTAGAGTGACTAAGATGAAGGGTATTGACGAGAAAATAAGGAAGCACATGGGATTAGTGTAGTTTGGTGTTTCTTGGTCACGATAGACATGGAGGGCTGAAGGGCCTGTTTCTATGCTTATGCCACTATGACTCTATATGATGCGTACCAGAATAATAATGGCAGTAGAAATAAAGAGTATCTTAAATGCAGGAGACAGGCTAAGGCTGAAATCAAGAAGGCTAAGAGCAAGCATGGGGAAAGGAAGGTGAACTGTGCTAAAACAAACAGTAAAATGTTTTTCAAACATGTTCTTAGTAAAACATTAGCAGAAAATGGAGTGGGGCCTATATAAAAAAAAGTAAATTGCTCACTGAAGCAAAAGAAATGGCAAGAGGTAGTACATGAATAATATACTTCTGTCTTTGCCAAATTAGAAGATACTGACAATTGTCCAGTATAGTGATAGATAAAGAAGAGGTGCTAAAAATCCTGACAGCACTCAAGGTAGAGAACATCCAGGCCCAAATGGGATGCATTCTGGATTGCTGACAGAGGTAAGGGAGTAAATCGTAGAGACATTAACAGAAGTTTTCCAAGATCTCTCTGAACACAGGATTAGTCCAGGGGAACTGGAGCATTGCAAGTGTGATACCATTGTTTAGGAAAGGGGAAAAAGATAATCCAGCAACTGTCAGCTTGATATCAATAGTAGGAAAACTGTCGGAGGCCTTGATACAGGATAAATGTACACTTAAGAGAAAAATAAGTTAATACTAAACAGTCAAAATGGTATTATTAAGGGCAGGTCATGCCTGACAAATCTTTGCCAGTTCTTTGATGAGGTGACGCAGGCAGTAGAGGAGGGTAGTACTGTGCTTGTGTATATTTGGACTTTCAGAAAGCATTTGATATGGAGCCACATGGCAGGCTGGTGAGCAAATTAGAAATGTTTTGGGATTGATAGGTCCTTGGCAGTTTGGATTAGAAGTTGGTTGGCTAAAATATAGGAAACAGAAGATAGGTGGAGATGGGCATTTCTCAGACTGGATACAAGTTGAAAGTGGTGCTTTCCAGGAATTGTTGTTGGGACCCTTGCTTTTTCTGATTTATATAAACAACTTGGAGGTGAGTGTTGAGGACAAAATCTTCAAATTTGCAGATAATACTAAACTGGTGCGCATAATGAATTGTGAGGATGACTCTGAGCGACTTCAGAGGGATATTAACAAGTTGACAAGATGAGAAGACACTTGACAGATTAATTTCAATGCAGAAAAATGTGAGGTAATACATGTCAGTGGAAGATACATGGCGATACAATACAGGCTCAATGATACAGCTTTGAGGGGACTACAGGAGCAGACAGGCTTCGGGGTTCAAGAGCTTAATTCTCCAAAGGTGGCCAGGCAAGTTGAAACAGTTATTAAGAAGGCTTATAGGTTTACAAATAAAGGCATAGAGGATAAAAGCAAGGAACTTAAGCTGCACAGATCATTGATCATTCAGTTCTGGGTACATTTTAAGAAAAGATGTCAAAACTCTGGAGAGAATGCAAAGGAGATTTATTAGCATGACTTTGAGAAGGATTTTGTGTACAAGGCAAGATTAGAGAAATTGAGCCTATTTTCTTCAGAGCACAGGTGACCTGATTGAGGTGTTCAAAATTATGAACAATTTTTACAGGATAAAGAAGCATATTCTGTTTCCACTGGTTGATATGTTACTAACTAGGGGTTACAGTTACAAGATTAGCAGTAGCAGGGTTAGGAATGAGATATGTCTTAACTCCGAGAGTTGTTAGGATTTGGAATGTGCTGCCCTGGGAGAGTGGTGAAGGTGGATTTCATCAGATGTTTCAAAGAGTGGTGTATTTTTTATGTTTGGAAATGATGAGTTTAGAGGGATATAGAGATAGGGCTGAAGAATGGGACTCGCTGGGTTGTCCAGGAACCAGTATAGATAAGATGGGTCAAATGGCCTCTTTCTGTACTGTAAAATTCTATGATTCCATGGTGAGGAGAGAACAATGAACAAAACAGCACAGGAACAGGCCCTTCCTGCCTGCACTGCCACATTTTGCCCTTGCATACTAAAACTCTTTTCACTTACAGGATCTGTATCCTTCTATTCCCTTCCTATTTATGTATTTGTCCAGGAACTTCTTGAATGTTGCTATTGTGTCTGCTTCCACCACCTCCTCTGGCAATGTTTTCCAGGTACTCACCACATTTTGTGTGTAAAACTTGCCTCTCGCATCTCTTTTAAACTCTCTCTCTTCCCCCCACATTTTGAACCTGTGTCTCCCAGTAATTGACCCGTCCACCCTGGGGAAATAGCCTACTTACCACTCTATCCATGCCATTCACAACCTTGCAAACTTCTATTAGGTCACCTCTCAGCCTCCTGCATTCCAGTGAAAACAAACCCAGTCTACTCAACCTTCCTTTATAGCTAAAATACCCCATACCAGGCAACTTCCTGGTAAATGTTTTCTGTACCCTCTCCAATGCATCCACATCCTTCTAGTAGTGTGGTGACTAGAACAGTACGCAATATTCCAATTGTTATCTAACTAAAGTTCTATAAAGCTACAGGATAACTTGTCTATCCTTATACTAATTTTCCCTTCCAATGAAGACAAGCATGCCATAAACATTTCATATTACCTTATCTGCCTGCGCTGCCACCTCATTTGATCTGTGGACCTGCACACCCCTATCCCTCTGTATATCAATTCTCCGAAGGGTTTTGCCATTCACTGTACAATTTCCACCAGTTCTTGACCTTCCAGAATTCATCACCTCATTTGTTCAGATTACACTCCATCTGCCATTTTTATGCCCATGCCTCTAACTGATTTAGAGGCATGGGCACATGCCCACAAGAGAGCAGGCTATTCTGGACCTAGTGCTTTGCAATGAACCAGACTCTATAAAAGATCTTAAAGTAAGGGAACCCTTAGGAAGTAGCGACCATAATATGGTAGAGTTCAGTCTGGAGTTTGAAAGGGAGAAGGCAAAATCGGATGTAATGGTGTTACAGTTGAATAAAGGTAATTATGAGGGCATGAGAGAGGAACTGACTAAAATAGACTGGAAGCAGAGGCTAACCGGGAAGACAGTAGAGCAAAAATGGCAGGAGTTTGTAGGTATAATTGAGGACACTGTACAGAGGTTCATTCCCAAGAAAAGAAAGTTTAACCGGGGAGGGATTAGACAACCTTGGCTGACAAAGGAAGTCAGGAAATGTATTAAAGAAAAAGAGAGATCCTATAAAGTGGCTAAGAACAGTGGGAAATCAGAAGATTGGGAAGGATACAAAAGCAAACAGAGGATAACAAAGAGTGTAATAAGAAATGAGAGGATCAAATATGAAGGTAGGCTAGCCAGTAATATTAGAAATAATAGTAAAGGTTTCTTTCAATACATAAGAAACAAACGACAGGCAAAAGTAGACATTGGGCTACTTCAAACTGATGCAGGAAGCCTAGTGATGGGAGATAAGGAAATAGCAGGAGAACTTAACAAGTACTTTGCGTCAGTTTTCACAGTGGAAGACATGAGTAATATCCCAAAAATTAAAGGGTGTCACGGGGCTGAGTTGAGTATGGTTGCCATTACGAAAGAGATAGTGCTAGAAAAGTTAAAAAGTCTTAAAATTGATAAATCTCCTGGCCCCGATGGGATACACCCTAGAGTTCTGAGAGAGGTGGCTGAGGAAATAGCAGAGGCATTGGTTGAGATCTTTCAAAAGTCACTGGAGTCAGGAAAGGTCCCGGATGATTGGAAGATGGCTGTTGTAACCCCCTTGTTCAAGAAAGGATCAAGGCAAAAGATGGAAAATTATAGGCCAATCAGCTTAACCTCGGTTGTTGGTAAAATTCTAGAATCCATCATTAAGGATGAGGTTTCTAAATTCTTGGAAGAGCAGAGTCTGATTAGAACAAGTCAACATGGATTTAGTAAAGGGAGGTCATGCCTGACAAACCTGTTGGAATTTTTTGAAGAGGTAACAAGTAGGTTAGACCAGGGAAACCCAGTGGATGTGGTCTATCTAGACTTTCAAAAGGCCTTTGATAAGGTGCCACACGGAAGGCTGCTGAGCAAGGTGAGGGCCCATGGTGTTCGAGGTGAGCTGCTGGGATGGATTGAGGATTGGCTGTCTAACAGAAGGCAGAGAGTTGGGATAAAAGGTTCTTTTTCAGAATGGCAGCCGGTGACGAGCGGTGTCCCGCAGGGTTCAGTGCTGGGGCCACAGCTGTTCGCATTATATATTAATGATTTGGATGAGGGAACCGGGGGCATTCTAGCGAAGTTTGCCGATGATACGAAGTTAGGTGGACAGGCAGGTAGTACTGAGGAAGTGGGGAGGCTACAGAAGGATCTAGACAGGTTGGGAGAGTGGTCCAGGAAATGGCTGATGGAATTTAACGTGAGCAAGTGTGAGGTCTTGCACTTTGGCAAAAAGAATAAAAGCATAGACTACTTTCTAAATGGTGAGAAAGTTAATAAAGCCAAAGCACAAAGGGATCTGGGAGTGCTAGTCGAGGATTCTCTAAAGATAAACATGCAGGTTGAGTCCGTGATTAAGAAAGCGAATGCAATGTTGTCTCTTATCTCAAGAGGGTTGGAATATAAAAGCAGAGATGTACTACTAAGACTTTATAAAGCTCTGGTTAGGCCCCATTTGGAGTACTGTGTCCAGTTTTGGTCCCCACACCTCAGGAAGGACATACTGGCACTGGAACGTGTCCAGCGGAGATTCACACGGATGATCCCTGGAATGACAGGTCTAACATATGAGGAACGGCTGAGGATACTGGGATTGTATTCGTTGGAGTTTAGAAGATTAAGGGGAGACTTAATAGAGACGTACAAAATAATACATGGCTTGGAAAAGGTGGATGCTAGGAAATTGTTTCCGTTAGACGAGGAGACTAGGACCCGTGGACACAGCCTTAGAATTAGAGGGGGTCATTTCAGAACAGAAATGCGGAGACATTTCTTCAGCCAGAGAGTGGTGGGCCTGTGGAATTCATTGCCACGGAGTGCAGTGGAAGCCGGGATGCTAAATGTCTTCAAGGCCGAGATTGATAGATTCTTGTTGTCTAGAGGAATTAAGGGCTACGGGGAGAACGCTGGTAAGTGGAGCTGAAATACGCATCAGCCATGATTGAATGGCGGAGTGGACTCGATGGGCCGAATGGCCTTACTTCCACTCCTATGTCTTATGGTCTTATGATTTAAATCCAGTTGTATCCTCTGACAATGTTCCTCACTATCCAAAACTCCACCAATCTTTGTATTGTCTGCAATGTACGTTTTCCTCCAAATCATTTATGTGGATCATGAACAGTAGAAGTCCTAGCACTAATCCCTGCGGAATACCACTATTTACAGCTCTTCATTCTGAAAAGTAGCCTTCCACCGCTACCCTCTGTCTCTTATGACTAAGCCAATTCTGTATCCATCTTGCCAGCTCACCCCGATACCATGTGACTTCACCTTTTGTACCAGTCTACCTGAGGGACCTTGTCAAAAGCTTTACTAAACTCCATGTAGACAACATCAACCACTTTGCATTTATCAATTATCTTTGTCCCCTCCTCAAATACTCAATCAAGTTAGTGAGGCATGACCTACCCTACATAAGACCAGAATGGGATCAGGGATCAGATAGAAAGGTAAGACAGTACAGGTTTGGTTTGAAAATAAACAGAATGGAAGAGAGCAGAGTAATAGTCAGAAATTGTACTTCAACCTCTGCAGATAAAGGGAAAACTGTTACACCATCTCAGAGAAATATAAATAACATGCAAATAAAACAATAGAGTTGAAGAACAGTTTTGGGTGTTTGGTGCAAAAGAGAATTCTTTTCTGTGAATGCACAAAACGTAAGAAACCAATGGATATCTCACAGTCATCAGTTTGAGAGCTTCGACATGCTATCTATTATTGAGACATGGTTGCAAGATAGTCAGGATTACAAACTACTAAACCAAGTATAGGAATGTTAAGGGGATGGTCTGTCAAGTGGGTGAAACATTTAGTGTGGCAGCTGTGTTCAGAGGTTTGATGGCAAGTGTGTGAAAGAGTTTGGATGATAGGTGTATTCAGGGCAGAGGGGTAAGTGGTTGAAAGAATTGGTCACAGAGTCAGAGTCATACAGCATAGAAGCAGACCTCTCAGCCCACCTTTCTAGGCCAATCAACAAACCCCAAACAACAGTCATCCCATTCACCTGCACTTGGCCCATAGCCTGTTATCATTTTTAAATGCTCATCCAGATGCTTCTTAAATGTTGCGTGAGTACCTTAAATTTATGCTGTCTGGTCTTCAACATGTCTGGCATGGGGAAAATATTCTCATGATCTGTCCTATGTGTGCCTCTCATAATTTCTATATCTCAGTCAGATCCCCCCCTCAGCCTCTTCTGCTCAAGGGAAAACAAATCCAGCCTATCCAGTCTCTCCTCATAACTGAGAGTTGTCATCCCAGGTAACCTCCTGGTGAATCTCCTCTGCACATACCCCAGTGCAATTACGTCCTTCCAATAGTGTGGCAACCAGAACTGCACATAGTATTCCAGCTGTGGCCTAACCAATATTTTATAAAGGAACAAGATTTTGTTGCTCCTATATTCTGCATCCTGCTAATAAAGACTTGCGTCCCTCCTATCTTCTTCACCAACATGTCTCTCAGTGCTGACACATCGATGGATTTGAACACCAAGGATGCTTTTGTTCCTCAGTATTCCTTAGGGACCTACTGTTAATTATAGTATCCATGCTATTTTAGACCCCCCAAAATTGCATCACCTCACCCTTATCAGGATTAAATTCCATCTGCCATTGATCTGATCAATTTATCAGTTGATCAATATCAGTATGTATCCTGAGACAACACACCAAACTTTGTGTCATCTGCAAATTTACTAATTGTATCTTCTACATTCACATCCAAGTCTTAGCATTGATCCCTACGGTACACTGCTGGTCACAGACTTCCAATCATAAAAACATCCCTCAATCTTCTGCCTCCTATTTGCAAGCTAATTTTGGATCCAGTTTGCCAACTTGCCTTGGATCTGATGGGCTCTTACCTTTTGGAACAGCCTTCCATGTGTGACCTTGTCAAAGGCCTGACTGAAGTCCATGTATAACACATGCAAGTGGTTGAAAGGGTTGATGTGACAGGTGCATTATCTACCTGTGACCCCACTTTCAAGGAGCTATGAAACTGCACTCCAAGGTCTCTGTTCAGCAACACTCCCTAGGACCTTACCATTAAGTGTATAAGTCCTGCTAAGATTTGCTTTCCTATTCATATACCCATCCAAATGCCTCTTAAATGTTGCAATTGTACCAGCCTCCACCACATCCTCTGGCAGCTCATTCCATACACGTACCACCCTCTGCGTGAAAAAGTTGCCCCTTAGGTCTCTTTTATATCTTTCCCCTCTCACCCTAAACCTATGTCCTCTAGTTCTGGACTCCCTGACCCCAGGGAAAATACTTTGTCTATTTATCCTATCCATGCCCCTCATAATTTTGTAAACCTCTATATAAGGTCACCCCTCAGCCTCCGACACTCCAGGGAAAACAGCCCCAGCCTGTTCAACCTCTCCCTGTAGCTCAGATCCTCCAACCCTGGCAACAACCTTGTAAATCTTTTCTGAACCCTTTCAAGTTTCACAACATCTTTCCGATAGGAAGGAGACCAGAATTGCATACAATGTTCCAACAGTGGCCAAACCAATGTCCTGTACAGCCGCAATATGACCTCCCAACTCCTGTACTCAATAATCTGACCAATAAAGGAAAGCATACCAAATGCCTTCTTCACTATCCTATCTACCTGCGACTCAACTTTCAAGGAGCTATGAAACTGCACTCCAAGGTCTCTGTTCAGCAACACTCCCTAGGACCTTACCATTAAGTGTATAAGTCCTGCTAAGATTTGCTTGCCCAAAATGCAGCACCTCACATTTATCTGAATTAAATTCCATCTGCCACTTCTCAGCCTATTGACCCGGCTGGTCCAGATTCTGTTGTAATCTGAAGTATCCTTCTTCGCTGTCCACTACACCTCCAATTTTGCTGTCATCTGCAAACTTACTAACTGTACCTCGTATGCTCGCATCCAAATCATTATGACAAAAATTAGAGGACCCAGCACTGATCCTTGTGGCACTCCACTGGTCACAGGCCTCCAGTCTGAAAAACAACCCTCCACCACCACCCACTGTCTTCTATCTTTGAGCCAGTTCTGTATCCAAATGGCTAGTTCTCCCAGTATTCCATGAGATCTAACCTTGCTAATCAGTCTCTCTTGTTGGAGATTGTCTTCACCTGGCACTTGTATGGTACAAATGTTACTCGTCATTTGTCAGCCCATACCTGGGTGCTTTTGAGGTTTGCTGTATTTGGTCACAGACTGCTTCAGTAACTGAGGATTAGAAGTGGTGATAATCAGTTAATGTATCCATTTCTGACCATATAATGAAGGGAAGGTCATTGATGAAGCAGCTAAAGATGGTTGGCTCTGAGGAAAGCCAGCAAGTATGTGCTGGAGCTGAGATGACTGACTTCTAAAACCACATCCATTTTCCATTCTGCTCAGTGTGACTCCAACAAGTGGAGACCTTCCCCAATTCTGACTGACTTGAGTTTTGCTCGGGACATAAATTTAAACTGAAATTCCACCTTTTATTTTTTCTGGCTTTCCATGTAGTTACTGGTTTCTCCAATATGTTCAGTGTTCAGAATTCATGGTTCTTACCACCTGCAGTGATCAGTTTTCTAGGCCATGCACTTGACCTCTCTACTTAACGGCACTAACTCTGTTCAGAGTATTGAGTACAGCCCAAAACTGGCAAAATTGTAATGTCACTGGACTAGAAATCAAAAACCACAGGACATGGGGTTTGGATCCCATCATGTCAGATCACAACATCTGAATTCAATAAAAATCAGGAATAAAAGCAATTTTGATCATGTAATCACTGCCAATTGTCATAAAGACACAACCAGTTTATTAGTGTCCTTTAAGGAAAGAAATCTGCTGTCCTTACCTGGTCTGATCTACATCTGACTCTTGACTTACATCAATGTAGATGACTCTTAGCTATCGTCAGGCAATTAGGGACAGGAAATATATCCTGGCCTTAGCCATTGGTGCCACTTCCAATGAACAAATAAAGAAAAGTCAAGCCTCTGATTTCAGGCCAGCAACCTGTTCCAGGAAATGAAAGTTACAGAAACTGATGGGAGTATTTATGTCAGCTACCTCACAGGTCTCTATATATGAGAGCTTTCTAAGTCTAAGCCATATTTCCCAGTAGCTGCTTGTAGTGTATTTGTCAGAAGGGATCTAGAATTAATCTCTGATTCTGGTACAGTTTCAATTGTTTCCAAGTAACTTAACAATTAGATGAAATGGGTATACCATTACATTCTTCAGCTCCTCTCTGAACTTGGTCTGAGTCACTGCATAAATGCAGGTATTGGTGCAGGAGCTGAGGAGCTGAAGCATTGCCCCTGACGATGACACAATATAGGCTGGGTCATTTGCAGTGAAATATTTCATGTTGCTAATCCTCTGGTACATATAAAATACCACGTCTGTCAGCCACAGAAGTATAAAACTGCCTGATATGCTGAACAGCAGAATTATTGATTTCCTTCGGCTCTCTATCTCTGGATCCTTATGATCCTCTCCATTACTGCTGCCTCGGAGACTCTTGCGGATCTTACTGGCTAGTAAAATGTGTCTGATCGTGAAAGAATTGAGCAGCAAAATGAGAACAAAGGGAACACAAGGAACTAAAATACGATGAAAAAGCTCAAACATGGTCCACAAGGGGGAAATGTACAGGTTCAGAGCAGTGCTGCATCGCCAAGGGATGTTGTTAATGACAAAACGAGGTTCATATCTAAAGTACCAGGGAACACACTCTAAGTAGCCTAGCACAGTCACTGTGCCAATAACCACAGCTGATGTTCTTGCAGTGCAATATTTGGTTTTCAGATGTTGCCAGCAAATAATTACAAACCGGTCAAAAGTGAATGCAACAGTTAACCATACAGAAACTGTTGTCGATCCATAACGCAGAAATTCATTGAGGCAACACACAGGAGTTGAATCTAGGAAAGAACCAGGATAATAGTAACAAATCCTAAACAATATTACATCTGATGTAACAACCAGGAGATCAGCTGCTGCCATTCCTACCAAGTAACAAGTGATGCATTTAGAGAGATTGCACTTTCCTCGGCACAGGACCACAATCGCTAGTGAGTTAGCTGCAAAAACAAAAATATAAACAATTCAATTATTTGAAATGGAAACAAGAACATCAGTTACATACTTCTTAACCTAGAAACATGGAAAGTAGGAGCAGGAGTAATTCATTCAGTCTTTTGAACCAGCTCTGATATTCAGTATGATCATGGCTGAACCTCTACCTCAGTGTCATATTCCTGTTTGCTCTCCACATGCTGGGATACCTTTAATATCGAAAAATATATCAATCCCTTTCTTGAATATACACAGTGACCTAGATTCTACAACCTTCTCTAGTAGTGAATTTAACAGGTTGATCACCCTCTGAGTGAAGAAATGTTTCCTTATTTGTCCTAAAAGGCTTACTCATTTTATCCTGAGATTGTGATACCTGGTTCTAGACTCCCCAACCAGGGGCAAAATTTTCCCTTCATTTAATCTGTCTAGTCTTGTTAGAAGTTTATGCATTTCAATCAGATCCTCTCTTTCTTCTAAACTCTAGTGAATTAAACTAATCGATCCTCATACTACAGTCCTGCCATCCTCAGTGTCAGTTTAGTGAACCTATACTGCAATCCATCTGTGGTCAGTTTCACCTTTGACAGATAGGGGGATGAAAACTGAACAATACGCTCCAAGTGTGATTTCACAAAGGCCCTGTCTACAAGGAGTAAGACAGCCCTAGTTCTGATGCAAAATCCTCTTGCAATGAAGGCCAGTATATTATTTGCCTTCCTAATTTGTTGCTATGCCTACCTATTTACTTCTATTGACCAGTGTGCAAGGATACCCTTTGTATATCCATATTTCCTGATTTATTATTATTTAAATAATACTTTGCTTTCCTTTTTTGTATCAAAGTGTATAGCTTCACATTTAACCACATTATATTGCATTTACCATATGTTTGCTCATACACTTAATTGGTCTAGATTGTCCTGAAGCCAACTTATTTCCTCCTCATAATTCACAATCCCATCTAGTTTTGTGTTGTCAGCAAACTTGTCAGTATTGTAGTTTGCTCCCTCATTTACATCTGGCATAGATAGCTGGGACCAAAGCATTGTCCCTGTTGCACACCACTGGTTGTCACCTGTCAACTCTGTTTCTGATCTGTCAACCAATTCTGAATTCATGTCAGACTATTATCTCCAATACATTGTGCTTTAATTTTGCCCTCAAAACTTTAATGTAAGACCTTATCTGAAACCATTGTGAAATCCAAATAGGGAAGAACCAATCTATCAATTTTACTAGCAGCATCTTCAAGAAATTCCATTGGATTAGTTAACCATGATTTCCCTTTCATAAGCTCACACTGACTTTGTCTAATCCTGTTACTGCTTTCCAAGTGTTCTGTTATCACAGCTTTTATTACAGATGTTAGCACTTGCCCTACTATTGATCTTACTTTAACTGGTCTGTAATTCTCTGTTTTAACTTTTCTGTCTTTTTTTAAAATAGTGGCATTACATTTTCAATCCTCAAATCTGAAGGAACTACTTCTGAGTCAACAGAATTTTAGAATATGGCCACCAAGGCATCTGATATTTCCAAGGCCACTTCCTTTAGCATTCTGGGAGTCAAATCATCAGGTGATTTGTCAGCATTTAACCCTATTAATATTTAATGCACTTTTTTTTACTAATATGATTTTCTTTAATTCCTCTGTCTTACTAGACCCTTGGTTCCTTAACATCTCAGGGAAAATATTTGTGTCCTCTTTTGTGAAAACACAACCAAAGTATGTGTTGGATTATTCTGCCATTTATTTGTTTTCCATCATAATGTCCTCATTTCTTAATGTAAGGAACCTTCTTCTGTTAACATATCAATAGATGCCTTCCAGTCAGTTTTTAAGTTACTTGTCTTATCTGAGATTTGGTCAAATTGGTGCATCCAGTCAAACAAACTTGTCCCGCAACACTATTAAGGACAAAGTTGTCCCTTGACTGACACTGCATCTTACACCTTCAACATTTGTTTCCTCCACCACTGACCCACTGTGACAGAAGTGTGTGATGTCTACAAGATGCATTGCAGCATATCATCAAGGCTCTTTCAACTAATACCTTCCAAATCAAAAGCCTCCACTACCTAGAGCAAAAATGAACAGAATGACACCAAATCATGCACCATCCTGAAGTTGAACTAAATCATTGTTTCTTCACTTTCTCTGTGTCAAAATCCTGAATTACCTGTTGACAGCACAAAGAAAGAGAAATATGTTTGGTTTTTAAGGTTGCCTTACTAACAATAGTCCTGCTATAGTGAAACATGTACATGTGGAGACTGCACATCATTTTCAGTACTAATTTCAACTGCTTATTACTGAACTATATATGAATAAGCAGCAGGAGTAGGTCACTTGGCTCATTTGATCCTGTTCTGCTATTCAATAATGTCATGGTTTATCTGAATATTCCACTGATAAACTTTCAGCTCCTAGATTATCAAACATCTGTTTATCTCTGCCTAAAACATATTCAGAAAGTCTGCCTCCACTACCTTTTGAGGAAAGAGTTCCAAAGACACAAAATCTTCTGTGAGAGAAATAAAAAAATTCTAATCTCCAGCTTAAATGGGTGACCTCCAATTTTGAAATAGTGACTCTGGTTCTAGATTTTGTTTGTCAATTTCTCACAAAGATCAGATCTTGATGATATCAACCTTGTTTATCTGCCAATGGTTTCCATTCCCACTAAATGAAATCCAAGCTAAACCTTCATTATGTTAAAGGTAGCGTTTCAAAACATATGCAATCTGAATCAAAGTTTTGCTGATCAAGAAAAATAAATGAAAATTTGCCATCTGGTGAACATAACCATTAGGAACCAAAGACTATATCAGTTACAGTGAAGGATCAAATGAAGTTACGAGGAGTAAATGAGACAATTAGTTAACAGGATCACACATAGATAACAAAAGCATAACTTGTTGAAAAAGCTCAGCAGCTCTGGCAGCATTTCTGGAGAGACATCAGAGTTACATTTTGAGTCGAGTGACCCTTCCTCATTTGTTTCTGATTTACAGCATCTGCAGTTTTTTTCAGTTTTTACACATAGAAAACAACTGTTTAATAATAATAATAACAGCTTACCGAGAGTACCGAGCACAGCAATAACTGTGTAGTAAATGAACTCAATCTGGAGAATTATAAAATATTGATACATGCTGTATAAGAACAAATGATTCTGCAGCAAGCTCTGGACACTACAATAATCTATTCTCCAACATCTTTATACAGAAGATAATCTCCCTCGAGACTGCAAATGTTGCTTCATCGGCCCTGCATGTTTGTGGAACAGAATGTGTGAGGATTCATTAATTCACAAAAAACAATGTGAAGTCCCAAGATTTGTACTCTGCTCAGAAGGGAGTTCTGAGCTCAGGGGATTAAAATAACTTAGTTAATTTCAGATTTAAAACCTGTTTTAAATCTGTTCTTGCCTCAAGCAGCTAAATCATTTGAATATATTTATCATGTGTGAACTCCAGCTGCTAAAATTGTCACTTCAAACATTTAATTTGCCTCACTCAAGTTTATCTTTTAAACAAATACCTCCTTGGGATCAGAGTGGCATTGGTATGGGTGGTATATTGTCCATTCCTCCCAGTACCCTGGGTGGTAGCTTTTTCGCAGAATTGTTATAATGCCGAAAGAGACCATTCAGCCCCTCACCTTTGTGCCAGTTCTCTGAGTGAGCATGATTAGATTAGATTACATGACAGTGTGGAAACGGGCCCTTCAGCCCAAGAAGTCCACACCGACCCGCAACCCACCCATACATTTACCCCTTACCTAACACTACGGGCAATTTAGCATGGCCAATTCACCTGACCTGCACATCTTTGGACTGTGGGAGGAAACCGGAGCACCCGGAGGAAACCCACGCAGACACGGGGAGAACGTGCAAACTCCTCACAGTCAGTCGCCTGAGGCGGGAATTGAACCCGGGTCTCTGGCGCTGTGAGGCAGCAGCAGTGCCACTGTGCCACCGTGCCACCCACTAGCATTTTGCCTTTACCATTCTCCTGTACATGGTTCTTTTTCAAATAATGATCTTTTGCCTGCCACAGATTGCTGCAAATCCTGAATTCTTTTTCAATTTATCCAGGGGTTTGGAAAATTAAATTGTCAAGGTTGGAGAGGAGCATGGTAAACCTGAGGTGTGCACAACCATACTATTCTCATTCCTATGAATACCTTGGTGTTGCAGTTCATTAAAAACTTCCTGCAGCTTTACCCTGATGCTATTTACAACTATCCCCTTCAAGTATTTGTCCAATTCCCTTATGAAAGTCACAGAATCACAGAAATTCTATGGTGCAAAAGCAAGGCACTCAACCTTCATATCTGCACTGTCTTTCTGAAAGACCATGATGACTTAATACCATTCTCCTGCCTTTTCCTTCTAATCCTGCACATTCTTTCTATTTAAATAGGTGACTAGTGCCATCATGGATCTTGATTGAATCTGCCTCAATCATATTTGCAGGCAGTGCATTCAAATACCATACCAAATGCTCTTTGAATAGCCTTTCCTTACATTGCACGGTTTTTTGATAAATCCCCAGGACCTGATCAGGTGTACTCTAGAACTCTGTGGGAAGCTAGGGAAGTGGTTGCTGGACCTCTTACTGAGATATTTGTATCATCGATAGTCACAGGGAGGTGCCGGAAGACTGAGGTTGGCTAACGTGGTGCCACTGTTTAAGAAGGGTGGTAAGACAAGCCAGGGAACTATACACCAGTGAGTCTGACATGGGTGGTGGGCAAGTTGTTGAATGACAGGTTGTAGATGTATTTGGAAAGGCAAGGACTAATTAGGGATACTCAACATGACTTTGTGCTTGGGAAATCATGTCTCACAAAGTTGATTGAGTTTTTTGAAGAAGTAACAAAGAAGATTGATGAGGGCAGAGCAGTAGATGTGATCTATATGGTCTTCAGTAAGGCGTTCGACTAGGTTCCCCATGGGAGACTGGTGAGCAAGGTTAGATCACATGGAATACAGGGAGAACCAGCCAGTTGGATACAGAAATGGCTCAAAGGTAGAAGACAGAGGGTGGTAGTGGAGGGTTGTTTTTCAGACTGGAGGCCTGTGACTAGTGGAGTGCCACAAGGATCGGTGCTGGGTCCACTAGTTTTCATCATTTATATGATTTGGATGTGAGCATAAGAGGTATGGTTAGTAAGTTTGCAGATTTCACCAAAATTGGAGGTGTTGTGGACTGCGAAAAAGGTTACCTCAGATTACAGCGGGATCTTGATCAGATGGGCCAATGGGCTGAGGAGTGGCAGGTGGAGTTTAATTTAGATAAATGTGAGGTGCTGCATTTTGGGAAAACAAATCTTAGCAGGACTTATACACCTAATGGTAAGGTCCTAGGGAGTGTTGCTGAACAAAGAGACCTTGGAGTGCAGGTTCATAGCTCCTTGAAAGTGGAGTCGCAGGTAGATAGGATAGTGAAGAAGGCGTTTGGTCAGAGTATTAAGTACAGGAGCTTGGAGGTCATGTTGCGGCTGTACAGACATTGGTTAGGCCACTGTTGGAATTGGCCTCCTCCATCGCCAGACCCTGACCACATGACGCCTGGAGGAAGAGCGCCTTCCGCCTAGGAACCTCCAACCACACTGGATGAATGTAGATTTCTCCAGCTTCCTCATTTCCCCTCCCCCCACCTTATCTCAGTCCCAACCCCCGGATTCAGCACCGCCCTCTTGACCTGCAATCTTCTTCCCGACTTCTCCGCCCCCACCTCCTCTCCGACCTATCACCATCACCCTCACCTTCTTCCACCTATCGTATTCCCAGCGCCCCTCCCTCCTACCATTTATCTCAGCCTGCCTGGAACACCAGCCTCATTCCTGAAGAAGGACTTATGCCCAAAACGTCGATTCTCCTGCTCCTCGGATGCTGCCTGGCCTGCTGTGTCTTTTCAACATCACATTTTTCAACACTGTTGGAATATTGCATGCAATTCTGGTCTCCTTCCTATCAGAAAGATGTTGTGAAACTTGAAAAGGTTCAGAAAAGATTTACAAGGTTGTTGCCAGGGTTGAAGAATTTGAGCTATAGGGAGAGGGTGAATAAGCTCGGGCTGTTTTTCCTGGAGCATTAGAGGCTGAGGGGTGACCTAATAGATGTTGATAAAATCATGAGGGGCATGGATAGGATAAATAGACAAAGTCTTTTCCTTGGGGTCGGGGAGTCCAGACGTGGAGGGCATAGGTTTAGGGTGAGAGGGGAAAGATATAAAAGAGACCTAAGGGGCAACTTTTTCACATGGAGGGTGGTACATGCGTGGAATGAGATGCTAGAGGAAGTGGTGGAGACTGGTACAATTGTAACATATAAAAGACATTTGGATGGGTATATGAATAGGAAGGGTTTGGAGGGGTATGGGCCGGGTGCTGGCAGGTGGGACTAGATTGGGTTGGGATATCTGGTTGGCATGGACAGGTTGAACTGAAGGGTCTGTTTCCATGCTGTCCATCTCTATGTCTCTAAACCTGCTCCGTCTTGTTGTTGATTTTTTCACGATTGGAAACAGTTCTCCCTATTTATTCTATCCAGCTCCCTCATGATTTTGAAAACTTTTATCAGTCTGTCCTGTTATAATTATGCTAGGGGACTTCAACTTTCCCAAAGCAAATTGGGATAGCCATAGTGTTAAAGATTTAAAGGGGGCAGATCTCTTGAAATGTATCCAGGGGAGATTTTTGTATCAGTACATAGAAGGCCCAACAAAGGAACAGTGCAGTGTTAGATTTGGTTCTTTGGAAAGAAGACAGACAAAGAGTTGATGTGGCAGTGGTAGAACATTTAGGCAATAATGACCACAACATGGTTTAGGTTTGTTCTGGACAAGGAAAAGGATGGCCTGCAAAAGATGGCTTTGGTTTTGGGGAGGAAGGTGGATTTTGTGAGAATAAAGCAGAATCTGGCCACAGTGGACTGGGAATAGCTCCTTGTGGGCATTGAAGAAGGAGATAGGGAGAGTACAGCTTCAACATGTACCCCTCAGAAGGAAATATAACAGTGATAAGTTTAGGGAACCCTGGATGTTTAGGACAATTCAAGATTGGATAAAGAAGAAGAGAGGGGGTTTTATCAAGTCCAAAGGGAGCAATTCAGCTGTGGCCCTAGAGGAAGACAGAAAGTGCAGGAGGGACCTGAAGAAAGCAATTAGAAGAGCAAAAAGGGAGCATGATAAAGGACTTGCAAACAGGATTAGCGAGAATCTTAAGCTATTTATAAAAACATACAAGGGAAGTGGTTAACCCAGGAAAGAGTAGAGCCCATTAGGGACAAGGGGATGACTTGTTGTGAACTTGTTGTTAAGGATATTGGAAGGATGTTGAATGAATACTTCTCCTCAGTCTTCACTCTGCAAAAGGAGAATGAACATATGGAATTCAGGAAAAGGGAAAGTGAGGAACTTGCACAGTTTGACAGAGGGAATGGGGAGGTATGTAGGCTGTTGGGCTTAAAAACAGACAAATCCAGTGGCCCAGATAAATTGCATCCTAGGCTGCTGTGTGAGGTAAGACAGGAAATTGCAGGGCTCTGACCCAAATTTTGAATTCCTCTCTGGCCATGGGGGAAGTGCCAAAGGACTGGAGGATGGCAAATGTGGTTCCACATTTTAAGAGGAGTGGTAGAGATGAACCAGGAAATTACACACCGATGAGTCTCATGTCAGTGGTAGGGAAACTATTGAAGAAAAGTCTGAAGGACTAAATTAATACGTACTTGGAAAGGCATGAATTAATTAGGAATAGTCAGCATGGCTTTATCAGAGGGAACTCATGCCTAACAAATTTGTTCGAAGATTTTGGAATGTGATCAAATATGTGGATGAGGGAAATTCAGTTGATGTAGTTTATATGGACTTTAGATTAGATTACTTTTTAGATTAGATTACTTACAGTGTGGAAACAGGCCCTTCGGCCCAACCAGTCCAAACCGACCCGCTGAAGCGCAACCCACCCATACCCCTACATTTACCCCTTTAACCTAACACTATGGGCAATTTAGCATGGCCAATTCACCTGACCCGCACATCTTTGGACTGTGGGAGGAAACCGGAGCATCCGGAGGAAACCCACGCAGACACGGGGAGAATGTGCAAACTCCACACAGTCAGTCGCCTGAGTCGGGAATTGAACCCGGGTCTCTGGCGCTGTGAGGCAGCAGTGCTAACCACTGTGCCACCGTGCCGCCCACAAATACTTTTAGCAATACTTTTGACAAGGTCCCATACGTGAGACTGATTGAGAAGGTTAAAGCACATGTAATTGAGGGAAACTTGGCAAGATAGATCAGAGGCTGCCTTAGTAATAGGACACAAAGAATCGTGGTAGAAGCCTGTTCATGTGACTGGAGCTGGTGTCCAACAGTGTATCACAGGATCAGCACTAGGACCCTTATTGTTTGTTATATCCATAAATGATATACAGTACTCCCCCATACCTGCAGAGGATACATTCCAAGACCTACTGAGGATGCCCGAAACCACGATTAGTAGCGAACCCATTCATTTAAATGGGAAATTTACATCCCCAGCAGCCCCGGCTTCTGGAATGTTCCTTGTAATATGTTCGGGCCATGGTAAACAGCAGGCAACTGAAACAGTGGTAATCAGACTTGAGGATACGTCAGTCACCCTGTAGATAAAAATGTGGAGGGAACGTTAGGCAAACTTGCAGGCAATGCCAAGCTTGGTAGAGTGGTTAATAGTGAAGAAGATGGTTGTAGGTTAGACATTAGTCAGATGGGCAGACCAGTGGCATATGGTATTTAACCCTGATAAGTGCTTGGAAGAAGAAACAAGATGAGGGAATATTTAATAAATGGCAAGACAAAGCGTAGCTTAAAGGAACAGAGGGACCTTGGAATAATTATTCACAGATCCCTGAAGTCAGCAGAGCACGTGAAATAGACAGTTAAGAAGGTATATGGGACACTTGCTTTTATCAGTCATGGCATAGAGTATAAGAGTAAGGAGGTAGTATTGGTGTTGTACAGAGCATCGGTCAGGCTACAGCTGGACTACCGTGTGCAGTTCTGGTCACCTCACTACAGGAAGGTGTGATAGCACTAGAGGGGTTACAAAGGAGGTTCACCAGGATGTTGTCTGGGATAGAGAAATTGATCTATAAGCAGAGGATAGATAGGCTTAAATTGTTTTCTTTAGAGCAGAGAAGGCTGAGGGAAGAAACGATTGAGTTGTGTCAGATTATGACAGGTATGGTGCAGCTGTTCCCCTTAGTTGAGGGTCACTCATGAGAGGGCATAGTTTTAAAGTAAGGGCTGGAGATTCAATGTGTATTTGGGAAAAGGCTTTTTTACTCAGGGTTATGAAAATCTGGAATGCACTGCCTGGAAAGGTAGTGGAGGTCAGAAACGTTACAACCTATAAAAGATATTTGGATGAGCACTTCAAATATAACATTCAAAGATATGGGAGAAGTGCAGGAGTTTGGGATTAGCACATTCAATGAGCTGAAGGGCCTTTTCTGTGCTGCATGAATCTATGAATATTTCTTCTCATTCCTGGTGCTATTCTCATAAAACTCTTCCACGTTCACTCCAATGTGTTCTAATCCTTCCTAAAGAGTGGCGTTCAGAACTATACACAATACATTAGCTGAGGTGTAGCCTGTATCTTATACAGGCTACCATATCCCATTGATAAAACCTAGAATGCGCTGTGCTTTATTAACTGCTCTCTCCATGTGTCCTGCCACCATTAATATCTCATACATAATAATATTCAAATCTCTCTGCTGCTGCATACCCTTCGGGGTTGTAACCCTTTATTTCAATATGTTTCTCCATGTTCAATTGAATCTGCTACTATTCTCATTTGGAACTATATTTCAGATTATAAGGGGACACTTTATAAAAATAATTCTGCTCTCTAGTCCCTTTGTCGATTACTCTCATTATGTGTCTTCTGTTTTTTTGTTTACTCTTGGGATGTGAGTGTCACTAGCTGGGCCAACATTTTTTGCCCATTTGTCCTTGTGAACATTGTAGTGTAGATCTGCTTGAAGAGCTTCCGGTGTTGTGGTGTTGGTACTATGATGATACTGTATTTGAGAGATATTTATGCAAAAAGGTATATGACATTTCTGCTACAGAAGCAATGGGTAAAAAGCTTTGAGCTCCCTGGGTTTTTTTTAAACAAGACAAAAGAAGCATGAATGGGTGGAGTTAGGCCCACAGAGACCTAGGGTTTTAGTTTTTTTTGGTTTAATTAAGGTTTGAAGCTGATGGATACAGCTATCTCTCTACGCAACAACAGTCTCGCTGCTAGACTGTTTCTTTTGGTGTTCCTTTCTCCTGGGCTGGAAGAGGCAGCAAGTGAGGAATGTCTGTTTTTGCTGAATTTGCCTTTGCCAAATGGGATGGTGCTTATTGGAACTGTTGATGATTGCCAGTTAAATTATATATATTATTCGTTAAATATTTTACAGTTAAAGTTAGGCCAATTCTTTTTTGTTTGTTTTTATTTTAACTCAAAATAAAGTGTGTTTTGCTTAAAGCGTAATAGTAGACCAACTGATTCACATTTGGAACACAGCACCTTACAGTTGCTTTTAAATAAGGTAAATATCAGGGTGTAGGCTATCTCCTTGATATATTATGAGCAGGTTTGTGCTGTCGATGTGTGTTTCTCTGTGGCAATATTATTTAGAATTGAATAGTATGCTGAACTTTTCAGAGTGACCCTTTGTGATAAGGATCATGGATTTCCTCCCCAGAAGTCATTAATACCACACCTCAGCTGCTACAGGAAATGGCCGAGCTTGTAGGCCCACAGGCCTTTGATTTGGTTGAGGTGTGGGAAATGATTACCATTCCTCCAGACTGGGTTTTCTGCTGAACGGAGGCAACTTCACCATCTCCAAGGTTAAGGTGACGATGGGCAGGCACCTCCTGGTTGCAGATATTATGTACAAAAAGGCACCCCTGAAAATGATTAAGGTATATGCCTCAGAGGTAAAGAGTGAACGGTTGGCTGTCCTTCAGCAGCTCCCACTGCAATGACCAGGCTAGTCATCTGGGCAGAAACTTCAACTGCATCATTGATACAGTTAGTAGATCCAGAGGGTATACAACAAACTGGATGCCATGTCCAGATTTCTGATGGAAAATTAATCTTGCCAAGTGGCATGATATCTCCAACATCCCTGCAGATACAGCACAGCGTAGATATATCTGGTCGTGGTCAGACAAGTCTGTCCGTTCAAGAATAGATTTCTTGTTCGTGTCCTGCTCATTCTTTGTCAGATCCACCAACATCAGGCCAGTGTTCTTCTTTGTCTACTGCCTCCTGCTGGCCTACTGTCACCTACTGGTTGGCCAGTGAGCCAGCAAGGGAATGTGGAAGCTGAATATGAAACTGTTGAGCCCAGAAAACATTGAGGAGCTCAAAAGGGATTACACGTACTTGAGAACCAGGAGCCCCTCTTTGAGTCTCCAATGGACAGGTGGATAACAGTCAAGAGGAACATTATAGAACATAGTACAGAGAATGTTACAGCATAGTACAGGTCATTCAGCCCTTGATGTTGCACCGACCTGTGAAATTAATCTGATGCCCATCTAATCTATTCCATTATTATCCATATGTATGTCCAATGCCCATTTAAATGCCCTTAACGTCAGAGAGTTTATTACTGTTGCAGGCAGGCTGTTCCATACCCTTCTACTCTCTGAGTAAAAAAACTACCCCTGATATCTGTCCTAAATCTACCACCTCTCAATTTAAAGCTATGTCCCCTTGTGTTAGCCTTCACCATCCAAGGAAAAAGGCTCTCACTGTCCACCCTATCTAACCCTCTGATTATCGTATATGTCTCGATTAAGTCACCTCTCAACCTTCTTCTCTCCAACAAAAACAGCCTCAGTTCCCTCAGCCTTTCCTCGTAAGACCTTCTTTCCATACCAGGCAATATCCTAGTAAATCTCCTCTGAAACATTTCCAAAGTTTCCACATCCTTCCTATAATGTGGTGACCAGAACTGTACACAATACTCCAGGTGCAGCCTTACCAGTGTCTTGTACAGCTGAAGCATGACCATATGGCTCCGAAACTCACTCCCCCTACCAATAAACTCCAACACAGCATATGCCTTCTTAGCAACCCTATCAACCTGGCTGGCAACTTTCAGGGATTTATGTACCTGGACACCGATATCTCTCTGTTCATCTACACTGCCAAGAATTTCACCATTAGGCCAGTCCTCTGCATTCCTGTTACTTCTTCTGAAGTGAACTACCTCACACTTTTCCACATTAAACTCAATTTTCCACTTCTTAGCCCAGCTCTGCATCTCCCTCTGTAACTCACAACATCCTTTGGCACTATATACAACTCTGCCTACCTTAGTGTCATCCGCAAATTTACTAACTTAAAATTCTACGCCTACATCCAGATCATTTATTAAAATGACAAAGAGCAGTGGCCCCAAAACAGATCCTGGCTGCACACCACTGGTAACTGAGCTCCAGGATGAACTCTTGCCATCAACCACTACCCTCTGTCTTCTTTCAGTTAGCCAATTTCTGATCCAAACTGCTAAATCACCTTCTATCCTGAAATTCCGTATTTTGAACAATAGCCTACCGTGTGGAACCTTACCAAATACCTTACTGAAGATTATATACACCACATCAACCACTTTATCTTCTTCCACCTGTTTGTCACCTTCTTGAAGAACTCAATAAGGTTAGTTAGGCATGACCTATCCTTCACAAAACTGTGTTGACTATCCCTAATCAAATTATTCCTTTCCAGATTATTATAAATCCTCTCTCCTATAACTTTTTCCAACACCTTATCCCAACCAAAGTAAGGCTCACTGGCCTACAATTGTTAGGGTTGTCCCGACTCCCCTTCTTAAACAAGGGAATAACATTTGCTATCCTCCAGTCCTCTGGCGCTACTCCTGTTGACAATGATAATATAAAAATCAAAGCCAAACCCTCCGCAATCTCCTCCCTGGCTTTCCATAGAATCCAAGGATAAATCCCATCTGGCCCAGGGGACTTATCTATTTTCAGATCTTCCAAAATTGCTAAAACCTCCACTTTGTCAACCACAATCCCATCGAATCTAGTAGCCTGTAGCTACGTGTTCTCACTAACATTGCCCTTTCGCAATGTGAATACTGACGAAAAGTATTCATTAAGCCCTTCCCCTTTGGCCTCAGATTCCCACACTGTGGGAATCAAGAGGATCTTTATCCTCGATGTGTTTAAAAGGTGAGAGAGAGAGACAGGGATAACTCTCCAAATTCCAGAAAAACATGCAGAACTTAATCCTGCTGCGGACGATGAGAGTCGATGTCAAGGAGGATCTCCAGAAGGTGAAGAGTCAGCAATCCTTGCACTCTTCCTCAGAGGCCTCAAAGATAATCTTCTAGTCCAGGGTCTGCATTGTGGAGCAGGATGGGATGTGCATCCGTTTCTTCTTCCAGAAGGTGCACAAGAGAGCTCTGTGCTCAGTGGCCTGAGGGAAGAAGATGGTTCAGTAACATCATCTTGGAACAGCAAACCCTTTTATGCCACCTGTATAACATGTTACCCACAGACAGTTTGGCCTCCCACTCGCTCCAGGCCTTTACCATGGAGATCCTAGACGACAGCACATGGTAGAGCCTGGACTAGCTGTTATCTCTGGATGAGCTGACCGAGGCCCTCATGTACCTAGACAAAAACAAAACCACAGCCAACTATGTGGTCAAGGCTACTATGCTGCCTGTACTCTAATGGGCAGGAAGTTCTCTGAGAACCTTGTGCTCCTCAGGGATACAATTGCCTATGTGCAGGATAGTGAGGTGGATACCTGTCACATCAGCCTGGACCAGGAAAAGGCCATTGACAGGAGATCGCTCACCTTCTCCAAAATGAGCTTTGGGGAGGAAATCCACTCTACACCAACATCAATCGCAAAGTCTCAATCAACAGGTGGAAATCGGAAGGCTTCCCGATCAGGTCTGGAGTCAGGCAGGGCTGCCCACTCTCTCCTGTCTTATTTATATGCTGTCATAGAGATGTACAGCACAGAAACAGACCTTTGGTCCAACTCGTCCATGCCGACCAAATATCCCAACCCAATCTAATCCCATCTGCCAGCACCTGGTCCATATCCCTCCAAACCCTTCCTATTCATATACCCATCCAGATGCCTTTTAAATGTTGCAATTGTACCAGCATCCACCACTTCCTCTAGCAGCTCATTCCATACGCGTATCACCCTCTGGCTGAAAACGTTGCCCCTTAGGTCTCTTTTATATCTTTCCCCTCTCACCCTAAACCTATGCCCTCTAGTTCTGAACTCCCCCACCCCAGGGAAAAGACTTTGTCTACATATCGTATCCATGCCCCTCATGATTTTATAAATCTCCATAAGGTCACCCCTCAGCCTCTGACGCTCCAGGAAAAACAGCCCCAGCCTATTCAACCTCTCCCTATAGCACAAATCTTCCAGCCTGGCAACCCTGGTCAATCTTTTCTGAACCCCTTCAAGTTTCACAACATCTTTCCGATAAGAAGGAGACCAGAATTGCATGCAATATTCCAGCAGTGGCCTAACCAATGTCCTGTACAGGCACAACATGACCTCCTGAGCCTTTTTGCTGAGTCTGTCAGGAAGGATGTGAATCTGAGAGGGGTGACTATTCCAGCCCTCCCTGTACATGGACGATATCACCATTTTCTCTTCAGATCTTCAGTGCACAGACTCATGAGCATGTATGACCATATCAAATTGGCCTTGGGAGCCAAGGTGAATCAAGGCATGAATGAGGTTATGAACTTTGGATTTATGCCGACCGATCCTTTATCCCCTTCACTGTCAGGACAGGTTATCTGAAGGTGCAGAGAGCATGGTTCAGAGGGGCCAGGGCATGTGAAAAAATCTTGGGAGGAGCATACCACCAAGGTGAGGCAGAATCTGGGCTATTGGGAGCACCTCTCCATCAGGTTTGAGGTACTCTCAGTGTTGTTGTGTATGGCACAGGTCTGGTCAATTCCCAGAATGTGTGCTGCTGCAGTCACCCCAGCCATCTTCCACTTCATTTGGAGGTCTAAGATGGACAGTGTCCATAGGGACACCATGTACAAAACTCCAAATAAAGTGGGGAGGAACATACTCAACACTACCTCCGTCCTAAAGGCCACCTTTGTGTGTGGCTACATCAAGCTGTGCATTGACCCTCAGTACGCATGTACCGAGTGTCACTATGTTCTGAGGTTCTACCTGTTCCTGGTGTTGCGAAGGATGGGCCTGGGTTCGGCTTTGCAGAATGCTTCAAGTAGTTGGACCATTCCATATCAACAGCCCTTCATGGAGAAATTTGCAAAGAAAATCATCTTTGACCACAAGTCCATCAGGAAGTGGTCAGCATGTATTGTTCTGGAGACCCTGTGAGAAAAGAAGGGGGTGGATGTTGTCAGGTTGTTCCTTGAGCAGATTGTCAAAAGTGATTTGGCAGAATGCCTCATCACCAGAACTTTACAGCAAGCACCAAGATATTGCTTGGCTGGTGGTGAGAAGGTGTCAGATCCTTCATGTCTGCCCAGACTCTTGCACCTCTGCACACTATCCTTGAAGTGGCTGCGGGGTGGGAGAGACTGCCACACATCTCCTGCTGGAATATGCCTTTGCAAAGGAAGTCTGGAGAGAGATGCAGTGGTTTGTGTCGAGGTTCGTTCTGAGTAGGTACATGACACGGGCTCTGCGCTCTGTGGGCTGATCCCTCGAACACACACCGAGACAAACATCTATTGCACCTGGAAACCATTAACTCAGTGAAAGATTCTCTTTGGTCTGTGTCTGGGATGGGCCGAAGGGCTAAAAGTTAATAATGATATTAGATGGTTGCATGAGACAATAGATAGTGTAGGAGGGGCAGAAGGACTGAAATTGTTGATGATACTTGACAAGCTACATGACCTTGAATGAGTCCTGTGAATCCAGACTGTCTTCTGTATCTGTGCTAACAAGCAGTTTTGTCTTCTGTATCTGTGCCTTGTTGTTTGATACACCTTCCTGGCCATTTGATTGCCAAGTAATTCCCGAAAGCATGACTCCTTCCTAAGATAGGGCAGTTTTGCCTTTAAGGGAATCATCACTTCTTTCAGCAGTAAATTACTCAGAGGAAGCCAAAATCAAACCAGCATGTATATTTATAAAGCCCAAGCTCCAGATTCCACTCTTTTAAAAGCAACTTGAAATCAAATTAAACCTTTTAAACAGGCTCTGCAACAAAAATAAAATGTTCAAATTTAAAAGAACAAAATTCAATTTAAAATATTGCTTTCTGGACTAAAAATACACTCCAAGCCCTGTAGTGCCCAACAAACACAGGAAACCATCGATATAGCATGCTTCCTCTCCAACAATACCCGAGCTTACATGTAGTTGCAAAAGAGAGGAAGGCAGTCAGGCTGAAAGACCCATTAACTGTTTGCTGCCTGGGACGGTTCAAATTGGCTGGGAGCCCCAGATGCTATTTTATCTGTTTATTCAATCTAACATCAATAATTTATGTGCATAAAATGAAGATCTGAGCAATACTGAATAGCTCAGATAGGGTCACTCAGCACAGAAACAGACCCTTCGGCCCAACTCATTTTGCCCGCAAATTTCTGAAACTGAACTCGTCCCATTACCTGAATTTGTCCCATATCCCTCTCAATGTTTCCAATCCATGTCTTTTAAACATCATGAGTGTGTTTGCCTCGACCAATTCCTCTGGCAGCTTGTTCCATACACTCACCACTCTCTGTGTGAAAAGGTTACCCTCAGATTCCCTTTCAAATCTTTCCCTATCTCACAGATCTGCTTCTGAAAACAATTTTACATCTATGGAATATTGTTGAATGTCTGAATTATGATTAAGAACCTGATCAGTAAACTGTTGTTGAAAAGCACACATTAAACATCAAGATTTTTAAAAAATACTAACTTCAGCCTGTGCTATCTTTATTTTTCTCTATATATACTTTTAAAAAGTAATTTGATCTTAGTTCTTTTCTTTTCCTGTCTGACTATTTGATAATTCTTTAATGTGATTGGCTGCTTTAATAACTTGGAAGAAGTGAGGACTGCAGAGGTGATGCTGGAGGTCCGAGTTGAGAGTGTGGTGCTGGAAAAACACAGCAGGTCAGGCAGCGTCCAAGGAGCAGGAGAATTGATGTTTTGTGCATAAGCCCTTCATCAAGAATGAGCCCTATTCCTGATGAAGGGCTTATGCCCGAAATGTTGATTCTTCTGCTCCTTGGATGCTGCCTGACCTGCTGTGTTTTTCCAGCACCACACACTTGACTGCTTTAATAACTGCACTTGTACAGTAGAAATCCTCATTCAGTCAGAAATCCAGTGCACACCCAAGGGAGGCAATTGTCTCATCCTAGATCTTTTGGGTCAGCAGTGAAGACCATTGTTGTTTGGTGATAAAAACTCCAGGCCAGTGAGTCAGGCTTATATGAACATGCGAACAAGTGAACCAAGAGTTGGAATAGGCCACTTGGTATCTCTAGCTGGAAATGTGTTGCTGGAAAAGCGCAGCAGGTCAGGCAGCATCCAGGGAACAGGAGAATCGACGTTTCGGGCATAAGCCCTTCTTCAGGAATGAGGAAAGTTTGTCCAGCAGGCTAAGATAAAAGGTAGGGAGAAGGGACTTGGGGGAGGGGCGTCGGAAATGTGATAGGTGGAAAGAGGTCAAGGTGAGGGTGATAGGTCAGACTGGGGTGGGGGCGGAGAGGTCGGGAAGAAGATTGCAGGTTAGGAAGGTGGTGCTGAATTTGATGGATTTGACTGAGACAGGGTGGGGGGAGGGGAAATGAGGAAACTGGTGAAATCCGAGTTCATCCCTTGTGGTTGGAGCGTTCCTAGCCGGAAGATGAGGCGTTCTTCCTCCAACCGTCATTTTGTTGTGGTCTGACGATGGAGGAGTCCAAAGACCTGCATATCCTTGGTGGAGTGGGAGGGGGAATTGAAATGTTGAGCTACAGGGTGGTTGGGTTGGTTGGTCCGGGTGTCCCAGAGGTGTTCTCTGAAACGCTCCGCAAGTAGCCGGCCTGTCTCCCCAATATAGAGGAGGCCACATCGGGTGCAGAGGATGCAATAGATGATATGTGTGGAGGTGCAGGTGAATCTGTGGCGGATATGGAAGTTTCCTTTGGGGCCTTGGAGGGACGTGAGGGGGGAGGTGTGGGCGCAAGTCTTGCACCTCCTGCGGTTGCAGGGGAAGGTGCCGGGAGTGGAGGTTGGGGGTGTGGATCTGACGAGGGAGTCACGGAGGGAGTGGTCTTTACGGAATGCTGATAGGGGAGGGGAGGGAAATATATCCTTGGTGGTGGGGTCCGTTTGGAGGTAGCGGAAATGACGGCGGATGATGCGCTGTACATGGAGATTGGTGGGGTGGTAGGTGAGGACCAGTGGGGTTCTGTCCTGGTGGCGGTTGGAGGGGCGGGGTTCAAGGGCGGAGGAGCGGGAAGTGGAAGAGATGCGGTGGAGGGCATCGTCGACCACGTCGGCGGGGAAATTGCGGTCCTTGAAGAAGGAGGCCATCTGGGTTGTGCGTTTTTGGAACTGGTCCTCCTGGGAGCAGATGCGGCGGAGTCGAAGGAATTGGGAGAATGGGATGGCGTTTTTACAGGGGGCAGGATGGGAGGAGGTGTAGTCCAGGTAGCTGTGGGAGTCGGTCGGTTTGTAGTAGATGTCCGAGTTGATTCTGTCGCCTGAGATAGAAATAGAAAGGTCGAGGAAGGGGAGGGAGGAATCTGAGACTGTCCAGGTGAATTTGAGGTCGGGGTGGAAGGTGTTGGTGAAGTGGATGAACTGTTCAACCTCCTCGTGGGAGCACGAGGCGGCGCCGATACAGTCATCGATGTAGCGGAGGAAAAGGTGGGGGGTGGGGCCAGTGTAGTTGCGGAAGATGGATTGTTCCACATATCCTACGAAGAGGCAGGCATAGCTGGGGCCCATGCGGGTGCCCATGGCTACTCCTTTCGTTTGGAGGAAGTGGGAGGATTGGAAAGAGAAATTGTTCAGGATGAGGACCAGTTCAGTCAGTCGAAGGAGGAGAACCCCACTGGTCCTCACCTACCACCCCACCAATCTCCATGTACAGCGCATCATCCGCCGTCATTTCCGCTACCTCCAAACGGACCCCACCACCAAGGATATATTTCCCTCCCCTCCCCTATCAGCATTCCGTAAAGACCACTCCCTCCGTGACTCCCTCGTCAGATCCACACCCCCCACCAACCCAACCTCCACCCCCGGCACCTTCCCCTGCAACCGCAGGAGGTGCAAGACTTGCGCCCACACCTCCCCCCTCACCTCCCTCCAAGGCCCCAAAGGAAACTTCCATATCCGCCACAGATTCACCTGCACCTCCACACATATCATCTATTGCATCCTCTGCACCCGATGTGGCCTCCTCTATATTGGGGAGACAGGCCGGCTACTTGCGGAGCGTTTCAGAGAACACCTCTGGGACACCCGGACCAACCAACCCAACCACCCTGTAGCTCAACATTTCAATTCCCCCTCCCACTCCACCAAGGATATGCAGGTCTTTGGACTCCTCCATCGTCAGACCACAACAAAACGACGGTTGGAGGGAGAACGCCTCATCTTCCGGCTAGGAACGCTCCAACCACAAGGGATGAACTCGGATTTCACCAGTTACCTCATTTCCCCTCCCCCCACAATGTCTCAGTCAAATCCATCAAATTCAGCACCGCCTTCCTAACCTGCAATCTTCTTCCCGACTTCTCCGCCCCCACCCCAGTCTGACCTATCACCCTCACCTTGACCTCTTTCCACCTATCACATTTCCGACGCCCCTCCCCCAAGTCCCTTCTCCCTACCTTTTATCTTAGCCTGCTGGACAAACTTTCCTCATTCCTGAAGAAGGGCTTATGCCCGAAACGTCGATTCTCCTGTTCCCTGGATGCTGCCTGACCTGCTGCGCTTTTCCAGCAACACATTTCCAGCTCTGATCTCCAGCATCTGCAGACCTCACGTTCTCCACTTGGTATCTCTAGGCTGTTTCACTTTTTAATATGATTATGGCTGATCTGATTATTCCTCTTTCCTGCCTATTCTGATCATCTTTGATCCCCATCTGCTTGTCAAGAATCTGTTTACCTCTGTCCTAAATCTATTCAAAACCGCTGCTTCCACCTTCTTTTGAGGAAACACGTTTACCTTCTCTCTGTTGTAAATGGATAATCCTTTAATTTTAAGCAGACACCCTTAGTTTTAGATTTTCATATAACAGGAAACATCCTTTCCACATGCATCCTGTCAAGATCTCTCAGGATCTTACATGTTTCAACAATTCAGTTTTCACTCTTCTACACTTCAGCACATACAAGCCTAGCCAGCTGCCTATTTCCGGTGTTAGTCTAGTGTAACAAAAGGTGAATAATGGATGTATTATTAAAACTTTAGAAGTTAGATTTTAAGATAGAGGCTGAAAAAATTCAAAAAGTCATTTGGTTAGTGTCCTAAATACATCATGGTTAAGAAAGTATAGTGATTGGGACCAGGTTGACCTCATTAACTATGAGGTTTTTGATTGGATTTGTTAATCTGGGACTTGGCTGACCAATATAACCAGGAGATTAGAATCTCCTCAGTTGAACACTGACACTGAGCTGGGTGGTCACAGCCAGTGTACCAATGAACAAATGTGTGACTTGGTGATGGGACTCGGACTCTATGCAGTTTTTCATAATGCTTATACCTGCCATCAAATGCCTATGGCAGGAAAAGTAAAGAAAACAAAACCATTAGTTTTGTTTTTCTTCAGAAAAAAAGGAATCAAGCTTTCAGTTCAGTTTAGAAGATACAACAATATACTTTTGTTCAGGGGAACCAGTCACCTCCGCAGGAATGTTTTCTAGTCTGTGCTGTTTCTAAGCTGGACAAGTGGTTAGAACTGAGCAAATTTAGATCCTCAGAATTGTGAAAGGTTCATGCCAGAAATATATCAAAGAACTGCGTTTGGCATGCTTTTCTCTATTGGTCAGAGTATTGAGTACAGGAGTTGGGAGGTCATGTTGCAGCTGTACAGGTTAGGCCACTTTTGGAATATTGTGTGCAGTTCTGGTCTCCTTCTTATTGCAAGCATGCTGTGAAACTTGAAAGAGTTCAGAAAAGATTTACAAGGCTGTTGACAGGGTTGGAGGATTTGAGCAAGAGGGAATGGTTGAATAGGCTGGGGCTGTTTGTTGAATAGATCGGAGCTGAGAGGTGATCTTATAGAGGTTTATAAAATCATGAGGGACATGAATAGGATAAATATGGGGTGGAGGAGTCCAGAATTAGAGGGCATAGGTTTAGGGTGAGAGGGGAAAGATATAAAAGAGACCTAAGGGGCAACCTTTTCATGCAGAGGGTGGAATGAGTTGCCAGAGGAAGTGGTGGAGGCTGGTACAATTGCAACATTTAAAAAGCATCTGGATGGGTATATGAATAGGAAGGGTTTGGAGGGATAAGGGCCGGGTGCTTGCAGGTGGGACTAGATTGGGTTGGAATATCTGGTCAGCAGGGACGTTTTGGACCAAAGGGTCTGTTTCCGTGCTGTACATCTCTGTGACTCTATGAGTCTATAACTGTCACCATAATGCTTGGATAAAAAAAATGCAAGGAACAATGATTCAATTAAGTAGAAACTTAAAGATTTGAGTTTGGTATGATTTTTCTCGACTTGATATTGCAGAAGGAACATTTAGTCAGACGACATATTCTTGTTTCACACAGAGATAGCATCTTTGCTACTTGCAATGCAAGGGACTCAACCTTAAAGGGACAAAAGTTGCCCTTTGCCCAGAAAGTCTGCCTTTTGGTGATTACAACCATATTTTTATACAAAAATCCACATCAATCAGGCATCGGATCCTTCTTATTGACCAATTACATATTAACTTTCATAATAGACTTATCACATTGAGCTTTGGGTACATGGCACTTAGCATTAGATCATTTACCTCAAACTTCGGCAGCACAGATTGAATGTGGTTTAGTTTCCTGTTTTCTTTCTGATTTGGGACAAGTTACAGTAAGCTAACTTAGCTCACGTTAATGCTTGGTTACATGTTTCTTTGCTAAGTGGAAGCAGGTCTGATTAACCCCACATTGTCTCTGTGTTTACCTGCACATTTTCTGTCCCCGCTCTTGAAAAGCTTAAGTGACCTATTCTTATGTTCTGGCTCTGTTTTTGAATCCTTCCACACTCCTCCATTTTGTCCTGAAAGGACAACCTTAGACACCAATCTGTCTCAGTCTTTGGAATTCTATATCCTTATCCTCTGGCATGATCACCTGCTGGACCATGGCACTAGCAGTAGCCTTTTTACACAACAGGTGCAAAGGTTTCTAAAGCACCCTACCAGGACCAAGACCATTATGATCAGGAACGGTTCGATCCCCAAGTTCACCAAGGAAGGACAAGGACACAAACGTCACCAAGAGAAAGCTATCAGTTTAGTACTCTCACCTAAACTTTCTTTTCACTAAAATGCACAATAACTTCAATTGCCATTTCAATCCATTATTCAAATTTGTTTTCTTTTTCTACTACGCTCCATCTCTAGTTGTTTGTTTTTTCTCTAAGATGACCCATATAATCGTAAATGTACTTTATAGCTTATTCCAGGTATTTGATATATTTCTGTACAAATTTGTCCAAATTTAAAATTCTGTTTTGAGATCTCTTACAATAATTATGATTTTATATACTTTCTACTTGATCTTTCCAGAAACTGCAAATAACAATCAGTACCCTCAGATCCCATATCTTCCTGTAACACCCTCTGAATCCTAACCACAACATCTAGCCAACAGCCTGTTTGTCATATATGCTTGTCTGCTTCAAACCAATCTTCTTTACTTCAACTACAACTTCAAGTCTGTTCATTACTCTAGCATTTGCAATGTAACCGTCTTTAGATGTTCTTTGTCTTGTCCGGTACTTCTGGGATCGACATCGGTTTGACGTATGATGTGTAGGTCTCCATGGGCCTTCCTTCTGTGTGGGTCACCAATAATACTTGGTATGGCCCTTCCCACCTGGGCGCCAAACAGTTCTTTTGGCAAAATTATGTGATAAATACGTACTCTCCTTGCTGGTATATGTGGCAGCTTTCCTTAGTGGCTTCCTTTTGAGTTTCAACTGCCTTTGAATGGAAGGCTTTAAGACACTTAGTTAAGGCCATAAAATAGTTCAACAGGATTTCATCCATGCCTTGAATGTTCACTTGTTTGGTGGTAAGAGCAGTATTTATTGGCAGTCTCATTGGTCTACCCACTATTATCTCATGAGGGGACAGTCTCTTTGCCCTATTATGACTTAATCTTATTAACAAAAGGTGTTAGGTAATATCGCTGGCCATTTCAAGCTGCTTTTCCTCACATAAGTTTGTAACTTTATTTTTTTTTCAATGTTCTGTTGTGCTTTTCTATTGCTCCAGTTGACTGGTGGGTGATATGGGCATGACAGGTGATAATTGCTCTGTAGTCTTTTAAAATGCAGTCCATTGCCGCTTGGTATTTGTTCTGGCACTCTGAAATGGGGTGCAGAATCTGCAAGAAGAACTTGGCCACCATTGTGGCATTATTCTTTCGAGTAGGGTAAGCTTCCATCCACCTGGAGAATACATTTAAAATAACCAATACATAACTAAAACCCATACATTTAGGCATTTGAACAAAGTCCATTTGCAACTATGCAAAAGAGCCCCATAGTTGGGGCTGCGAAGCAGGCTTAACACTGGCAGTTTTCCCTGCTTTAAATGTTTGACATTTCATACATCCAGCACTTTTTTTTCAGCTGTAGTCACAAAGTCTGGTACGTGCCAGGATTGATGTACAAGACTATTCATTTTGCCTTTGCCCACATTGGTCCAGTGGAGTCTATTTGGTGGTCTAGCTCCATCAGCCACAAAGATCCAATCAGGTCTTTCCTTTTTTGCGACTAGAACTGTAATTAGCACTGTCAATGTTGCAGGATACTCAAGATTTCATTCAGCTCCTTCATTACCCATCTTATACAGACGGTACAGAATATCTGTTTCATAGATGGCTGCAACTCGTTTAGAATAGCACTTACAAGGATGGGTGTCCCCGCATCTCCTTCAATACCCGAATATCGTTCAACATAACCCTCACATCCTCATCAGTTTTCTCAGACTTTAGAACATTTCACTGGAATTTTATTCAAACAAAATCCAAAATTCCAATTTTCACAAAGTACATTTGCAATGAGAAAATCATAACATCCCAGAATTAAAGATTACTTTACATGTTAAAACAGTTTTTGGAAGTTCACTCTGGCCAGAAAATGAAATTTCAAATGTGATAAATTCCAATTCCAAGAAGTAAAGTTTTGCTCAGCTTTATGAACCAATTTTTAAAATCAACATTTCATTTGCTTTAAACTACCACTGTTGGTTCCTTACAAGGATATGACATTAACTATAATGTCCAACACTGACGCAGACTACATTTTCAAATCACCATGGATTTCCAAAATGCAAACTTAATTCAAAACATTCCCAGATCTTGAGTTCCAGGGAATAAAAATGCAAATATTACACAAGACACCAATTAACCACCAATGAGCAAAAGTACATTCAAAACAGACCACAATGAGTTAACATTTTGTTGAGTGAGTTCAGCAAAAGTTGTCTCTCTCTATGTTTCCTTTTCATTTTTGTTTTTCTCAAAATTTCAGCCAATTATTTTATGCGATGACAACTAAAGGTGCCATTAGGTGGAAATGACTTCTCAGTTCTTTGTGATTATTTCACCCATTTGTCAACAAATTACTTTTTATTTCAGAATCACGCCCATAATAGACATCCATGTATGTCAAAGGTGTCAAAGGTGTCATGAGGCGCACCTTCAGAAGGTGCGCCTCATGAGAGCCATCATTCCTCACCCTTTTGACAGCTGTCACACACTCACACTATCACAATCGTGCAATCATGCAAACTGGACATCCTTTAATTCGTATGTTGCAAGTTATCAAATTGCCCAATCTCTTCCGAGATAACTGTCAGCTGGGCTTCTTCACTTCTTCATCCCAGATTTTCATCAACTGGAGTCCCTGACTACCTATCCAACTTTTCTAAGACTCTAGAATAGCATTCACTGACACCACACATCCAAATCTGTACTATCGTCACTTTTGATTGGTTTACCTCAGTCCTGGAACACAGGTCACAACCCCATTCCCGGCCACTAAGCAAACCAAAGAGATAAAAGTTTTACCTTTTATATGCTGCGGCTGGTTCGTTTACTGGCAAGGTGCGGTCCCCAGACCAGTGTCTCAAGCCAAAGGGTTAGCCATCTCATTGGAACCTCCAAAAATTGTTGAAGGAACATTTAGTCAGATGGTAGTATTTTTATTTCACACAAACACAGCACCTTTATTCCTTGCAATACAAGGGAGTCAACCTTAAAGGGACAACAGTTGCCCTTTGCCCAGAGAGATTGCCTTTCAGTGGTTACAATCATATTTTTATACACAGATCGGCATCAATCATGTATCTGTTCCTTCTTATTGCCCAATTACATATTGATTTCCAAGCCTTGGTAACGTAATAGACTAATCACATTGAGCTTTGGGTACGTGGCACTTAGCATTAGACCATTTACCTCAGACTTCTGCAGCACAGTATTCTATGATCTATGTTCTTGTTCACAAGTTAAGTGTGGTTTAGTTTTCTATTTTCTTGCTGAATTGGGACAAGTGCAGCAAGCTGGTCTACACTAGCCTTGCGTACATGCTTGGCTACTTGTTTCTTTGCTTAAATGGAATCACGTCCGATTAGCCCTACCTTGTCTGTGTGTTTAGCTGCACATTTACTGTGGAGAAAATGAGAACTGCAGATGCTGGAGATCAGAATCCAGAGTGTAGTACTGGAAAAGCACAGCAGGTCAGGCAGCATCCAAGGAGCATCGAAGTTTCAGGCATAAGCCCTTCATCAGGAATTCCTGGTGAAGTGGTTATACCCGAAACATCAATTCTCCTGCTCCTCAGATGCTGCCTGACCTGCACATTTACTGTCCCACTCTCGAATAGCTTAGGTGACCTACTTTTATGCTCTGGCTCTGTTTTTGAATCTTTCCAAATGTGAAACAGGGTTAAACATTATTTTGCTTCCAATATTTCTAAACTGTCTTTTATATCTTTATCACTTGTATGTTTCTTTTTCACAATAAACTTACGTTCTGTTGTTAAAGAACATCTTCAGCCTCACATGAATAAGAACAAAGAACAGTACAGTATAGGAACTGACTTTTCGGCTGACCATGTCTGTGCCAATCATGATGCTATTCTAAACTAATGCCATCTGCTTGCACATGCTCTGTATCCCTCTATTCTCTGCCTGTTCATATATCTGTCTAAATGCTTCATAAATATTGTATCATAGCTGCTTCAGCCACCTCCTTAGGCAATGTTTTCTAGACATCCACCATCACTTGAGTAAAAGAAAGGTGTTGCACATCTCCTTTAAACATTTTCCCTGTCAAACCTATGCCACCTAGTATTTGACATTTCGGGAAAAACATTCTAACGATCCACTGTATCCATGCATCTCAGTTTGTTGTACTGCAAATCAACAAGTCCCTCAGCCTCTGATGCTCTAAAGGAAACAATAAAAGTTTATCCAATCTCTCCTTACACCTAATACAATCCAATCCAGGCAACATTATAGTAAACTTTTCTTGAACTCTCTCCAAAGCTTCCATATCTGTCCTATAGTCCGGCAATCTAAACTGCACACAGTACTTCATATGTGGCCTGACCACATGACTTGCCAACCTCAGTGCCCTGACCAATGAAGGAAAGTATGCCCTATGCTTTCTTTACCACCTTATCCACTAGTGTTGCCATTTTCATAGATCTATGGGCTTACACTACATGATCCCCCCCTTATATAAATATTTTCAACAGTCTGAGCTTCTAAAATGCATGGCCTCACACTTGCCCAAATTAAACTCCATCTGCCATTTCTCTGCCCAACTTTACAGCTGATCTCTATCCTGCTGAATCCTTTGACATCCTTCCTCACTGTCCACAACTCCACCAATTTTTGTGTCATCTGCAAACACAGACTTCTATAACCAAGCCAATTTTGTGACCAACTTGCCAATCACCATAGATCCCGTGTGACCTAATCATTTGAAGCAGCCTAGCATGAGGGACCTTGTCAAATACTTTAGTAACATCCATGTACACACCACTTACCCATAATCATCTTTGTCATTTCCTCAGCAACTCAATGAAATGTGTGATACAAGATCTCCCCTGCATGAAGTCATGCTGACTATTTCTAATAAGTCCATTCTTCTCCATTTGCAAGTAAAAACCAATGTAACATTCACCAGTCTAACATTTCTAGATTATCCCCATTGCCCTTATTGAACAAGAGAACAACATTGTCTATTTTGGGACCTGTGGCTAAGGAGGTTACAAAAATCTCTGTAAAGATCCCAGCAATCTCCTCTCTTGCCTCCTTCAGTATCCTGGGATAGATCCCATCAGGCCCTGGAACTTATCTACCATAAATGTTTTTCAAGAAACCCAACACTATTTCCTTCTTAATATAAACATGCCTTAAACTGTCCCTGAGCTTACCATCACCCCATGTCTTTCTCCTTGGTGAATTCCAGTGGGACTCTCCTTAATCTTACCCATCAAAAATATACGTGTAAGGCATTCAGATGCAATTAGATTGATCAAACTACTCGATGTTAAGCAAAACACATTTTATTTTTACACTACCTTAAAATATAGATCATCTAGAAATAAAGTTAAAGAATTGGCTTAACTGTAACTGTATTGAAATGCTTAACAAAATAACAGATATATTAACTACTACTAATTAACTGTTTCAATATAGTAACGTCCCATAAACACACACTTGGCAAAAAGCAAAATTCAATGAAATAGGTAATGAAATGTCTGGATATCAAACCTATAGCTCAGTGAGCAAACCTACACCCTAAACCTCTGAGCTACAAACCTTCACAAACCTTGCATCAATGAAATAGATTGTGTCACAGGCAATTCTCCAGTAAAGAAGGAAAACAAAAATCAAGAGACAGCTGAGACAAAGAGTAGCAGGGAGGGATGTACTACAGTTTCCAAACTCAGCTTCTAGGCCCAGCAACTGCTACTGAAAACCAAAACTAAAAATCCCAGTTCTGTAGTTGCTTCTATTGTTCCAATGTTAAAAAAAAGCCTCTCAAGCTGTTTACTTTATTGGCTTTAGAACATGACTTGGAGGTGCTGGTGTTGGACTGGCGTGGACAAAGTTAAAAACCACACAGCACCAGAGTATAGTTAAAGTTGTCACCTGATGGAGTGGTACTCCGAAAGCTGGTTCTTCCAAATAAACCTGCTGGATTGTAACCTGGTGTTGTGTGATGTTTGGCTTTAGAGCAGATTGCCATGCACCTCTGTCACAACCTTTCTTCATTAAAAAGAAAACCAGAACAAAACAGATCCCTTAAAGCCTCAGTATCGTCACAAACTCCTTCACTCCTTTTACATACTTCTCTATCATAGAGTCATAGAGATGTACAGCACGGAAACAGACCCTGTGGTCCGAATCATCCATGCTGACCAGGTATCCTAGATAAATCTAGTCCCACTTGCCAGCACTTGGCTCAAATCCCTCTAAACTCTTCCTATTCATATATCCATCTAGATGCTTTTCAAATGTTATAATTGTACCAGAGCTGGAAACGCACAGCAGGTCAGGGAGCATCTGAGGAGTAGGAGCATCTCCATCAGGAATCAGCTTATGCCCAAAATATCGATTCCCTTGCTCCTCGGATGCTGTGCTTTTCCAGCACTACACTCATGACTCTGACCTCCAGCATCTGCAGTCCTCCCTTTCTCTTTATAGTTATACCAGCCCCCACCACTTCCTCTTGCAGCTCATTCCATACATACACCATCCTTTGCATGACAAAGTTGCCCCTGAGGTCTCTTTTAAATCTTTCCCTTGTCATCCTAAACCTATGCCCTCTAGTTTTGGACTCTCCCACCCTGGGGAAAAGACTTTGTCTATTTATCCTATCCATGCCCCTCATGATTTTATAAACCTTTATAAGGTCACCCCCTCAGCCTTCGACACTCCAGGGGAAGTAGACTTGGCCTATTCAGTGCCTCCTTATAACTCAAACCCTCAAACCCTGGCAACATCCTCGTAAATCGTTGCTGAACCCTTTTAGGTTTCATAACATCCTTCAAATAGCAGGGAGACCAGAATTGCACACAGTATTCCAAAAGCGGCCTAACCAATGCCCTGTACAGCTGGAACATGACCCCCCAACTCCTATACTCAATGCTCTGACCAGTAAAGGAAAGCATATCAAATATCTTTTTCACTGCGACTCTACTTTCAAGGAACTATGAACCTGCACTCCAAGGTCTATTTGTTCAGCAACACTCCTCAGGACATTACCATTAAGTGTATAAGTCCTGTCCTGATTTGCTTTTCCAAAATGCAGCACCTCACATTTATCTAAATTAAACTCCATCTGCCACTCCTTGGCCCATTAGCATATCTGATCAAGATCCCATTCTACTTTGAGATAACCTTCTTCACTGTCCACTACACCACCAATTTTGGTGTCATCTGCAAAATTATTAATTATACCTCCTATATTCACATCCAAATCATTTACATAAATGCCAAAAAGCAGTGGACCTATACTGATCCTTGTGGCATTCCTCTGGTCATCGGTCTCCAGCCTGAAAAGCACCCTCCACCACCACCATCTGTCTTCCACCTTTGAGCCAATTCTGTATCGAAATGATTACTTGTCCCTGTATTCCATGTGATCTAGCCTTGCTTGCCAGTCTACCATGAGGATACTTGTCAAAGGCCTTATTGAAGTCCATATTGATCACGTCCATCGCTCTGCCCTTCAATCTTTTTCGTTACTTCTTCAAAAAACTCAATCAAGTTAGTGCAACATGACTTCCCCATGCCTGAAACATGTAAACCTTTTCTCAAACCACGTTTCTGTAATGCTACCACATTGTGGTCCCATGCACATAATCTAGGCTCTAAGCTCATCCACCTTATCTGTTATACTTGCTGCATTAAAATAACTATTCTTCAGGCTGATAGTCCTGCCATGTATGTTAAGGCTCTGCCTTTCTTTCTACAATATTAACTTGGTTTAGTCCCTCTCTTCTCTTCAAATACTCCACATGCTGAACTACTGCTCTGGTTCCCATCCCTGCCACATGGGTTTAACCCCTCCTGAGTTGCACTGACAAATTTTGCTGCAAGGATATTGATTCCCCTCAAGTTTAGGTACAACCCCTCCGTCTTGTACATGTCCCACTTGCCTTGGAAGAGACCCCAGTGATCCAGATATCTTAATCCATCCCTCCTATACTAGCTTTTCAGCAAGCACTCAACAGTATTTTCTTCCTATTTCTGATCTCACTAGCAGTTGGCGCAGGGAGTATCCTAAAAATACAACCCTGGAAGTCTTACTTTTCAAGTACTTACATCACACCCTAAATTCCCTTTGCAGGACCTCATCTCTCTTTCTGTTTGTGTCATTAGTACCAATATGGACATGACCTCTGGTTGCTCACCCTCCCCCTTCAGAATATCCTGTGCATGCTCAGAGATATCCTTGTCCTGGCACCAGGGAGCTAGCCAGCATCCTGGTGTCTTGCCCGTGGCCACAGAAGCATCCATCTGAGCCCCTGACTATGAAGTCTTCATCACTGTCTCTCGCCTACACTTCAGTCCTGCCAGCTTCAGGGACTAACCACACATGAACTTATTACAAAAGTTAGACATATGATCGATCAAGTCACATTTAATTTGGGGATCTGACTTGCCCAATAATATCATCAGTAGGGACCATAATACTGGTAAACCTTCTCTGAACAGCTTCCAACTCATCTATATATTTGAGGTTTATAAAATTATATAAAACCTTATAGAGGTTTATAAAATTATGAGGGGCATGGATAGGGTAAATAGGCAAGTCTTTTTCCTGGGGTCAGGGAGTCCAGAACTGGAGGGCATAGGTTTAGGGTGCGAGGGGAAAGATATAAAAGAGAACTAAGGGGCAACCTTTTCACACAGAAGGTGGTACATGTATGGAATGAGCTGCCAGAGGAAGTGGTGGAGGCTGGTACAATTGTAACATTTAAAAGACTTTTGGATGTATGTATGTATAGGAAGGGTTTGGAGGGATATGGGCTGGGTGCTGGCAGGTGGGACTAGATTGGTTGGGATATCTGTTCGGCAGGGACGGGTTGGACTGAAGGGTCTGTTTCCATGCTGTACATCTCTATGACTCTATCCATTCTTAAATAAGGAGATTCATACTGTTCACAGAATGATCAGAGAGAAGGTAGGGCTGATAAGCGATAGTTGAGGGAACTTTTCCCTGGAGGTAGGGGAGGCCCTAAATGAGTCTTTTGCTTCAGAATGCACAAGAGAGAGGGACCTTGTTGATCATGAGAACATCATGGACCAGGTTAACGGGCTTGAGTAGATTGATATTAAGAAAGTGGATGTGCTGGAAATTCTGGGAAGCATCAAATAAGTAAGTCCCCAGGGCCGGACCAGATATATCCAAGGTTATTACAGAAAGCAAGGAATGACATTGCTGCACTCTGGCACTGATCTTTGTATCCTCACTCTCCACGGGAGTAGTACTGGATGATTGGAGGAAGATGAATGTTGTTCCTTTGTTCAAGAAAGGGACTAGGGAAGTCCCTGGGAATTACAGACCTGTCAGTCTTACATATGTGGTAAGCAAGATACTGGAAGGGAATCTGAGAGATAGGATTTATGACTATTTGGCAAAACATAGTTTGGTTAAAGATAGTCAGCATGGCTTTGTGAGGGGCAGATCGTGCCTCACAAGCCTCATTGAGTTCTTTGAGGATGTGACGAGACAAGTTGATGAAGGTCGAGCAGTGGATGTGGTGTACGTTCAGTAAGGCATTTGATAAGGTTCCCCACTCTAAACTCATTCAAAAATTAGGAGGTATGGGATACAGGGAAATTTGGCTGTCTGGATATAGAATTGACTGGTGTAAAGAAGACAGTGAGTGGTAGTGGATGGAAAGTATTCTGCCTGGAGGCCGGTGACCCGTGGTGTCCCGCAGGGATCTGATTTTGGGCCTCTGCTCTTTGTAGTTTTTATAAGTGGAAGGATGGGTTAGTAAGTTTGCCGATGATACAAAGGTCGGTGGTGTAGATAGTGCCAAGGGCTATTGCAAGCTACAACAAGACATTGATAGGATACAGAGCTGGGCTGAGCAGTGACAGATGGAGTTCAACCTGGATAAGTGCGAAGTGATTCATTTTGGAAGGTGGAATTTGGATGCTGAATACAGGGTTAAAGTCAGGATTCTTAACAGTGTGGAAGAACAGAGGGATCTTGGGGGCCACATACACCGATCCCTCAAAGTTGCCACCCAAGTTGTTAGATTTGTTAAGAAGGCGTATGTTGTTTTAGCTTTCATTAACAGGGGGATTGAATTTAAGAACAGCAAGGTTTTGCTGCAGCACTATAAAGCCCTGGTTAGACCACACTTGGAATATTGTGTCCAGTTCTGGTCTCCTCATTTATAAAGATGAATATAAATGCTTTAGAGAGGGTGCAGAGGAGATTTACCAGGATGCTGTCTGGATTGGTGGGCTTGTCTTATGAAGAGAGGTTGAGTGATCTAGGGTTTTCACACTGGAAAGAAGAAGGAAGAGAGGTGAATTGATAGAGGTGTACAAAGTAATGAGAGGCATAGATAGAGTAGGCAGCCAAAGAGATTTCCCCAGGGCAGAAATGGCTGTCATGAGGGGTCATAATTTTATGGTGATCGGAGATGACAGAAGTAGGTTCTTAACGCAGAGTGGTGGGTGCGTGCAGGTGCTAACAGTAGTAGTAGAGTCATTGGGGCATTTAAGTGACTATGACAACACATGGACAGCAGTAAATTGAGGGGTGTGTAGGTTAGGTTGATCTTAGATTAAAATAAATGCTCAGCACAACATCATGGGCCAAAGGGCCTGTACTGTGCTGTACAGTTCTATGTTCTAAATTCTAATCCAGACGTGGTCTTACCAATGCCCTGTATCACTGAAGCATAAGCTTTATCTATACTTTTATATTCAATTCCCCTCACAATAAATGATAACATTTTATAAGCTTTCCTGATTCCTTGCTGCACCTGTACGTTACCTAGATTTTTGTAATTCATACACTAGGGCACACACATCCCTCTGTATCTCAGAGATAAAGTAATCACTCACCATTTAGAAATTATGTTTTTCTTTATTTCTTCCCACCAAAATTAGTGCAATGATTAAATGTAGTGCAGGGTTAGAAGCAATTTTCAGCCCCAATGATGATCAGGAAACATTGCATTATTTGACTTCTGCTATTTGGATCTTGCAATGTTACCGAAACCGTGTGATTCATCAGAAATGCAGAGAGGAAGTAGAAACACTGAAGACTGGGAATTCAGAAGGACAGCTTAGTTCAGTCCTGCTAAGTTTGAAAAGGAAATTGTCAAGTTTTGTTAGTTCACATGCAGAACCCAGAAGATATTTCAACATTGTTTCCTGAATGGCTTTCTGCTGATATACAAGTACGAGGTAAAGTGAACATGGAATGAAAGCAGAAAGTGATGGAACTGCATGGCAGATCTTTGGCCTGAGAAGGAGTTAATATTTCAAGTTTAAAAGGAAACATGGATGGTTATTAATTGTTCTTTCTATGGTGTTTACATCTTTGGACAGACTTGGAAGCAACTGAAAGATGCTTGTAAGTATGTAAATGTTTAGATTTAATATTACTTCTGGTTAACATGGACCATTATTTAACAGGACCACAGTATCCTTGTTAGAATATTCTCCTTCATGCCATTCTCAATGAAAGTCATCATAGACTTGGCAAGTATTTTTTATTTACAAAAATGACTTGAAATAAGCAGTAGATGGATATTTGAGGCTTAATGTCCATATTTTAAATATTACCTTTTGGCCAACATTGATGCAGAGAGTCCTTGTTTATTTTCTTGTTTATTTTCCTCTCTTCCCTCCACTCTGATTTTAAACTGAGTGACATGTCATCCAGATAAGATAGCAGCAGGGTAGAATAGTTTGCAATGCATCCATAGATTGTCTTTCCAACTGCATTTATATCTGAGACCTAGAAATTAGTTGCAACCCAGAAACAGTGACACTTGCTTCTAGGATTTTAACCCCTGGTTTTCCCCTTGTACTGGATATGAATCATTGTTGGGGGGAAAGGAATCATGTAACCATTGTTGTAAAATCCCATCTGGCCCTTTGGAGAAGGAAATCTGTTGTCCTTACCTGGCCTGGTTTACATATGACTCCAAACCCACAGCAATCTGGTTTTCACGTAAAATGACCTAGAGAAGGAGTCAGATCAAGGGCAACTAGGGGTGGTCAACCAAATGCTGGCCTTGCCAACAACACCAATATCTCATGCAAGATCATGGTTGATCTGTGATTCAAGATTCAGCTTGATTTCAAAATGAAAGGAAAGGAAACAAAAAGAATTTCTCAGGTATGACCTCATGTTTACAGGAGAAAGTGAGGACTGCAGATGCTGGAGATCAGAGCTTATGCCCGAAACGTCGATTCTCCTGCTCCTTTGAAGACATTTTACAGCCAATAAAATTAAGCACAATCTCTGTTGCAATTTTGGAAACATAACAGTCAATTAGTTCAGAGCAAGCTCCCACAAGCAGCAATGTAGTAAAGATCTGACAATCTGCTTTTAGGATATGCATTGAGGGCTACATAACAGAGGCTAACTCCCCTCCTGTTCTTCAAAGGGGTAGCATGGGAATCTTTTATGTTCACCTGTGAGGGTGTACTATTGTATCCTCTGTACATTCACGACTGTTGCCAAATTCTGAATGAACATCATCTCCATGTTTGCTGATGACGCCACCATGGTAGGACATGTATCGAACAATGACGAGCCAGAATATAGAAAGAAGAGAGAGGGTTTGGTGTCTTGGGGCAATGATAACAACTTTCTCTCAACATCAGCAAAGCAAAAAAGAATTGATCATTCACTTCATAAAGAAAGGAGCAGAACACCCCCCCATCTATATCTATGTAGCAGAAGTTGAGAGGGTTGAGAGTGTCAAGTTCCCAGGAGCGACAATAACCGACAACGTGTCCTGGACTTCACAATTAGATTAGATGTGGCAGTCAAGAGCCTCTTCTTCCTCAGGCAGCTTATGAAATTTGGCATATCCATAAGGACCCTCACCAACTTTTACAGATGCACCATAAAAAGCATATAATTTGGCTGCATAGCGGCTCTGCTCAGGACTGTAAGAAACACAGAAAGTTATGTGCAGAGCCCAGACCATCACGGAAGCCAACCTCCCATCCATGGACTCCATTTACACTTCTTGTTGTCACAAAAATACTGCTAACATCAAAGACCCCTTCCACCCCAGTAATGCTGTCCTACAATCTCTTCCATCAGGCAGAAGATACAGAAGCTTGAATACATGCAGCAACAAGTTCAAGAGCAGCTTCTTCCCTGCCTTTATTAAATTGATGAATGGACTTTCTAACTTCAAACAATGTTGATCTTGCCTCATGCACCTCCTATGCAGTGCAATCTTCTGCCTCATTCAGTCGAAGCACCTTACGATCTGTATGTCCTTGCTTTGTATGATCTGACTGTACTGCTCGCAAATAAAGCTTTTCACTGTACTTAGGTACACATAACTACAATAAATCAAATCAAATGAGAGCAGATGGGATGTTAGTTAACATCACATATGAATGAAAACACCTTCAAAAGTGCTGCACTAGACTATTAGCATAGGCTTCAGATAAAAGAACCTAAACAGCAAAAGGACCATTAGTGAGTTGAGGAACTTCTTTTTAAGTTATAAACTAGAATGCATTGGCTCAAGGGCTGATGAAAGCAGATTTAGTCACAACTCTTAAAAGGGAATGAGACAATGTGTAGAATGGGATCCTAGCAAACTTAACAGGGTAATTGTTACGGGGGATTTTAACTCTCCAAATATTGACTGGAAACACTATAGTTTGAGTACCTTAGATGGGTCAGTTTTTGTCCAATGTGTGCAGGAGGGTTTCCTGACACAGTATGTAGACAGACCAACAAGAGGCGAAACCACATTGGATTTGGTACAGGGTAATGAACCAGGCCAGGTGTTAGATTTGGAGGCAGATGAGCACTTTGATGATAGCGACTACAATTTGGTTACATTTACTTTAGGGATAGGAATATATTGCAGGGCAAGACTTATAGCTGGGGGGGATGAGGGAGGAAACTGCAGGGAATGTGCACAATTGAAATGTGGAGCTTGTTCAAGGAACAGCTACTGTGTGTCCTTGCGAAGTATGCATCTGTCAGGCAGGGAGGAAATGGTCAAGCAAGGGGACTGTGATTTACTAAGGAAGTTTGAATCCCTTGTTAAGAGGACGTAGGTGACTTATTTAAAGATGAGACGTGAAGGCTCAGTTAGGGTGCTTGAGAGTTGCAAGTTAGCCAGGAAGGATCTAAAGAGAGAGCTAAGAAGAGCCAAGAGGGGACATGAGAAGTCTATGGCAGATAGGATCAAGGAAAACCTGAAAGCTCTCTATAGGTATGTCAGGAATAAAAGAATGACTAGAGTAAGATGAAGACAAGTCAAGGACAGTAGTGGGAAGTTGTGCGTGGAGTCCGAGGAGATAGGAGAGGCACTAAATGAATATTTTTTATAAGTATTCACACAGGAAAAAGACAATGTTGTCAAGGAGAATACCGAGATGCAGGCTATTAGACTAGATGGGATGGAAGTTCATAAGGAGGAGGTGTTAGCAATTCTGGAAAGTGTGAAAATAGTTAAAGCCCCTGGGCTGGATGGGATATATCCTAGGATTCTCTGGGAGGCTAGGGAGGAGATTACTGAGCCTTTGGGTTTGATCCTTATATCGTCATTGTCTAGAGGAACAATGCCAGAAGACTGGAGGATAGCAAATGTTGTCCCCTTGTTCAAGAAGGGGAGTAGAGACAACCCTGATAATTATAGACCAGTGAGCCTTACTTCGCTTGTGGGTAAAGTGTTGGAAAGGATTATAAGAGATAGGATTTATAATCATCTAGAAAAGAATCATTTGATTAGGGATACCCAACATGGTTTTGTGAAGGATAGTTGTGCCTCACAAACCTTATTGAGTTCTTTCAGAAGATGACCAAACAGGTGGATGAGGGTAAAGTGGTTAGAACATAGAACATAGAACATAGAAGAATACAGCGCAGTACAGGCCCTTGGGCCCTCGATGTTGCGCCGATCCAAGCCCACCTAAACTACACTAACCCACTATCCTCCATATACCTATCCAATGCCCTCTTAAATGCCCATAAAGAGGGAGAGTCCACCACTGTTACTGGCAGGGCATTCCATGAACTAACGACTCGCTGAGTGAAGAACCTACCCCTAACATCAGTCCTATATCTACCCCCCCTTAATTTAAAGCTATGCCCCCTTGTAATACCCGACTCAATACGCGGGAAAAGGTTCATACTGTCGACCCTATCTAACCCCCTAATCATCTTGTACACCTCAATCAAGTCACCCCTAAACCTTCTTTTCTCTAGCGAAAAAAGTCCCAAGTGCCTCAGTCTTTCCTCATACGATTTTCCTTCCATACCAGGCAACATCCTGGTAAACCTCCTCTGCACCCGTTCCAATGCCTCCACATCCTTCCTATAGTATGGCGACCAAACCTGCACACAATATTCCAGATGCGGCCGTACCAGAGTCTTATACAACTGCATCATGACCTCAGGACTCCGGAACTCAATTCCTCTACCAATAAAAGCCAGTACGCCATATGCCTTCCTCACCGCACTATTTACCTGGGTGGCAACTTTCAGAGATCTGTGTACATGGACACCAAGATCCCTCTGCTCATCCACACTACCAAGTATCCGACCATTAGCCCAGTACCCCATCTTTTTGTTATTCTTCCCAAAGTGAATCACCTCGCACTTAGCTACATTGAATTCCATCTGCCACCTTTCTGCCCAGCTCTGCAGCTTCTCTATATCCTGCTGTAACCTGCCACATGCTTCCTCACTGTCAACAACTCCTCCGACTTTCGTATCATCCGCAAACTTGCTCACCCAACCTTCTAACCCCTCTTCCAGGTCATTTATAAAAATGACAAACAGCAATGGTCCCAAAACAGATCCTTGCGGAACACCGCTAGTGACGGCACTCCATGAAGAAACTTTGCCATCAACTACTACCCTCTGTCTTCTTCCATCCAGCCAATTCCTAATCCAAACCTCCAACTCACCCTCAATGCCATATCTCCGTATTTTCTGCAGTAGCCTACCATGGGGAACCTTATCAAACGCCTTACTAAGGTTGATGTTTTACCCTCATCAAAAATTTTGTAAAATGTTTGATAATGTTCCCCACGATAGGCTATTGCAGAAAATATGGAGGCATGGGATTGAGAGTGATTTAGTGGTTTGGATCAGAAATTGGCTGGCTGAAAGAAGGGAGAGGGTGGTGGTTGATGGGAAATATTCATCCTGGAATTCAGTTATTAGTGGTGTACTACAAGGATCTGTTTTCTTGGCCACTGCTGTTTGTCATTTTTATGAATGACCTAGATGAGAGTGTAGAAGGATGGGTTAGTAAATTTGTGGATGATACTGAAGTAGATGGAGTAGTGGACAGTGTGGAAGGATGTTGCAGGTTACAAAGATACATAGATAAGCTGCAGAGCTGGGCTGAGAGTTGGCAAATGGCATTTAATGAGGAAAAGGGTGAGGTGATTCACTTTGGAAGCAGTAACAGGAATACAGAGTAGTGGGCTAATGGTAAGATTCTTGGTAGTGTTGATGATCAGAGAAATCTCAATGTCCATGTGTATAGATCACTGAAAGTTGCCATCCAGGTTGATAGGGTTGTTAAGAAGCTGTACGGTGTGTTAGCTTTTATTGGTAAAGGGATTGAGTTTTGGAGCCATGAGGTTATGTTGTAGCTGTACAAAACTCTGGTGTGGCTGCACTTGGAGTATTGCATACAGTTCTGGTCGCTGCATTATATGTGGAAGCAATGGAAAGGGTGCAGATTTGCCAGGATATTGCCTGGTATGGAGGGAAGGTCTTATGAGGAAAAGCTGAAGGACTTGAGGCTGTTTTCATTCGAGAGAGGAAGGTTAAGAGGTGACTTAATAGAGACATACAAGGTGATCAGAGGATTAGATAAGGTGGACAGTGAGAGCCTTTTCCCCCGGATGGTGATGGCTAGCACGAGGGGACATAACTTTAAAGTGAGGGGTGATAGATATAGGACAGATGTCAGAGGTAGGTTCTTCACTCAGAGTGTACTAAGGGAGTGGAATTCCCTGCCTGTCACAGTAGTAGACTCACCAACTTTAAGGGCATTTAAATGGTCATTAGATAAGTGTATGAATGATAATGGAATAGTGTAGGTTAGATGGGCTTCAGATTAGTTTTCCAGGTCGGCGTAACATTGAGGGCCAAAGGGCCTTTACTGCACTGTAATGTTCTATGTTCTGTAGATCTCAAAGATTTTACAGGATTCCATAAAATGCTACAGCTATTGTTTGAATGCATTTCCAAATGTAGACTGGACTGGTAGATTCCTTTAAATGGAAGATCTAAGTTGTAGTGTGCAATTCAGCTCATAGCACCTGACCCAATGACTATACAATCTTAGTAATAAGATTTATCTGGAACAACACAATAGCAAAGTCTGCAGATTCTAGGAATCTGAAATAAAAACAGAAAATGCTGAAAATACTCATTTAATCAGATCACATCTACATAGAAAGGAACAGAGAAAATAACTGTATGAATATCATTTAAAAGGTGCAGGAGAAGGTTCCAGAATTCATTTGATGAGAGATAAGGAACAAAGGGTGAAATTACATTGCTCAATGTATTGTAAAGGGTTAATATTGAACTATGTAAATGGTAAGGGCACATGGTAGACAGGCACTGAAATTAATGCTGTGCAGACTTCTTATCAAGTCTAAGAGTGCAAATAATTCATAACTTGTTGAATAACAGTTCTTAAAAGACGTCAGACTCCAGTAACATATCTTACGTAGGGTATGTAGGTTAGTTTGATCTCAGAGTAGGACAAAAGGTTGGCACGACATTGAGGTCTGAAGGGCCTGTACTGTGCTGTACTGTTCTATGTTCTGAAGAGAATTTGAGCACCCAATCTCTTTCAAGTTTTGCAGCACACTGCCACATATTGCAGCAAGTGAAAGACCCAGCAGCAGGACAGAACAAAGGATCTGGAATGGGCAAGAATGTAGCACGTGGAATATAACATAGAAAAATGTGAGGCTATCCACTTTGGTAGGAGGAATAGATGTGCTGAGGACTTCTAAACTGGTGAGAGGTTAGAAAGAGTACAAAGGATTTAGGTGTCTTGGTCAATATGTCACTGAAGGTTAACATGCAGGCAATTAGGAAGGCTAATATTATATTAGTCTATAACACAAATGATTTGAATATGAAAGTAGCAATGTTTTGATTCAATTGTATAAAATTGACCACATATAAAATTAGACCACATTTGGAATGCTGTGTTTAGTTTAAGTTCCTTTATTTCAAGGAGGATGTTATTGCCACAGAGAGAGTGGCAGGTTTACCAGGTTTATTACCAGCATGCCAGAACTGTCACATGAAAAGAGATTGAGCAAATTAGGTTTGTATGCTGTCGAGTTTCAAAGAATGAGAGATGATCTTATTGAAATCTACAAAATACTTAAAGGTATAGACTGGGTAAATTCAGGCAAGATGTTTCCACTGATTGGGGAATCTAGAATAGGGAACAGAGTTTCAAAATAAAGAGGAAGCTATTGAGATGAGAGGAAGATTTCTTTAACACAGAAGTTGTGAATCTTCAAAGCTCTCTACCCCAGAGAGTGGTGGAAGCTGAGCCAATTATGCTTCAGGTAGAGATTTGGGGATATCAAAATACCAATAACATTTGTTCTATGGTCATAGAGTCAGAGACATGAGGGACATTTAAGCGATTGCTGAACAAGCATAAAGACGGAAGTAAATAGAGGGGCGTGTAGGTTCGATTGATCTTAGATTAGGATAAATGTTTGGCACAACATCGTGGGCCGTAGGCCCTGTACTGTGCTGTACTGTTCTATGTTCTGTTATTTGATGTGGGGATAGTGTGGGATGGGCATTGAATTGGATGCTCAACAATGATTTTGTTGAAAGCTGGAGCAGGCTCGACAGGTTGAATGACCTGCTCCTGTTCCTCTGTTCCAAAACAATTTTTAAATAGCAATTTTAAGACTATAAGGAACAGAAACAGCTGTAGGCCATTCCACACTCAAGCCTGCTCTGCTATTTAATAAAATAATGGCTGATCTAACATTTCTCATGTCCTCTTTCTTACCGTTTTCCCCCAGAACCCTTGACTGATCCAAAAGCTATCTATCTAAGACTTAAATCTAAGTTGCAACAGCTCTTTGTTGCAAGGAGTTCCAAAGACTCTCAGCCCTTTGACAGAAGAAATTCCTCCTCATTTCAGTCTTACATTGACATTCCTTTATTCTGCGAAATGAAAGGAAACATGCTCTCAGCATTTAAAAGGAGTAAAATTCCAACCTGTTTAGCCTTTGTTCATAAGACAACACCCCCTGACCAGAGATCATTGTAGTGAACCGTCTCTGAACTGCCTCCAATGAAATGGTTTCTTTCCTGAATTAAAGGCATATTAACTGCTCAGAGTACTCTGGATGTTGGCTCATCGCCTTATACCGTTATAATAAGATTTTCCAACTCTTATGCTCCAAGCATCTTGAAGTAAGGGTCAATATTCCATTAGCCTTCCTGATTACTGGCTGCACCTACATGCTAGCTTTCTGTATTTCACGTACAAGTATCCCAAAGTCTCTTTATGATGCAACTTTTTGCAGTTTCTCTTCCTTTTTAATAGCAACTTGCCTTAGAAACTTGACACTCCCTTCTTTGAGATCATCATCCACCAATCCTTCTCTTTGGTATTTTAATGTCCGCATTTAGCCCTTCTACTTACTTGTTTAAGTTCTTTCCTACTTTCCTTATATACTTCAAGGGCTTCATCAGTTCCCATCCCCCTAGACCTATGTATGCTTCCTTTCACTTTCTGACCGTTCCTGAATTCTTATCAAATGCCGTTTGAAATGCTTCCACATTTCTGATGTAGATTTGCCCTCAAACAGCCACCTCCAAACAACATTCTGCAGTTCCTGTCTAATACAGGTATCCCCTGCTTTTCGAACGTTCACTTTACACCAATTCGCTTTTACAAAAGACCTACTTTAGAACATAGAACAATACAGTGCAATACAAGTCCTTCACCCCTCAATTTTTCACTGACCTGTGAAACCAAAATGAAGCCCATCTAACCTACACTATTCTATTCTTGTCCATATGCCTATCCAATGACCATTTAAATGTCCTTAAAGTTGGCAAGTCTATTACTATTGCAGGCAAAACGCAGCAGAATCGACGTTTCGGGCATGAGCCCTTCTTCAGGAATGAGGAAAGTGTGCCCAGCAGGCTAAGATAAAAGGTAGGGAGGAGGGACTTGGGGGAGGGGTATTGGAAATGCGATAGGTGGAAGGAGGTTAAGGTGAGGGTGATAGGCCGGAGTGGGGGTGGGGGCGGAGAGGTCAGGAAGAAGATTGCAGGTTAGGAAGGTGGTGCTGAGTTCGAGGGTTGGGACTGAGACAAGTTGAGGGGAGGGGAAATGAGGAAACTGGAGAAATCTGAGTTCATCCCTTGTGGTTGGCGGGTTCCTAGGCGGAAGATGATGTGCTTGAAATGCGATAGGTGGAAGGAGATTAAGGTGAGGGTGATAGGCCTCCCCCAAGTCCCTCCTCCCTACCTATTATCTTAGCATTTTGGGCACACTTTCCTCATTCCTGAAGAAGGCTCATGCCCGAAACGTCGATTCTCCTGCTCCTTGGATGCTGCCTGACCTGCTGGGCTTTTCCAGCAACACATTTTCAGCTCTGATCTCCAGCATCTGCAGTCGTCACTTTCTCCTACTATTGCAGGCAGTATGGCCTACGCCCCTACCACTCTGGGTAAAGAAACTACCTCTGACATCTGTCCTATATCTATCACCACTCAATTTAAAGCTATGTCCCCTTGCCCAGCCATAAACTTTAATAACTGTTTTCGCTAACCGAAAGAGGATTTTCGCTTTTATGAAAAAGCGTGCACAGCGAGAGTGGCATCGCCAAATGCTTTTGCCAGGAACTACACTCAGCATCTCAGCATCAAGCCACCATAGCTTTGAACTGTGTCTGTGAGCATCTGTGCTTTATCTCGATTTATTTTGTGCATCTGTTAGCAAGATGTGTCCTAAAGTATCAGAAAAGCCTAGCAAAGCTCGTAAGGCTGTTGCGCTTAGCGTAAAACTGGATGTAATTAAGCGTTTCGTGTGGGTGTGTTGAACTTGCCTGGGTCCACCATTCATACTATTTACACGCAGAGAGAAAGAATCTTGAAAGCTGCTGAAGTTACTATTGGTTCTTCTAGTAGCAAAGTGGCCTCTTTTAGTTGGCATCCAGTAATGGATAAAATGGGAAGTCTATTGCTTGACTGGATTGATGGATGTACAAAGTGTGGTGTTCCGTTAAGGTATATTATTCTTAAGGAGGTATCAGTCAGTCTTTTTAATAAACTGAAGCACTGGATGACGATGATGAAAGTGTTGTGAAAATGGAATTTAAAGGTAGTCATGAGTGATTTGATTGGTTGTTGAGGCGAGGGCAGCTTCATTAGCTTAAACGCTACTGGAGTGCTTCGGCTGTTACTGAAGTTGTCGAAATGTTCCCAGAAGAACTGAAGAAATAATTATAAAAGGTGGTTATTCGTATAAGCAAGTGTTTAACTGTGATAAAACTGGAGTTCATTGGAAAAATTGCCAAGCAAGACATTTATTTAGATAGAAGCAAAGCAGGTTAACAGACTCAAGGCATTTAAGGACAGGTTTACGCTAATGCCTAATATTAACGCCATTGGTGATGCTGACCTTAGGCCTCTGCTCATGTACCATTCAGAAAATCCGAGGGCAATTAAAGGCTTTGATAAGAATACAAATTCCTGTTGTTTCGTTCACATCTGAGCGGTTGGAATACCCAAGTGATTTTTTTCTGAGTACGAGTGTATACATTAGTCCTTTTGTTGAAAAATACTGTCGAGAAAATAATAGGTATCTTGTGATTATCGATAATTGTACTGCTCACCCATCTGGCATTGTCGAGTATGGCGGTAACATTCGTGTTGTGTTCTTACTGCCGAATACAACATCATTGTTGCACTTGTGTGATGAAGGCCAAATAGTCACAATTAAGGCTTACTATATGCAAAATCTGACGTGTTTTATTGTAAGTGCCATTGACAGACAGGGCAACTCCGAAGCATATATGTGAGAGATCTGAAAACAGTACAATATAAAATTGGTAATTTCTCAATGAGAAATGGCACATGGAGAAAACTGTGTCCTGAAGTAGTGAACGATGTTAAAGTTTTTGAACCAACAATAATAAATGCGGCAATAGTGACTTTGGCTAAGAAGGCTAGGGATGTGGAAGTTAACGAAGATGATGTTGAAGAGGTTTAGGCATCCCGTGACCAAGAACTGAGAGATGAAAAGCTGATACAATTGCAAGAGGAAAGGATATGAACAAAAACCGAACTCAGTAGCCAATGGCCTGAAAGGGTAGTCATCCAGGAACTGAGCATGAAGCACTTGTGTGAGATTTTCACTACGATTGACAGTGCTGCAATGATTGAGGAAAAGTGTGCCTTTAATTTTGAAAGGGCACGTAGGTTTAGGGCAGGTTTGCAGAATGTTTTGAGTGTCTACAAAGAGCTGTATGACAGGTAAATGCGTGAGGCTAAGCAGTGGGGCATACTGTCGTATTTCAAGCCACAGCAGATGATGAACCTTGACCTTTGACATCAAGTCGGCAGACATTGAAGAAAGTGTAGATGTTACTGACCTGCCTGCCCTGATGGATTCAGATGACAATGAGATGTTAATAGATAACCCTCTTTCTCTCTCTCCGACACCCAAGTCTCCTGTACCTCCCACCACATCAACTGCCGATGTCCTTTACGTTAGTGTTAGTTAAGGTTTTGTGTGTTATTTGGTTTGGTTTGGTAGGTTATTTTTTGGGTCTGGGAACACTCAAAATTTTTTCTGATATAAATTATTGGTAATTGCTTCTTTGCTTTACAACATTTTGGCTTACAAATGGTTTCATAGAAACGCTGTAGTTTTGGATAGCAAGGGACAGCTATATTGTTGAAGCTCATCATTCCCTAAATTAACATTTTCACTTAAAGACCGCTGTTTCCCCAATCCATGAGTATTTTAAAATTCACAGTATTATGCCACTATTCCCAAAATGCTCCCGCATTGAAACTTCACTCATTTCCCACAACCAGGTCCAGTATAACCCCTGCCCTTGACTGTGTCAAGGAACCCTCCTGGATGGTCTTTACAATTACTGCCTCATCCAAGCACCTAGCAAGTCATGATTCCCAGTCAATATTGGGAAAGTTAAAATCACCAACCACAACAATCTTGCTGTTTTCACATTTTCCAAAATCTGTCTACATATTTTCTCCTCAATGTCCAGATAGTTTTTGGGAGGCCTGTAGTATACCCCCACCATTGTGATTTCATCTTTCCTATTCCTGAGTTCTACCCATATTGCCTCACTGCACAATTCCTCGGCTTTATCCTCCATTAGTATCGCTGTGAGATAGTCCTTTACCATTAATGCAACTTCCCAAATCCCTTTAACATCCCTTTCTATCACACCTGAAACATCTAAATCCTGGGGCATTTAGCCAACAATCCCGTCCCTCTTTCAGCCAAGTCTCTGTAATCGCAATAATGTCACAGTTCCAAGTACTAACCAAGTACTAACTCTAAGTTCATCTACCTTACTTCTCCCCAAGTGATGTGTGAGCCAGGATACCTTTGATCTTTATCTTCCAACAGATGTAACCCAGTCATGTCATCTTTGTAGTCCAAGTTGGTCACTTGGGGTGCCTGGAGCACACATTTTTCTCTTCCAAGGTGTACAACTGCCTGGGAGAAGCAATAAAGCATTGTGTCCAATTTCTCCACATGCTCTTTATTTGTTTTCCCAGTTATTAGCATGCCAACCGGATATATGACAACCTGGGGTGGAACTTGTAAAATGTTCTCCAACGTCTGCTAGAAAAGGGTGCAGACTGATGATACCCCACATGACAGTCTTGAATATTGGTATAAACCTGATGGTATTAATTGTGGGATACTTCTGGGACTCCTCACCTAGTGGCCTGATACGCATAGCTCATGTCCAGCTTTATGAGGCACAGCTCCTCCCACCACTTTTACATCCAAGTCCTCTATGTGAGGGATTGGGTATTTATCCAGCCACAAGAAGCAATATACTGTTTGCTTAAAATGCCCACAAGGGCAAACTGAGCTGCCAGGCTTCAGAATTGGTATGACTGGTACTACTCATTCCGCAAACTGTGTTGGATTGATGATTCCTTCCCTTTCCAGCCTCCTGATTTCTGTCTCTACTTTTGCCTGTCAGGGCTGGCCTTGCAGAATCACAGAATTGCTTCCTGGTTAACATGTAAGGTAACCTTGCCTCCTTTAATAGCCCCAGACCTTGTTGAAAAGCATCTGGCTATTTTATTACCACTTCACTCAGGCACACATTTTCCAATTGAAAAAAAGCTGAGCCAATCAAGCTGAATCTTTCTCAACCAATTCCAAACCATCAAGCTTGGGCCTGAGCTTTTTACCATAATCAGTGGTAACTGCACCAAGTGTTCCCCATAGGAGACCCGACCTTTAATCTGCAGCTGTTCTCCTATATACATTCTTTCTTGCCATGGTCTTGCGCCAATGTAAGGGTTGGAGTCCAGAGTGAATCTTGTTAAAGACAGATTCTGCGGCCACAAATACAGCTGTGCCAATTTTAACCTCCATGAGAACTGGGTGACCATTTAACCAGACACTTATTTTGTTTGGATTTGAATATTGCTAAGCAATTTAACTATTCCAAACCACACGTAGATGGGCATTTCAGGGTGTGCACTCTCCTAGATACTAATTGATCAGTCTTCTTACTCAAGTCAGGCCTTATATGACTCCTTTTCTGTCTTGAGTACACACCAGCAGGAACAACAATGGCTTGCCGGCCCGAATCCTGAAGAACAGTTTAGTCGTTTGGCCAAGGCTCGGCTTCATTGTGCGGTTCTGCTGTGGGCTGACCTAGGGTCCCTCTGCTCAGGATATGTCTTGCATGAGGCCCTGCAATTTCCTACACTTAACTGGTGTTTCCCAAGCTCAATGTCCACTTACATTGGGATTCCAGTAGCTCACAATGCTCTACTTGCTGCCTTTTCTAATGATAAGGCCAGTTGTGGTGTCTGTTCGAAGTCCAGTTGTGCTTTAGCTGATGGGCGCATTTGCATCATTAATCCCACATACCAAATGGTCTCTCAGCAGCTCACTTTCGGGTTGACCCAAAATCACATGCCGCTGCCAGTCATCTTAACTTCATCAAAAATCCCAATATGGGTTCCACTGCTTCTCCAACTGCTGAGTAAAGCCGATAGCGTCTCAGAATTAGAGGAGGTTTGGGGTTGTAATATTCCTTAATTAACTCCATCAACTCTTAAAAGGTTTTAACATCCAGTGCCATGGGGAAAGATAGGCTCCTGATATCAAAAATGCTGCGGGTCCCCAACTGTCAGGAGGATGAAGCATTGCTTTTCATCTAGCCCAATGTCATTTCCCCAGAAAGAAAATGCATCCTTTCCACATACTGTGGCCAATCTTCGACAGCAGGATTAAAGAGTCAAGCTTCTCCAATAAAGGCACGATGCCAGAAATGCTTACTTCAACTACAAGATGACTGGTGCAAGCAAATGTTCTTCAGGAGTGTGCTCTTCCAGAGTCCTCTCTCATCGCCACAGAAATAACTGCACTGAGGCCAGTATTCCATCACCAAGGCACCCTTTAGTTACATATGCACAGTACATGGACTCTGAGAAGCTAGTTCAGAGCCAGTCCCTACAATGAGGAGGTTTTCTGACTCTTCTGCTTATTTTTTTTTCTCAAGCAGTGTCCTTCGCACTCCTATTTTTAAAAATGTTTTTTAAACCCCCACACTACCGCCTAACTGCGGTAGTGCTTATTTTTTCCCCAGCACCCATGGTGTGTGTGTGTGCAGGTGTGAGACACAGTGAGAGACACATTGGCCCAAGTTAACAACTTCAATCAAGGATCTCATATTCAACACGATCCACCTGGCCAACCTCGTTCCAATCTCTACAGTCATGATTGGCATTATGCTCATTCAAAGAGCTGGTGCAGACACAATGGGCTGAATGACATCCTCCTGGGCTGTAACACATTTATGAACCTGTGGTAGTCTAACACCAAGTACTTATAACTACTTGAAGCTGTGGATCAAATTGTGAACTGACAGCACCTCACTGGAATGTTAGGCTGTGAATTTAGTCACGTAGCAGAAGTCCTATTATGTTTGACCTTTGACTTAAGACTGAAGTCTGAGTGAAATAGCAAGTACTGACTATAGGAGCACTTCCTCCTGACATGGAATGAAGACTCAGGGGTCAGGCAGAATTCAGGCAAGTGGAAAATGTTTATTCAAGCAGAAACCGGTTAATGTGGGAAGAGGGCCAAGGGCCAAGGGATCTTCCCCCAAGACTGGCCTTGGAAAGGAGATCTATGACACACTCTAACTTGTACAATAAAGAGCAGTATTTTTGTACATTAATGTATTTTGTACATTAATGCAATGATCATGTACAATGTGGATAAAGCCCTTCCCTCCTAATCCATGCTCCCAATCCTGTAAAACACCTAATCAATGATGGGCATCCCTGTGGACAGTCCCAGGTTCCTACGATCTTATGGTGTTTAACAGGCACTATAATCATGAGACCTTGGGATCTTTCTATGCATCCTATTCATTCCCATTCCAAAGTTAATTGATACACGTCTTCAGGTCTCTTGGGCTGGCTTATAGGTAGAGACAGTTTGAATTCTGTTATTCATTGTATTTTATTTTATCAAAGCCAATCAATCTTCTTATACCTTTCACTGTCCTAATTATATATGTACAAAGAAATACAAAAGATAGTTATTTTTAACTTACTTGCTATAAGATTAGTAATATGGACTTTTGTTATCAAGTTAGTTATACAGTGTAAAATTACACAGCTACTCTTATTGACAGGACTTTGTAAATAATGGGCCATGAACAATCTATCTTGAAGTAATTTCCTAAAGCGAGTTAACTTCACATCGAGGTCTAAATGCTTTTCTTTAATAGTTTTATTAAATGTTGGTTATATGTATCTATTTTATATTGTAAATTGTCCCTATGATTCTAAAGAATCTTTAACTAGAACCTATTTTTTAATATTCTGAGTAACTTTAAAAAAGCAACTATTTCCTACAAACTAACCTTAGCTATTGCCCTGATAGCTGCTTAGGGAGTTGACTGGGCTGTATCCTGCACCTGATACTTATTCATTTACTGGGAAAATTATTCTTTCATTAATGAAGGTCAGGATTGGTTGCTTGTCTCTATGTCAGTGTGCTCTTATCAAAAACTGTCTGGAATGGTGTACTTATGGCCTTTGAGTAGGTCCATTCAAAGATGTTGTCGTTTTCTTTAATTAAAGGCTGGAATAGATTGTTAGTTTTGTTTATCTCCCCTCAGACAACTTGTGTTTTAATTCTAAGGCAGGCTGCCTCTTGTTGTTTATCAGCCATTTTGTATGAGCCAACATGGGCTGCTCTATTCTGCACAGGTACAAGCCACCTCTACACTGACCTCCCAAAAAAACCTTCAGGCTCTTGTCTTTATTTTAAAGGCCCAAGTGATTTAAATGCCACGACAGCTTAATAATTCATTCATAACTACTCTTAATAATTCCAAAATGCACTTGACCTATCCCAAAGGTTTGGTTGGACCAATTCTGAAGGATCCCTTACTCTGCAAAGCACTCCGCTACTTTAGATCATCTCTTGAAAAATGTAAAACTCACAAAATTTTGAATATGCCACAAATGAAAATTGGATCTGATTGAAGGGAGTTTTACTTTTACATGTGCAATCTGATGCCATGTTGGGATATTGCAGAGTTGTTTCCTTATTGTAAAAAACCAGCCTGTGTCTCAATATCGCATTTTGTTTAAGGAATTTACCTTTGAAGCACTCTGAGTCATTTTATATCTTTAACGAGTCTACATAAATCCACATTGTTATTGTTCCTGTCATTTACTTAGACTATTCATACTTGAAGTTACAGTCTGGATAAATAATACCTCTGATCTGACCAGGATGGAAGCAACTACAGTGTTGAAAGAAGTGCCAGCTGTAACTATTACCATAGACAATGCTCATATGGATGGCATGAAGGCGCAGTGATTCACATTGCTGCCTCACTGCATCAGGAACCCTAGTTTCATTCCAACCTCAGGCAACTATCTGTGTGGAGTTAGCACAATCTCCTGCATCTGTGTGGATTTCAGTCAGATATTCGGGTTTCCTTCCACAGTCCAAAGGGTTAAGTGGGTTGGCCCTGTTAAATTAGCCTGAAGTATCTAGGGAGAGGCAGGCTGGGTGAATTGGCCATGGTAAATGTGGGATCAGAGGGCCAGCGCAGACTTGATGGGCTGAATAGCCTTTATCTGCACAGTAGGGATTCTATAACTGTAGTTATTCAAGACCAAATCATTTCTCAAGGCTTATCTTAATAAAAAATATTAATGTTTAATGTTTATACTGCTGCTTCTCAGTCTTGCTGTATGGAAAACTTTGTCAATGGTCACTGAATGCTCAGAAAGGAACATTTGAATATCAAATGCTTTGAAGAGTATTCAAATACTGTAAATTATTAACAAAGCATTGGCAAGCGAATTTCTAAATTTTATTAATTTAAAACTGCTTTGACAGCAGTTCAGTGAACAAGTGACAAATCCATGGTTTGGAGGCAGTGCAAGTAGCTAATATTGATTAATTCAAATGAACATAGACTTTTGTCAGAAAGTAATGATTTAGATTAGATTCCCTACAGTGTGGAAACAGGCCCTTCGGCTCAACAAGTCCACACCGACCCTCCGAAGAGTAACCCACCCAGACCCATTTCCCTCTGACTAATGCACCTAACACTATGGACTATTTAGAATGGCCAATTCACCTAACCTGCACATCTTCGGACTGTGGGAGAAAACAGGAGCACCCAGAGGAAACCCACACAGACAAGGGGAGAACGTGCAAACTCCACACAGAGAGTTGCCCAGGGCTAGATTAGAACCTGCGTCCCTGGCACTGTGAGGCAACAGTGCTAACCACTGAGCCACAGTGCCACCCTTTAGAATACAATATATGGCCTGATTTGAGACATAACCTGTGGCAAGTACTTGGTTAGGAGAATTGACTATGGGCCTCATATTCTCAAAAGCTTTCAGGGTTTTCTGTTGTCATGTCTTCTCTCGGTCCGTGATAATCTAATTGAGTTTCTTACCTGTGAATCATCAACAGCTCCATTCTCCTTACGCTATCTAACTCTGAAATTGGTAGAATCTCAATGAGATGGGCCTTTTATATTTTTGGGCAAAAGTGAGTACTGCAGACGCTGGAGATTAGAGTCAAGAGTGTGGTGTTGGAAAAGCACAGCAGGTCAGGCAGCATCTAAGGAGCAGGAAAATTGATGTTTTGGACAAAAGCCCTTCATCAGGAATGAGGCTGGGAGCCTTGGGGGGTGGACGCACCACACTCTTTATATTTTTTTCCCAACCAGGAATTTCTGTGCTCTGTGGCACCACTTGAGCAAGAGGCTACATTGCTTTCCAATTGATGCCCTCTATTGCAAGTAAAAATAAAAGTACAGTTAGGTAATTAAAGAAAAAAAGAGGTGAGTCCAGTTGTCACCTATTGAACAACAGATGAGAAATAAGAATTTGTTAGGTAACATACAAAATGATTTTGAGAATTATCAGTTTATGTGACTCATCCTAGTTTTGGAAGAAATGTTCCTTTCTGAGCATTCAGTGACCATTGTCAAAGCTTTCCATACAGCAAGACTGAGAAGCAGCAGTATAAACATTAAACATTAATATTGTTTATTAAGATAAGCCTTGAACAAATTATTTGGTCTTGGATTTATCATTTATAGAATCCCTGCAGTGCAGATAAAGGCTATTCAGCCCATCAAGTCTGCAGTTGCCCTCCGATCCCACATTTAATTTTCCTTCTAAGCTGAAATCTAGCATTGGAGTTATGTGGAGTGAAACCCTCTGTTAATCCTGGTCTTGTTTCCTGGGTAAATGCAACCCTATACTCAATAAAGCATCAAATACTCCACTTCTTAGAATGAACTGGGACCTAAGCAATATGCCATATAATGTCTGTCATTGAAAAGACGTAGGTCATGAGTCTTCTGATGCCATGTCCCTGACTCTGGGATAGAAGGTCTGGGTGCAAGTCCCACTCACTGCATGGTAGTCATAACATAGCCAAACAGACTGAAATAAAAATAGAGGAGATAGTAACTCACAATATATTATAAAATAGTTGCTTCCTCCTCATCAAATCCATTGCCCATGTGGAATCAGTTGAAAGGATAACAGAACGCTTTTCCAAAGTAAAGTATTATTAACATTGGAAATCAAATTGAATCTGAAAAGTTAGAAATGCAAATCAGGTCAGACAGCAATTGTGGGGAGTTAATGCTTCAAATAACTGATCTCTCATCTATAATTGTGAAGGAATGATTTAATGTAAGAACGTAATTGTGAGTACATATGCTGTAAGAACGCATATTTTCATTTTACAGAAATGTCGATCACAAAGGAAAAGCGTCTGGGTCATCGGTGTTTGCTGCTGTTCAGATTGATGATCACGCCCAGCAATTCTTTTAGCTTCTGCTCATCAACAGCTGTCCCAACTTCTGTTTCTTTCTTCCTTAGTTAGAGAGAGACAAACACACACTCAGACACTTACAGCCAGACAAGGAGAGAGAGGGAGAGAGAGAATAAAACACAGACATGGAGAGAGCAGGAGACAGAAACACAAATTGGCACACATTTACTGACAGAGTGTGAGAGATCCACAAATAAATATCTTTGCATTACAGTGACAAAGGCTGAAAGGGAGAAGCAAAATAGTGAGAGACACATACATTTAACAGTTTAACAGTGTGTGTGAAAGAGAGAAAGAGAGGCACAGGGACACATTAACTCATTCATTTTCACATACATATTGTTGTTAGTTTCTATAGTATCTGCCTTGCAAATTTCTGCTTTCTTGGATCAGTGCAAATGGAACACGGTAAGTGTACTGATCAGAACAAATTGGTGTCTCACTACAAGCTATGTTGCTGCTTTTATTAAATCATAATTAAATAATGCAAAACTATAATTTCAAGGTACTGTCGCAGTCAATAAACAAAGTGACAAATGTCATGAAGAAAGAAGAACAGCTCCTTGAATCTTTTACAAAGGAGCAAAAAGAGCTGATTAAACTTTTTATAAAGGAACTGGAAGAGATGATTCAGTCCAATTTAGTTCCTAATTTTTCACCGGTTAGAAATAATTTTGATTTCCTTAGCTCCACATTAAATGCCAACGTGTTCACATACTCACTTAACCCTTAGATTCCCTTAACCCATTGATTGACATTCCATTTTTAAGAGAGAGACAAACCAAACATGGCTAACCAAGGAAGTTAAGGAGCACATTAAGTCCAAAGAATAAGCATATGAGGAGGTAAAAGTCAGCGATAGCCACAAAGACCTGGATAAATTCAGAATCCATCAAAGGAGGTACAAAAAGACCAAAGAGGGGAAACTAGCAATAAATGTAAAAACTGACAATTAGAACTTCTTTTAATATTTATAAAGGAAGTGAGAGGTCAAAGTGAACATTGGCCTTTTAGAAAATGAATTTCGGAAGAGTGTTATGTGCAACAAGGAAATGGCAGATATTTTGCACTAGTCTTTACAGTGGAAGATACTTCAAACATCCCATAATATTAAAGAATACAGGGGAGCAATTAATATCATAACTAGAGAAATAGTACTGGACAACTTAATGGGGCTAAAGGCAGATACGTCGTCTGGCCCTGATGGCTTTTATCCTAGGATCCTAAAAGAGGTCATTACAAAGACAGTGAATGCATTGGTTATAATTTTCTAAAAGGTGCTGGATTCTGGAGAAGCACCAGATGGGAAACTGACAACGTGATACCCCTATTCAAAAAAGGATGGAGGCAAAAGCACAGTAATTATTGTTACGACACGTAGGCGAACCTCTCTGTTAATTAAACCAAACACCCAGATCACCTCGTAATCTGTTAAAATATGAAAGATAGGGAACTCCCAAATTCCAGTAATATGCTGTTTCAATAAGACACGTAATTTCAAAACTGCACAGCTGCTGTTGTCTTCTATGCCTTTCTTCTTCCAGCTGAAGATCTCCCTGGGTCGTCTTCTTTCTTTTTACTAGGAATATGTTTCATATGAAAAGGTACTTTTGAGAGTGTTCCTAATTTCTTGGAGAGTAAGATGTTAGTTCTCCATGCATCTCTGTCTCAAAAGTAATTGCTTTCTGACCAATTTTCAAAATGCCCACATTTTATACCCTGTAACATTGGACCGTCTCATTGGTTTGATGTTGGCAAAACAATAAATTCAAACTCGATTGGGTTTTAGTATCCTGGGGCATAATTTAAACTGTTTGGTTAAATTGGAATTGTTGTCAAAACACCAACCAAAACTCAGATATCAATTTCACAGCCAAATGTTACATAATTTCAATTTTCCAGTCCACTCTGGGACTGCCATCTCGTCGTATACACAGGTGCTTGTGAGCTCTCAGTTCAGAACAGCATTCACTCTCTCTTAAAAGTACAGTTTACAACTTCAACTTCATAACACCCAAATAATCAGCCAAATACCTATTAATGGGAAAGAACTGGAATCAATTATTAAGGAAATAATAAAAGAACGTTTGGAAAATCACAATCTAATGAAGCAGAGGGGGACACAAATAATTTAGAGAGAGAGATAATGGTAGCTGAATTGCCTTCCTAAAATTAGCAAAACTGCTGACAGTACTCCAGATGTGGCTTCACCCGCACATTGTAGAATTGTAATCAGATTCCTCTAATCTTATACTTAAACCCACTTGAAATAAGTGCTAACATTCCATTAACCTTCCCGATTATTTGTTGCACCTTTACGCAAGCTTTCTGCATTTCGTGTATAAAAGCCCCCAAGTCTCTTTGTCTTACAGCTTTCTGCAGCTTCTCTGCATTTCAATGATACCTGTTCTTTTGCTGTCTTCTCCAAACATTCCCACATGATATACTATTTGCCACGGTTTTGCTCATTTACGTAACCTATCAATAGCTCTCTGTAAACTGGTTGTACCCCTCATGTAACCATCATTTCCAGCTATTTTTGTATGCACATTTGGCTGAAATACATTTACCTCCTTCCTCCAAGTCATTAATACATATTGTAAACAGTTATGGACCCAACACTGATCTCTGTGGAATCCTAAACGTCCTGGGTCACCAACCTGAAAAGGAACACCTTACCCCATTTGCTGTTTCCTAATCATGAGCTAATTCTCTATCAATGCCAATCGGTGGCACTGTGACTCAGTGGTTAGCACAGCTGCCTCACAGCACCAGGTCCAAGGTTCGATTCCAGCCTTGGGCGACTGTCTGTGTGGTCTTTGCACATTCTCCTGTGTCTGCGTGGGTGTCCTCCGGGTGCTCTGGTTTCCTCCCACATTCCAAAGGTGTGCAGGCCAGGTGAATTGGCCATGCTAAATTGCCCATAGTGCTAGGTGCATTAGTTAGTGAGAAATGGGACTGGATGGGTTACTATTCAGGGGGTCAGTGTGGACTTGTTGGGCCTATTTCCACACTGTAGGGAATCTAATCTAATACCTTCAACACTGTGGGCTCACATCTTAATGACTTAACCTTTTATGAGGTTCTTGTTGAATGCCTTCTGGAAGTTCAAACACTTGTTTCCTCTATCCACTCTGGCAGGTCCAACTTGCAGGTGGTCAATGTGATACAGTCCAGCTGACTAAAGTAGCATTCATGGTATAGAATTTTAACCTGGATGGTCATGTAAATCAGGCAACATCACATTGGTCACCTACTTTGAATGTGTAGCCATTCATCTTGGGGTAGCATTTGTGCCACACAAAAGAGAATCTGACCATCATCCCTTGACATTTAACAACATCGCCATCACTGAATTCCCCAGTGTCAACTTCCTGGGAGTTACCATTGACCAAAACATGAGTTCAGCCAGCCATATAGATACTGCGGTGACAAGAGCTTGGATTGTTGTCGTGAGTAACTCATCTCCAGATTCCCCAAAGCCTGTCTGTCAGCTACAAGATATAAGTTAGAAGTATGATGGAATACTCCCCACTTGTCTGGATGATTGCAGTTCCAGCAACAATCAAGTCATTTGACAGCAACCAGGAAAAATTAGCTGACTTGATTAGCCTCACATCCACAAACACAGTCTCTCCAGCACTGAAACTCAGTATCAGAGATGTGTACCATCTTCAAGCCAGACTGCAGAGATTCACCAAGGCTCCTTAGACAGCACCTCTCAATCCCTAACCACAATCATCCAGAAAGACAAGGGCAACAAATAGAAACATAGAAACAGGAGCAAAGGTAAGCCATTTGATTTTTCAAGCCTGCTCCACCATTCAATATGATGAGAATGCTAATTATCCCACTCAGTTCCCCATTCCTACTTTGTTCCCTTTAGTCCTAAGAACTATATCTAATTCCTTCTTGAAAATATTCAATGTTTTGGCCTCAACTGTTTTCTGTGGCAGAGCACTCCACAGGCTCACCGTTTTGTAGGTGAAGAAAGTTTTCATCATCTCAGTCCAAAATGACCTAACTTGTAACCTTAGATAGTGGCCCCTGGTTCTGGACATCCTTGTTAGAAATTTTTCATTTCTATTGAGATAACCCCCATTCTTCTAAACTCCACTGAATATAGAACTAACTGATTCAGTTTCTCTTCATACATCAGTCCTGCCGTCCTTGGAATCAATTTGGTAAACGTTTGTTGTATTCCTTCCAATCTAGAACATCCTTCCTCAGATAAGGGGACAAAAACTTCACACAATAATGCAGATGTAGTCACACCAAAGCCCTGTACAATTGTAGCAAGATATCTCTGTTCGTAGAATCATAGAATCCCTACAATGTGGAAGGAGGCCATTTGGTCCATCGAATCCACAGAGACCCACTGAAGAGTATCCCAGGCAGACTCCCTCCCTACCTAACTGTAACCTTGTATTTCCAATGGCTAATCCACTGAGTCTGCTTGTCACTGAACAATATGGACAATTTAGCATGGCCAAACCACCCATCCTGTACATCTTTGGGAGAAAACCAGATTACCTAGAAGAAACCCATGCAAAAATGGGGAGAATGTACAAATTTCACACAGACTGATGCCCAGGAGTGATATCAAACCTGGGTCCCTTTGAGACAGCAGTACTAATCATTGATCCACTGTCCCTGTACTCCTGTCTCTATGAAGGCTAACATACCATTTGCCTTCTTCACCAGCTTTTGCATTCACAAGCTTACTTTCAGTGGTCTCATTTCCCTTACAATTTAATTCTTCATTACTATAACCTTTGCACTCTCCCATGCAGGAAAGCCAACCATGATGCAACAAATTTGCCTGTTACTACTTTTCACTGAGAGGCCATTCCCCTCCCCCACCCAGTAGTATCCAAAGTGGCATTTTTTATTTTGCAGGGGACTCCTACACAGCCTACCTCGACCCCTTTCTCTGCCTGGTGTCATCCATTCTCTCCTTGCCTCTGCAGTCTTAGACCTTGAAGTGATCACCTCTATGTATGTGCCATCTACGATTGTTTTAGCCACATAGATTTTCCAGAATTTCCCAGCTACTGCTCCAGCTCCAAAATTCAGGCTTCCAGGAGCTGCAGCTGGAGACACTTCCTGTATACATTCTGGCCCCAGGCACTGGAACTGTGCCCAACTTCGCACATTAACTACTCTAGGGCCCATATTCTCTGAACCACCACACTATAGCCCTTCCAAATTAATAACCCAAAAAAACTTGCAAACTTTAAGCAATAAAAACATGGTATAAATTCTCACCCAAACCTATTCACTCAATCAGCTGCTTCCTCTTATCCCAAATTACTTTTTGATATTATTTTTCCCAGAATGTTTCAGTGTGATAATGCTGCAGGGTGCACTTCCTATTGGGCACATGGGAACACCACCACTGCAAGAGTCCTCCAAGCCATTTCTCATCCTAGCTTGGAAATAAAACATTTCTGGGTTAAAATCCCGGAACTCTCTCCCTAATGTTATAGGGTGTCAGCTTGCAGCACATGGAATACAGTGATTCAGGCAGGCAGCTCATCACTACCTTCTCAAGGATAACTTAGGAGTGGGTAATAAATGCTGGCCCAACCAGCAACACACACATCCTGCTAATGGTTAGGACAGAAGATATATTAGCCAGTGAATATTTGTATCTCAACCCAACACAGGGCAACCTCGATTATCCGAATGTCGATCATCCTAATTTCGGATTATCTGAACAAGATCTCAAGATCCTGATGCTTGGGTAAACTGTATTATTCAAACATTTCATTATTCGAACATTTGATTATCTGAACAAAATACTCCCCACCTGTGTCGTTCGGATAATCGAGGTTGCCTTGTACCACGAAAGAACATTTGTTTGTGATTTCTTGGTGAGCATATCAAACATTGATTCGAATATTCCTTTTAATTTCAAACAGAAAGCCACAATCCCAGCTCCCCTACACATTCTGGACTCCAGACTCTCATTCGATCTCAGCAAACAGTGCAAACTGGTAGCACGGCTGTGAGTCCAACATTTCAAAACATCACAGGCCCTGTGAATGTTACAGTGCAGACAGCCAGCAGCCAAAGTGGTAAGTCCCCTTGTCTAACATGCCAACATACTGTTCATCTTCTCTGGGCCAGCTTAAAGTAATTACTGTTCGCCGAGCTGGAAGTTTTTGTTGCAAACGTTTCGTCCCCTGGCTAGGCGACATCATCAGTGCTTGGGAGCCTCCTACGAAGCGCTTCTTTGATGTTTCCTCCGGTGTTTATAGTGGTCTGTCCCTGCTGCTTCCGGTTGTCAGTTTCAGCTGTCCGCTGTAGTGGTTGGTATATTGGGTCCAGGTCGATGCAAAAAGAAGAAGAGGAACACCTTTACAAGGTATTCGCCAAAAACGGATACCCGCGCAACTTCATCAACAGATGCCTAAGAGAAAGACCACGGAACGAGGACATACCACAACCAAAAGGACTAGCCACACTACCATACATCAGGAGCATCTCGGAACTGACAGCCAGACTACTGCGACCCCTAGGACTCATAACGGCACACAAACCAACAGCCACGCTCAGACAACAACTCACCAGAACGAAGGACCCGATACCCAACATGAGCAAAACTAATGTAGTGTACAAAATACCATGCAAGGACTGCACAAAACACTATATAGGACAAATAGGAAGACAGCTAACAATCCGCATACATGAACATCAACTAGCCACGAAACGACACGACCAGCTATCCTTTGTAGCCACACACGCAGACAACAAGCAACATGAATTCGACTGGGACAACACTACTATCATAGGGCAAGCCAGACAGAGAACAGCCAGGGAATTCCTAGAGGCATGGCATTCATCCACAAACTCCATCAACAAACACATTGACATGGACCCAATATACCAACCACTACAGCGGACAGCTGAAACTGACAACCGGAAGCGGCAGGGACAGACCACTATAAACACCGGAGGAAACATCAAAGAAGCGCTTCGCAGGAGGCTCCCAAGCACTGATGATGTCGCCTAGCCAGGGGACGAAACGTTTGCAACAAAAACTTCCAGCTCGGCGAACAGAACCACAACAACGAGCACCCGAGCTACAAATCTTCGCACAAACTTTAAAGTAATTACATATTGTATATGTAAGAAGGCCCCTGCGGTGAAGTGGTAGTGTCCCTATATCTGAGCCAGGAGGCCTGGCTTCTGGTTCCATTTGCTCTAGAGGAGTGTACTAACATCTCTGAACAGACTGATTAGGAAATAATTTGGATAAGTACATGAATTGGAAAGGGGTTTGGAGGGATATAGGCCAGGAGCAGGCAGGTGGGACTAGTTTAGTTTGTGATTATGTTTAGCATGGACTGGTTGGACTGAATGATCTGTTTCTGTGCTGTATGACTCTGTGACTTTATGACTCCATGACCTCTTTTGTACTGCATGATTCGGTGATTCTGAGTACTTCTTAATCTTTTCGAAGACTTACTTCAAAACAATAAGCTTTAAACTGAAGAGCTGAGATGATAAATTGGTTAAAAGATGAACTGTAAGAGCAACAAGCCCCGAGAACCCTTGATATCTAGGGATGCTCAGAGCTGGATAAAAAAAGAAAAGTGCAGCATATAGCAGGTACAAAGGGAGTGAATCAATGAGGCTCAATGGACTACAGAAAGTGGAAGGGAGGAAACCTTAAGAAAGCAATTAGGAGAGCAAAGAGCGAGCATGAGAAAACAGTGGTAAGGCTTGAATAAATGAAAAACCCAAGATATTGCACATTCATATCAAGGGAAAGCAAATAACTAAACAAAGAGTAGGCTACCATTCGATGGAGTCAATGATTGGAAGGTTGGCTTGTGCGATGGACTGGGCTGTGTTCACTACTCTGTTTAGTTTCTTATAGTCCTGGGCAGAGCAGTTCCCATGCCAAGCTGTGATGCATCCTGGTTGAATGCTTTCTATGATGCATCTTTAAAAATTGGTAAGAATCTTTACGGACATGCCGAGGAAGTAGAACGTTGTTATGTTTTCCTGACTGTCTCATCAATGTGGGTGAACCAGGACAGATTGTTGGTGATTGTCACTCCTAGGAATCTCCACCGTTGATGTAGAAAGGGGTGTGCCCTTCACCTTGCTTCCTGAAATCAATGACCAACTCTTTTGTTTTGCTGACGTTAAGGGAGAGATTGTTATTTTGGCACCGTGCTACCAAGAACTCTATCTCTTTCCTACATTCTGTCTTGTCATTGTTTGAGATCTGGCCTACTAAGGTTAGTATTGTTAGCAAACATGTAGACGGGGTTAGGACGAAATTATAGTAAAGGGCTGAGTACGCAGCCTTGCGGGATACCGGTGTTGAGGACTATCCTGGAGGAGGTGTTGTTCCCAATTGTCATTGACTGCGGTCTATGGGTCAGGAAGTCCAGGATCCAGTTGTATAGGGTGTACAGAGACCTTGGTCTCAGAGTTTGGAGATTAGTTTAGTTGAAGGTGGAGCTGTAGTCAGATGAATTGAGGGTGTTGGTTAATACATGGGGATGTGATATCATTGCTATCACAGAGATATGGTTGAGTGAAGGACAGGATTATCAGCTTAGTATTCAGGATATATAATCTTTAAGCAAGATGAGAGGAGTGCACAAAAGGTAGTGGTATCACAATAATGATCAAGGAATCAGTTACTGCAGGAATGATATCTTAGAAAGTGCCTCAAATGCGGCCATACAGGTAGAACTTAAAAACAAAATGAAGCAATCTCTTTTCTGGGGTTGAACCATAGACCCTCAAATGGTCAGGGAGAGATATCAGAGAAATGCAAAACAATAGGGTAGTAATAGTATGGGATTTCAATTGCCCCAATATTAACTGGAATAAACAAAGTGCGAAAAGCTTCAAAGTGGTGGAAGGACAAGAATAGTTAAATAAATTGGAGAGGGAACTATGATATATTTGAATGAACTAGCATTGAGAGAGGGGAGGAAAGAGTGGTTTTAGCAGGCTTGAAAGTGGGTAAATTACCAGGCCCAAATGAGATGTATCCCAGTCTGCTTTGTAAGTCAAAGGAGAAGACTGACATAAATTTTCAAATACTCTCCACCTGACGAGGGGAGTCAGGGTAGTGGACGATAGCTAATGTAGTACCATAAGTAAAACAAAGGTTTCAGGTTTAAACCAGGACATTATATTTAGTCTAATGTCTGTGATGGGTAACTATCAGAAAAAATTCAGAAGGACAGGATTAATCTCCATTTGGAGAGGAAAGGTTTAACCAAGAAAAGACAGTGTGTCTTTGTCAGGCAAGGTCATGTCTAACAACTTTGGTTTAATTTTTCAAAGAGGTGATTAGATGCATAGATGCAGGTAGTATAGTTGATGTAGTCTACTTGGATTTCTGTTAGGTTCTCGCATGCTTAGAAAGCTAAGAGCCCAAGGGATGTGGAGAAATTTAGCAAACTGGATGCAAAATGGGCTCAGCAGCAAGAACCAGAGGGACATGGTCAACAGATGCTTTTGTGACCAGTGGAACAACACAGGGTTTGCTGCTGAGTCCTTTGCAAATTGCAGTGCACTTTAATGATCAAGACATGAATGGAGGTTCGGATGATCAGTAAGTTTGTCAATAACAGGAACATTAGTGATGTGGTAAACAGAGAGGAGGAAAGCCTTAGACTATGAGACGATATTAGATGGGCTGGTCTGATGGGGTGAACAGAAATGTGTTAGGTGATACATTTTGGGAGCATGAACAAGGTAAGAGAGTACACATTTAATTGTCAAACCCTAGGAAGCACAAAGGATCAAAGGGTGTGCATGTCTATAACTCCTTGAAGGCAGCTTGACAGGTAGATAAGGGGAGTGAGGAGATATATGGGCTGGAATGATTTAGCTCTGAAGACAGGCTAGATACGCTGGGTTGTTTTCCTGGAGCAAAGAGGGCTGAGGGAGGATCTGACTGAAGTGTTCAAAGCTCGAAGAGGCTTAGACAGGGTAGATAGAGTGAAACATTTCCCCTCAATAGAGAGATGTTGTCTAATCCCGACTTAAAACAAGTTAGCCAACTTCAGCCAAAATCATAGAATCTCTACAGTGTGGAAACAGGCCATTTGGCCCAACATGTCCACACCGACCCTCCGAAGAGTATCCCACCCAGATCCATTCCCCTAATCTATTACTCAACACTTACCCCTGACCAATGCACCTAACCCACACATCCCTGAACACTATGGGCAATTTAGCACAGCCAATTCACCTAATGTGCACATCTTTGGATTGTGGGAGAAAACCGGAGCACCCGGAGGAAACCCACGCAGACACGGGGAGAATGTGCAAACTTCACAGTCACCCGAGGCTGGAATTGAACCCGGGCCCCTGGCACTGTGAGGCAGCAATTTTAACCAATGCTGCGGTTATGAATGTTATGAAGGAATTTGCCAAGGTGTCCTCAATACTGAAACAGTCAAATCACTACAAATACAAGCTGGTACCAATTTAAACAGCCTCTATTTTAAGAGGAAAAGAGTTACAATAATCTTTAATGCTAAACAATACTATCTCTCATTCTATTCAGCTCTCTTAAGCTTACAATACTTCCTGAGCCTCTTGTAGACTAATGCAGTCTCTCTCTCTCTCATCTGTTGGACTGTGAAGCTGCTTTCTCTCTTCCCCTCTGACTCTCAAGACAGTCAAATGGTCTCTGTCCTTTCCCATGCAGATCTCCTCAGAAGGCCTTCAAAAGGTGCAAGAGAACAGTTTGTAGGTGTACCCTGTTTTTACCTCCTTGGGTGGATTTCTGGAACTTTCTATAGTCCTGGCCAATCAGGGAGACTCGCTTGATAATTTGAAACATTGTGAACCACTGGGATGGTTAGTTCCTGTTTTTTGCTTTGTGTTGCATCACCTGGTGCCTTTCTGTCTGAGCCCTTCTTTGATTGGTGGATACATTATTGGGGATATATCTGCTTTATTATACTAATGTAATTCACAACTTGTGGCTGTGTTTGCACTGTGCCTGGTGTTTAGGTTTAATGACTTACTTGCCAATGTGCCCAGCATCCCTTGCTGTTTGACCAAGTTGTCCATTTATCTGTCCCCCTTTTGAATGGAAAGAAGTTTATGCAAATGAAGTTGAAATCTAATTGTAAAAGTTGGTTCTGTTTGTTGTTGGGGAACCTGACATGTTTTCATGTCAAAGCCACTTAGTACATTGGTCAAGCCTATTATCATATGTCTGATAAGTGATATAATTACATGTACGAAACAAAATGGAAAATCCTGTCATGATAATCCAAAGAGGATTGTGGTGCATGGACAACATTCAGTAATCAGAAGAAATAGAAGTGACAATAGTGATAATCCCAGAAGTTAAATTTATCTTAATCGTCTCCTTGTATGTGTACAGGAATTATTGATTGCGATTGTGCCCACCTGTTAGAATATCTGTGTTTCCAGCCTGCAATCTTAATCAGCAGTCTCGTGAGGTATATCAAGGTGAGTGCCATTAGGACCACAGCTAGATGTGAGAGGAGCCAAATTCATGGATGACAGGCTGTGGGCATACAAGGGATTGACTTGTCTTGCCCCTTGTCCCTGTAAATAAACCACACCTTGATGAGCTGCTGCAGCAGACAGCTAGAGATGTCCGTGTGGGTTTCCTCCTGGAGCAATGGTTCAAGCTGTTTGTCACTAATCCAGGATGGAACTTTCCCTTGCAAGCCTGTCTGAGCTCCTCCCTCAGCTGTCCAATCATCCATTTACCATAGATGCAGCACTGGGCATGGTTTTGCTGCTCACCATCATCCCTGATCTGGTTAATTATTTTGGCGTGACCCTGTAGTATGGTCACTAAGTGGTGGCTCGCCTGATTCTCTGCCAGTTGTCCCATGGTCCCTTGTTAATCATCTGCATTCAGTTCTTGTTGGGTTCGTTCGACTTGCTGGGTCAAAACCCAAAGTTTATCATTGCCCAAATTAGCCAATTCAAGAGTAGTACCTGTTTGACACTCCTGCCCATATGCTGTGGCTAGATCAATAAGGAGTTCTCTTTGTCTATTACCAGCAGGTCTGGGTTATCCCTCATCCCATTATTCCACAGGTCAGGTGGAAATACAGCTGTTTTAATGGGGAAGTACACCACTCCAGTCACGGTATCCCTGATACATCTATTATGGTTGGCATTTGTTTGTGGTAAAAGTTATGAAAGATGACTGTGTGTGTCTGTGGAATTCTGCTTGGTGGGGTTTCCTTGGGCATCGCTGTCCTAACTCTGACCCTTTGTCCAGGCTGTCTGCTTGGCATCTCACAACTATGCACCCATTCTCACCAATCCTCCATGGTCCCCATGCTTATATAACATAATGCAGAACTCTCATAGGATTTCCTGTACACCATGAGCTGATTTTTCCACCCGAATACCACCAACTTTGCTGGATGGGCCCAGAGAGTCCCATCTACACATATACTGCGAAGTCTGGTGGGTAGTAGTACAGGTATCACCTCGTTTTCCCTTGTACCCATGCTACATTTTTACACACTTTCATTATAATGCTTATACATAATACACAACAGATACTCTGGAAGGGTCACATCACTGCGTTGGAGTGACTGCTCCAGTGCTCTTCCTATAAAGAGAACAGGAGTGTTTTCTATAAATATTTTGACCGAATGTCTGACACCATGTTTTACATGGCATTAGAAAATTGTCAAATTGTCCAACTGTCACTTATTCCTGGCCCTCCTTTTTGGTTTTTAAAAGGACACAAAAGAAGTGATATGATATAATAAATGAACCGTATGCAGGGTGTAGAGTGGAGAGGTGGGTTGTTACCAATGTGGAAATAGATGTTTCGCAGTGTTCCTGATGAACTACCTTGTATGAAGGGGACTTGTATGAAAAGGGATTATTCTTTAATCTCCTGTATTTATTTCTGCTTCCCTCCCTTGCTCCTCTTGGCTGGAATTAGACTGTGGGTTATGTTAGAGGGTTCTTATGCAGACTGTTTGCTTTGCCTTGTGCTGGTCCTTAACTTCCCTTTCCACTAGTAGGACTAGTTTTTGTAGAGCCCAGGCTTCAGAATGGTTGGATTCTGTCAGGTTGACTCCTTCACATGCCTAGGGTCCACTCTCAGCATAATGAGAGTACATACCCAGTTTACTTTTTTTTCCTTTAAACCCCCACATTACCGCCTAACTGCAGCGGTGCTTATGTTTTCCCCAGCACCCATGTTGTATGTGTGCACAGGTGTGAGACACAGTGAGGGACACACGGTGTACGAATCTTTATTCAATTTCCACCACCAGGAAGAAAGGAAACACCCGAGTGGCCAGTGACAAGCAGTGCCCTTCACATCAAAGGGCAATGCTGTGTGATCAAACAGTGAAGAGGGAGGGCAGGGACTAAATCAAAAGAGAATTGAAGGGGGAAAATAATGCACTCCACTCCCTGCGGTGCCCACCTCTCCCTGAACAACTCCAGGGTGTTGGTGGACACCGCGTGCTCCTTCTCCAAGGACACCCGGGCCCCAAGGTAACCGCGGAAGAGGGGCAGGCAGTCGGCCCTAACGACCCCCTCCACGGCCCGCTGCCTGGACCTGTTGATGGCCAGTTGGGCCAGGCCCAGGAGCAGACCCACGAGGAGGTCTTCAGACCTGCTCTCCCTCCTGCGTACCGGGTGCCCAAAGATCAGGAGCGTGGGACTGAAGTGCAACCAAAAGCAGAGGAGGAGGTTTTTAAGAAAATCAAAAAGGGAGTGCAAACACCCACACCCAATATACACATGGTCCACAGAATAAGCAGTTGGGCTGGGAGTCCGTGAACCACTGCAATCTGCGATTGCAGGGAACCGCTGCGTGCACGGACCGGACAGACGGGATCCCACCGCACACCTGAGCGTCCTCCAATTGGTGCACTATGGTCAGGTCTGAGCACCGCCGTTTTAAGGCGTCAGATGGCAGTGGCCACGTACCGGACGTCTACTGCTGCCCTGCTCGCTATGTCCTGCGGCAGCGTCCAGCCCAGGCCCCAGGCCCCCGGCACCCAGCACGTCCCCGACCCTGGTCACCCTCGCCGCCACGGCCCTCCCCTCCGACAGCCACTCGAACCTGCGAGTACGGAGGTGTGGATTCCTGAGCAACGGCTTCCTGACGACAGCCGCTACTCCAGCCGGAGGGTAGGCGCAACGCGATTCAACCATGTTCCAAACAGTGATCAGGTCCTGGTAAAAGACAGGCAGCGTCTTGAGGGCGACCTCCAAACCGTCACGGTCGACGAACAGGAGCTGCGTGTCGTAGTTGAGGTTACGCACCTGGCAGAAAAAATACGTCGCCAGGGCGCACCACCTAGGAGGAGGCTCGATGTAAAGATATCGCTGCAAGGTCTGAAGGCGGAACGTTGCGACCTGGGTGCGGACGCACACCAGCGACTGACTCCCCTCCTCAATAGGGAGACTCCGAACCTGCGCAGCGACCCAGTGCATCTTTTTGTCCCAAAAGAAGAAGTCAACCAACATTCTCTGGATGTCAGCGACAAAGCCAGAGGAGGGACCAAAGTGACCAGCCGGTACTACAGCATGGCGGCCACCAGCTGGTTTATGACCAGCACTCGACTCCTGTAAGATAGCACTCGGAGTAGTCCTGTCCAGCGGCCTAGGCGAGCAGAGACTTTGGCCTCCAGCTTCTGCCAGTTGGCCGGCCAGGATTCCTCAGCCAGGCTGAGGTAGATCCCCAGGTAGAGGAGATGGGTGGTACTCCAGCTGAACCCCCGTAACTCCTCTGGCAAAGAGTCCACCCGCCACGGACCGACCAGTAGTCCGGAACATTTGTCCCAGTCGATCCTGGCGGAAGACACTGCTGAGCACACTGCCTGGCACTCGCGTATCCTCCCCAGGTCAGCCGGGTCGGTGAAAGTGAGGAGCACGTCGTCGGCGTAGGCTGAGAGGACCACCCCCGTGCCCGTGCCGCGCAGAACCAGCCCCGACAACCTCCTCCGCAAGAGATGCAGGAAAGGCTCCACGCACAGGGAATACAGCTGGCCGGACAGGGGGCAGCCTTGACGCACTCCTCTCCCGAAGCGAAGGGGCGCCGTCAGGGACCCGTTAACTTTAACCAGACACTCTGCGGTGGCGTACAAAAGTCAGATCCGGGTGACAAACTGCGTCCCGAACCCGAATCCCCGCTGAGTCCCGAGCAGGTACTCGTGATCGATCCTGTTGAACGCCTTCTCCTGGTCGAGAGACAGGAAGGCGATCGGCAGACCAGCCCGTCGACAGAAATGGATCAGGTCCCGGACCAGGTGGACGTTGTCGTGTATCCTCCGGCCCGGAACCGTGTAGGACTGGTCCGGGTGAATCATGTGGGCCAGAACGGAAGCCAGACGAGAAGAAACACCCTGGTGAAGATTTTGTAGTCCGTGCCGAGGAGGGAGACCGGACGCCAGTTCTTCAAAGAACAAAGGTCCCTCTTCTTTGGCAGCAGGACGATGACTGCCCTGCACCAAGAAAGGGGCAGCTCTCTGTCATTTAGACACTTTCCCCAGGACCTGTGCGTAGTTGCTCCCCAGGATGCCCTGAAGAACTCTACAGTCAGCCCATCCAGCCCCGGGAACTTGCCCCTCGAGAACTGGTCGAGGGCACCGGTCAGCTCCTCTAAGGTGACGAGAGCGTCGAGTCTTCCGGCGTCCTCTGGGCCGAGCTGCGGCAGGTCCTCCCACAAAACTCTGCGAGCATCCTTGCTGGGCGGATCCAGAGAGAACAGAGCCGTATAATAGCTTCGGACGTGGGCCCTGATACCGTGAAACGAGGGACCCGTTGTCGGCCAGTAGCACAAGGTGCTGCTGACGGGTGCCACGCCTTTTTACCAGCAAGTAGAAGGGGGAGCCGGGTCCAGGTCCTGGAAGAGCTGGATCCGCGACCTCACGTATGCCCTGACGAGCTGCAGGTACCAGAGCGCGGCCTTCTTCTCTTCGTACGCCCCGCGCAGGGCCGGGTCTGCGTCGGGCTGACCGACGCGAGACTCCAGGTCGAGCATCTCCCTCTCCAACTCCCCGATCCTAAATTTCCACCTCTTTGTCGACCCCCTCGTTTACTCCTGACAGAAAACACGGACGTGAGCCTTGCCCACATCCCACCACAGCCTCAGGGAGGGGAAGCTTCCCCGCTTCCTTCTCCAGCCGGCCCAGAAACGACAAAACGAGTCCCGGAACCGTTTGTCCTCCAGCAGCAGGTTGTTCAAGTGCCAGTACGCAGAGCCGAGCCTGATGCTGAATGGAAGGAGTTCCACCCACACCAGGTGATGGTCTGTGCATGACACCTGCCGCGTGGAGGCTGTCGGAAAACAGGAGGCGTACGTCTGTGGAATGTACAGGCGGTCGATTCTGGACGCTCCGACCCCAGGCCTCACAAAGGTGAAGGCGATGGAGTCAGGATGGCGATTCCGCCAGACGTCCACCAGGTCGAAGGACTTGACCAAGTCCCCCAACCTCCTCCCCGACGCCCAATCCGTGTGGGCACCACCAAGTGAAGCACCGCGCCCCCCAGCCGAACCGTCAGGTGAAGCAAATGGCCTGGCACAGGCTCCCTGACCCCGAAGATCTCCGGCTGAAAATGTGGGGCCAATAAGATAGCCACCCCGCCAGATCTGCGGGTGAGGTGACTCATGTAGACCCCCCTCGCCCCGCCGCCACTCCAGGAGCCAGGAGGCTTCGTCTCCCGGGGTAGTGTGGGTTTCTTGCAGGAAGCACACTGTATATCTCCTGTCCCGAAGGACTGAAGGGGTCTGGAATCTGTGCTGTGACTCCCTGCTGCCGTTGATGTTGAGGCTGGCTATAGTTGTCTTCATGTCGGAAGCGTTGTGCAACCACCACCAGTACAGTTAAAAACTATATACATTTACTGGGAGGACGAGGGAGGGGCACAGAGGTCTCTCACCCTCACCAGGAGTGCCCCCAGGAAGTTCCTGACTCGCTTTCGCTCGTTCACGTCGAGCCCAGGCACCTCACGAGCAGCGTGGGCCAACCAGTAGACTCTCTCAAAGGAGCTCCAGCGGTCAAGCACCAGTTGGGCCCTATCCCGGCGACTCAGAGTTTCCTCGACAAACCCCCGGAGTTCCTTGGCGGGGGGGGGGAAATGAGGGGGAGATCGGTGGGGGGCACCTGGGACTCAAAGATATTGATGGAGATAGACTCCGCATCATCCCCAGTATCCACCACCAATCCCGAACCCTCCTCCGGGAAGTCACCCTCAGTCACCGACCCCTCCCCCACCCCTCCCCCACCAAGAGAGTGGGGGCTGGTCCGGCACCGCCAACTGGCCTCAGACCCCCAGCAACCCCACCCCCAGGATCACCGGTAGTACCTTCCTCGGCACACCACTTCCCAGAATGCCCCGGGTTCGGGTCGTCAGGCGGCAGAGGCTCGGGGCCCCGCTCCTCTCCCGACACCAGGACGCCCAGCTCCTTGGGGAAAAGGTCCTCCTCCAGTGCCAGGGCCCCCGGAAAAACAGTCTGGGAGGGAGGAGTGAGGATAGCACCTTCCTCCCCTCCACTGCTCGATGGCCCAGCAGAGGGTTCACCATTGTCACCCACACCACAGCCCGTGTGGTTGTTAAAGTTCTCCCCAGGGGCCAGAGGAGGTATGGCAGCAGAAGGTCTGCTGTAGCCCCTGGGTGGTCGGGTCAGCCAGGCCATGGTGCAGGACAGGCAAGAGACACCGTAGACTCATCCCGTGGAGAGGGGCAGCGCCACCAGCACACTGCTGGAGTGTCTCTCCTCTCCAAGGGCCAGTACCTCTTCCCCAGAGAGACGGGGGGGATTTATGGGCATTCCCCTCCCCGCCCACCTTGGTGGTCATGGGGCCCGAGGTCCTGCCCCCCCACCCCACCAGCCTTTCCCGGAATACGATGAGCTGGGGCGTGGCCAGGGTGGAGAGGATCTGCCATGTCACTTCCTGCCTCACCCCTGGTTTATCAGGTGATGGTGGGCGGGGCAGGGGCCCAGTTCCCTCTCCGGGGCCCAGAGAGGCAGCTGTTGCAGGAGGTGAGGCAACGGTGGTTCCCTGCAGGTTAGTACCAGGGTGTGGCTGAGTGGAGTGGGGCTTAGGCTCAGGGACCCCTGGGCCAGGTGTTCTATCGCCAGGAGCAGGCGTTGAAGCCCCAGGAGTGTCTGTAACGGGGTGTGGGGTCTGTGCGTGCAGCAGGGCCAGGATCAGGTATGGGTTTGGGGGTCTGGGGGTCAGCGTTCCCGCGCCGGGGCATTGTCGTGCCGGGGTGGGGCAGGTCGTGGGCTAGTTGTAGGGGAAGGTGATAGGGTGGTCTCCCCGTGGGCGGGCCTGGCGCGTTGTGTCTTCCTGAACTCCTTCCGGCTGGCCGGATGCTCACCCCCCTCCCTGCCAGAGGCTGAGGCATTGGAAGCCTCTGGCCTAGCCCCGCTGCCAGGGCTTGTGGTGTTGACTTCAGGGGAAGGGGAGTGGGTGTGGCGGCGCCACCCTCATCCATTGGTGTGGGCTGGGCAGCCTTCTGGGGGGAGGAGTATTTTCTAATGTGCCCCATCTCGCGGCACAAGTGGCACCGCACGGTAGGCCGCGCCTTCGTGGAGAAGGGTAAAAGAGCCCTCTGTGACCTCCTCCCAGGCCAGGCAAATGAACACCTGGTGTCGGAAGGAGTAAATATGCCGGAGGGCAGGGTCCTTGAGACCGAGCAGGAGTGGTTGGACACCCGACTAGATCTCCCCCAAGGTGTTGAGGTGGGGAAGAAGGAGCTCACTGGCAATGAAGGGTGGGACGTTGGTGGGCCGTAACTTCCAAAGGGTCGACAGGCAAATGTGTCCCGCCCACAGTGATCCCCCTCTCCACGGTAGGTGGACCGCCTGCTCGGTCTTTAGGAAAAAGACTGCCTTCCCGTACAATCTGGCCGCAGCGATGATGGCCAGTGGGCCGACCACACTAGCCATGGCCTTGCTGCAGGCCTTGATGGTCATGTTGGAGTGGGGATAGGCCTTTACCCCCAGGCATTTAGTCAGGTGCCTGAAGGGGGTCGGGGGTGTAGCCAGGGTTGGAGCAGCGGCCACCCCGGCGTAGGTGCGGCTGGGTCCTGCAATTTTGGTTCTCGCCATGCGGTGCTGCTGAATGTTAGTAGGCCAAAGAACCAGCTGTGTTGTTCAGTCCAGGTGAGGCCTCAGGCAGTGGCAGCAGCAGCAGGTGGAGGCAGGCCTCAAGTCGCAGCAGTGGAGGTCTTGGGAGGGTCCCAAAACAAGTCCCAGGTAGGCCTCTTGTCGCAGCAGTGGTGGAGGTTGTGGGGAGGGGCCTCGGGCAAGTCCCAGGCAGCACCAAATCAACTCCCAGGCAGCGGTGATGGAGGCAGGCCTCAGGCAATAGCAGAGGTGGAGACAGGCCTCAGTCAAGTCCCAGGCAGCACCAGAGTGAGTCCCAGGTAGGCCCCTGGTCGTAGCGATGGGGCAGGCCTGTTGGGGGGGGTCCCCAGGGCAAGTCCCAGGCAGCCCCAAAATTTAGTCTTAGGCAGCAGCAGCAGTGGAGGATGGCCCTCTAACAGCAGCAGTGGTGGAGGTCCTGGGAGGGGCCCAAGGCTAGTCCCAGGCAGCAGCAGTGAGGCAGGTCCGGGTGGGGTCCCAGGTCAGCAGCAACACTCCCTTGACCTGGGTGAGGCCCTGGCTAAAGCTCCAAAAGCAGGCCCAGGACTGAAAGCTCTCACCTCCTTCTGCCATCCTCTTCCTCTTTCTTTTTCCTCCTCCTCTTTCTTTTTCTTCCTCTTTTTCCTCCTCTTTCTTTTTCTTCCTCTTTTTCCTCCTCTTTCTTTTTCTTCCTCTTTTTCCTCCTCTTTCTTTTTCTTCCTCTTTTTCCTCCTCTTTCTTTTTCCTCCTCTTTTTCCTCCTCTTTCTTTTTCCTCCTCTTTCTTTTTCCTCCTCTTTTTCCTCCTCTTTCTTTTTCCTCCTCTTTTTCCTCCTCTTTCTTTTTCCTCCTCCTTTTCCTCCTCCTCTTTCTTTTTCCTCCTCTTTTTCCTCCTCTTCCTCCTCTTTTTCCTCCTCTTCCTCTTCCTCCTCTTTCTTTTTCTTCATCTTCCTCTTCCTCCTCGAATGTAGAGCAGCTGGTCCAAAGACAGTCCCCTTCCTCTCAGACACCTTCAAGGAGATGTGTGTGCGTGCACACACCTCAGAGTGCACAGATCTCCTGCTGCTCCTGTCTGAATCCGTCAGTCAGGGCTCCCTGACTGGACCAGATTAACAGCCCCAATCAGGGGACTAATATGGATGTGAGTCACCACATATTTTGGGGTGTTTTGTTTGGAATTATACTCGGCAAGGATTGGTTGGACTGAAGGATCTGTTTCTGTGCTGTATGACTTTATGACTATAAAATCTATCTCTTTGACCTCTTTACAATCACAACAGGCCTCCCCTCTGAGTCCAAGGACATGGCCTATTTTTTGTAGCTCCTTTTAGCAATGTGTCAGGTTCTTCCTGCTCTACATCTGATACAAGCAGCGTTTAACGCATAGTCGCTCGCCTCTTGTGCTCGGAGCAACTCAGAAGAAATTCATTCTCCACTTCAGGAGGCAAAGGTATCAAGGCAGTGACATGCACCATGTCAATTCCAGATTCTGAGATATCTTCAATGCTTGATGAAAAGGGAGAACCCACGGGTTCCAGAAGGGTCAGAAAGATTATTGAGGAGCAGGGCAAGTTTTGCTTCCTCACGGTTTGCAAGTTTGCAGCTTTCATATGGTCCAAGTGCTTGTTCAAGACTTTCACACATACTTGAACTTTGTATATCCCCAGACCTGAGCTCGTACTGAGCATGCCTATCACCCACTTATGCAGGGCCATTTCCATGGTTCCGACACCAAACTTTGCCCCCTGAAGTAAACTCTCTGTTGCCTAGTGGAGTCTTAATTACTGCATTGGTGTTCCTAATCCCATTTCATTAGCTCCCCGCAGGGCCAGGAATATCAGATTTATCTGCCGTTGAGTCTTTTTCCCATTAGCAACTCTGCTGGAGCTCAAAGTTTGTGAGAAGATTTGTAGCTCGGGTGCTCGTTGTTGTGGTTCTGTTCGCCGAGCTGGGAATTTGTGTTGCAGACGTTTCGTCCCCTGTCTAGGTGACATCCTCAGTGCTTGGGAGCCTCCTGTGAAGCGCTTCTGTGATCTTTCCTCCGGCATTTGTAGTGGTTCACCTCTGCCGCTTCCGGTTGTCAGTTCCAGCTGTCCGCTGCAGTGGTCTGTATATTGGGTCCAGGTTGATGTGTTTGTTGATAGAATCTGTGGATGAGTGCCATGCCTCTAGGAATTCCCTGGCTGTTCTCTGTTTGGCTTGTCCTATAATAGCTGAAAAAGTGTTGCTGGAAAAGTGCAACAGGTCAGGCAGCATCCAAGGAGCAGGAGAATCGATGTTTCGGGCATGAACCCTTCTTCAGGAATGAGGAAAGTGTGCCAAGCAGGCTAAGATAAAAGTTGGGAGGAGGGACTTGGGGGAGAGGCGTTGGAAATGCGATAGGTGGAAGGAGGTTAAGGTGAGGGTGATAGGCCGGAGTAGGGGTGGGGGCGGAGAGGTCAGGAAGAAGATTGCAGGTTCGGAAGGTGGGTGCTGAGTTCGAGGGTTGGGACTGAGATGAGGTGGGGGGAGGGGAAATGAGGAAACTGGAGAAATCTGAGTTCATCCCTTGTGGTTGGAGGGTTCCTAGGCGGAGGGTTCCTAGGCGGAAGATGAGGTGCTCTTCCTCCAGCTGTCGTGTTGCTATGGTCTAGCGATGGAGGTGTCCAAGGACCTGCATGTCCTTGGTGGAGTGGGAGGGGGAGTTGAAGTGTTGAGCCACGGATGGTTGGGTTGGTTGATCCGGGTGTCCCAGAGGTGTTCTCTGAAACGTTCCGCCAGTAGGCGGCCTGTCTCCCCAGTATAGAGGAGGCCACATCCGTCATCATTTCCGCCACCTCCAAACGGACCCCACCACCAGGGATATATTTCCCTCCCCTCTCCTCCCCTATCAGTGTTCCGAAAAGACCACTCCCTCCGTGACTCCCTTGTCAGGTCCACATCCCCCACCAACCCAACCTCCACTCCCGGCACCTTCCCCTGCAACTGCAAGAAATGCAAAATTTGCGCCCACACCTCCCCCCTTACTTCCCTCCAAGGCCCCAAGGGATGCTTCCATATCCGCCACAAATTCACCTGCATCTCCACACACATCATTTACTGCATCCGCTGCACCCGATGTGGCCTCCTCTATATTGGGGAGACAGGCCGCCTACTTGCGGAACATTTCAGAGAATACCTCTGGGACACCCGGACCAACCAACCCAACCACCCCGTGGCTCAAAACTTTAACTCCCCCTCCCATTCCACCAAGGATATGCAGGTCTTTGGACTCCTCCATCGCCAGACCATAGCAACACGACGGCTGGAGGAAGAGTGCCTCATCTTCCGCCTAGGGACCCTCCAACCACAAGGGATGAACTCAGATTTCTCCAGTTTCCTCATTTCCCCTCCCCCCACCTTGTCTCAGTCAAATCCCTCAAACTCAGCACCACCTTCCTAACCTGCAATCTTCTTCCTGACCTCTCCGCGCCCACCTCCACTCTGGCCTATCACCCTCACCTTATTACCCTCACCTTAACCTCCTTCCACCTATCGCATTTCCAACACCCCTCCCCCAAGTCCCTCCTCCCTACCTTTTATCTTAGCCTGCTTGGCACACTTTCCTCATTCCTGAAGAAGAGTTCATGCCCAAAACGTCGATTCTCCTGCTCCTTGGATGCTGCCTGACCTGCGCTTTTCCAACAACACTTTTTCAGCTCTGATACTCCAGCACCTGCAGTCCTCGCTTTCTCCTAGACGATTGTCCTATAATAGTAGTGTTGTCCTTGTCGAACTCATGTTGCCTGTCATCTGCGTGTGTGGCTACTAAGGATAGCTGGTCGTGTCATTTCGTGGCTCGTTGGTGTCCATGGATACGGATCGTTAGTTCTCTTTCTGTTTGTCCTATGTAGTGTTTTGTGCAGTCCTTGCATGGGATTTTGTACTCTACATTGGTTTTGCTCATGCTGGGTATCGGGTCCTTTGTCCTGGAGAGTTGTTGTCTGAGAGTGGCTGTTGGTTTGTGTGCTGTTATGAGTCCTTGTGGTTGTAGTAGTCTGGCTGTCAGTTCAGAAATGTTCTTGAAGTATGGTAACATGGCTAGTCCTTTGGGTTGTGGCATGTCCTAATTCCGTTGTCTTTCCCTTAGGCATCTGTTGATGAAATTGTGGGGGTATCTGTTTTTGGCGAATACATTGTAGAGGTGTTCTTTTTCCTCTTTTTGCAGTTCTGGTGTACTGCAGTGAGTGGCCCTTTTGAACAGTGTCTTGATGCAACTTCTTTTGTGTGTGTTGGGATGGTTGCTCTCGTAGTTCCAGACTTGGTCTGTGTGTGTGGCTTTCCTGTATACCTTTGTGGTGAATTCTCCGTTTGGTGTTCTCTGTACCATCACATCTAGGAATGGGAGTTGGTTGTCCTTTTCTTCCTCTCTAGTGAATCTGATTCCTGTGAGTGTGGCGTTGATGTGGCATGTTTTCTATTTCTGTGTTTTTAATGATTACAAAGGTGTCATCCACATATCTGACCCAGAGATTGGGTTGAATTTGCGGTAAGACTGTTTGTTCTAATCTTTGCATTACCGCTTCCGCTATGAGTCCAGAGATGGGTGAGCCCATGGGTGTGCCGTTGATTTGTTCATATATTTGGTTGTTGAATGTGAAGTGTGTTGTGAGGCACAGGTCCAGTAGTTTCAATTGGCCACACTACCATTTCTAAGGCTGACTTTTTTTTTGAAGAGATGATGCAAAGGTGCCAGGATAGGGTCCAGGCTATGTATGAACGTTCCGTAATAATTCACCAACCCAGAGAAAGACTTAAGCTCCAGTACAGATGTGGGAACCGGGATACATTTGATCGCCCTCACTTTATCTTCCAATGGGCATAATCCAGGCTTGTCAACTCTGTGGCCCAAGTTGGTCACTCGGTTTGCCTGGAATACATATTTTTCCCTTCTAAGACATACACCCACCTGGGAGAAACATCTAAGGACTATGACCAAGTTCTTCAAGTGCTCCTTATTGGTCTTCCCGGTTATTAACATGTCATCTAGATAAATGGTGACCTGGGTATACCTTGTAAAATGTCCTCTATTGTCCGCTGAAAAATTGCATAGGCTGATAATACCCCAAATGACAGTCTTGAATATTGACATAAACCCAAAGGGTATTATTTTTAGCATACTTCTGGCAATCCTCCTCTAACTGCAATTACAAGTATGCATGGCTCATGACCAGCTTCAGAAAGTTCAACTCCTGTGCTAGCTTTGTGTACAAATCCTTGATGTGAGGGATTGGGTAGTTATTCAGCTGTGAAGAAGATTCTACCATTTGTTTAAGCTCCCACAAAGGCCAACCAACCCGCTGGGCTTCACAATTGGTATGACTGGTGCTACCATTCAACAAATTGGACTGGTCTGATGATTCTTTTGCTTTTCAGCATTCTGATTTCTGCCTCAATTTTTGCTCGAAAGACAAATGACACAGGGCGGGCTTTATAGAATCATTGAGTTGTTTCCTGGTCAACATGCAAGATGGCCTTGGCTCCTTTGACAGTAATCTAGACCTTCCGGAAAAACCTTTAGGCAATTTAATTAGGACTTCACTCATGCAACCATTTTCAATTGAAAAATGTTGAGCCAATGCATGTGAATCTTTCTCAACTAATTTCACCTCATCAACCTTGGTCTCAAGCCTTTCACTGGTAACTGAACCAGCTGCTTCTTATAAGAGATCAGAACCAAAGTTATCCCCTTAATTTGTAAATGTATCCTGGTTCTCTGTCAAGATGAGGTTTTGTGCAAACTTAAAGTTTGGAGTCCAGAGCAAATTTTGTTAAAGACTGGTTCTGCAACCACTGAAATGGCTGTGCTGGTATCCACCTCCATTAGAACCAGGGAACCATTTAGCCAGATGTTTATTTTAATTGGTTCTGACTTGGATGTTGTTAAGCAATAGGTGAACTTTCCAGTATGTGCACTCTTCTGGATACCAGCCTATGAGTTCTGTTACACGATTTAGGTCAATTGGGATTCTTTTGCTGTCTTGAGTTTGCCTGCCAGCCGCTTGTTTGCCCAGATCCTGATGAAAATGTTACCATTTGGCCGAGGTTTGGCTTTGTTTTGGGGTTTTTGCTGTAGGCTGACTGAGAGTCCCTCTGTTCTTTGTAACTCTATGCACTTGCCTTCACTCATGCAGTGTTCACCAAACTCAGTTGAACCGGCGAGTGTGTCCAGTTCCATCAAAATACACCGTAACTCATAGAACATAGAACATGGAACAATACAGCGTAGAAAAGGCCCTTCAGCCCTCAATGTTGTGCCAACCTGTGAACTATTCTAAGCTTGTCCCCTTACACTATACTATCATCATCCATGTGCTTATCCAAGGATTGTTTAAATCTCCCTAATGTGGCTGAGTTAACTATATTGGCAGGTAGGGCATTCCACACTCTTGCCACTTTAAGTAAAGAACCTGCCTCTGACATTTGTTTTAAATCTATCACCCTTCAATTTGTAGTTATGCCCCCTCGTACAAGCTGACGTCATCATCCGAGGAAAAAGACTTTCACTGTCTACCCTATCTAATCTGATAATCTTGTATGTCTCTATCAAATCCCCTCTTAGCCTTCTTCTTTCCAATGAGAACAGACCCAAGTCTCTCAGCCTTTCCTCATAAGACCTTCCCTCCAGACCAGGCAACATCCTGGTAAATCTTCTCTGCACCTTTTCCAATGCTTCCACTTCCTTCCTGTAATGAGGTGACCAGAAGTGTACATAATATTCCAAGTGCAATCGCACTAGCGTTCTGTATAGTTGCAGCATGATATTGCGGAACTCAATGCCTGTACCAATGAAACCTAAGACGTTGTATGCCTTCTTAACAGCACTATCAACCTGGGTGGCAACTTTCAGCGATCAATGTACATGGACTCCAAGATCCCTCTGCACATCCACACTACCAAGAATCTTTCCATTGACCCAGTACTCTGCCTTCCTGTTATTCCTCCCAAAGTGAACACATTTAGCTGAATTGAACTCCATTTGCCACCTCTCAGCCCAATTCTGCAGTTTATCCAAGTCCCCCTACAACCTGTAGCATTCTTCCAAACTGTCCACTACTCCACCGACTTTAGTGTCATCTGCAAATTTACTAATCCATCCACCTATGCCTGCGTCTAAGTCATTTATAAAAATGACAAATAGCAGTGGTCCCAAAACAGATCCTTGTGGCATACCACTAGTAACTGGACTCCAGGCTGAATATTTCTCATCAACCACCACTCGCTGCCTTCTTTCAGAAAGCCAGTTTCTAATCCAAACTGTTAAATCACCCTCATTCCCATGCCTCTGCATTTTCTCCAACAGCCTACCATGTGGAACCTTATCAAAGGCTTTACTGAAGTCTATGTACAACACGTCAACTGCCCAACCCCCATACATGATTGGTCACCTTCTCAAAAAACTCAGAGGTTTGTGAGACATGACCTGTCCTTGACGAAACCATGTTGACTATCTGAAATCAAATTGTTGCTTGCTGGATGATTATAAAGCTTACCTCTTATAATTCTTTCCAAAACCTTTCCTACAACAGAAGTAAGGTCTATAATTACCTGGGTCCTCTCTACTGCCCTTCTTGAACAAGGGCACAACATTTGCAATCCTCCAGTCCTCTGGTACTAAACCTGTAGACAATGACGACTCAAATATCAAAGCCAAATGCTCTGCTATCTCCTCTCTAGCTTCCCAGAGAATCCTCAGATAAATCCCATCCGGCCCCAGGTCATGTCTACTTTCACTCCTTCTAGAATTGATAACACCTCTTCGTAACTAACCTCAATCCTTTCTAGTCTAATATCTCGTATCTTATTCTTCTCCTCCACAATATTCTCATATGCTCCTCTTTCTTCATTTTTTCAATGATAAAGCCAATTATAGTGTCTCTTTGTATTCCTGAAGGCTTCAGCTACTAGGTGTTTTTGCATGTTTACATCATCAATCACACATGCCTAATGCTGTCTCAGTATCTCATTAAGGGTTAAACCAAGGTCAGATGCTTATGCCAATCATCTTAACCAGGTCAAAATCCTCTATCCTTTCCTGGTACTTTGTGCATTTGCCAATTGTAAGAGTCTTGACCTTTCCTGCATTACTATTGTGCAGCACTCTTGCTGCTGCCTACAGCTCTTTACATTGCTGTTCTAGCCTATCAATACAGGCCTGAGCTGCTTCCTGGTCTCTGACTGCCTTTCTTTCATTTGAATAGGCCTTTTCATATTGGGAATGGAACTGACCCTGTTTTCCTGTACTCTGGTGTCCAAGCTTTAGATTTGCCAAATTGTCAACAGGTGTTTCTATTCGCTTTCACAGTGATCTAATCTCAACTGGTTGGATGGGGAATCTTCTAGACTGCATGCTATTGCTGTTGATATAGTTTCCTTAATGGCATTAGAACATAACATACAACAATACAGCACAGAACAGGTCCTTCGGCCCACGATGTTGTGCCGAACATTTGTCCTAGCTTAAACACCTATCCATGTACCTATCCAATTGCCGCTTAAAAGTCACCAATGATTCTGACTCTGTCACTCCCACAGGCAGCGCATTCCATGTCCCCACCACTCTCGGGGTAAAGAACCTAGCCCTGACATTCCCCCCTGTACCTTCCACCCTTCACCTTAAATTTATGTCCCCTTGTGGTCCTCCTCACTATCCTCTGTTGTACCTGGGGAAAAAGTCTCTGACTATTTATTCACCTAATCATCTTATAAACTCTATCAAGTCACCCCTCATCCTTCGCCGTTCCAATGAGAAAAGGCCTATCACTCTGAACCTATCCTCGAAAGACCTATTCTCCACTCCAGGCAACATCCTGGTAAATCTCCTCTGCACCCTCTCCAAAGCTTCCACATCTTTCCTAAAGTGAGGCGACCAGAACTGCACACAGTACTCCAAATGTGGCCTTACCAAGGTCCTGTACAGCTGCAACATCTCCTCACGACTCTTGAATTCAATCCCTCTGCTAATGAATGCTAATACACCATAGGCCTTCTTACAAGCTCTATCCACCTGAGTGGCAACTTTCAAAGAGCTATGAACATAGACGCCAAGATCCCTCTGCTCCTCCAACTTACTAAGAACCCTACCATTAACTTTGTATTCTGCATTCTTATTTGTCCTTCCAAAATGGACAACCTCACACTTGACAGGGTTGAACTCCATCTGCCACTCCTCAGCCCAGCTCTGCATCCTATCTAAGTCCCTTTGCAGACGACAACAGCCCTCCTCACTATCCACAACTCCACCAATCTTCGTATCATCTGCAAATTTACTGACCCACCCTTCGACTCCCTCTTCCAAGTCATTAATAAAAATTACAAACAGCCGAGGACCCAGAACTGATCCCTGCGGAACTCCACTCGTAACTGGGTTCCAGGCTGAATATTTACCATCTACCACCACTCTCTGACTTTGACCGGTTAGCCAGTTCTCTATCCAACTGGCCAAATTTCCCACTATCCCATGCCTCTTGACTTTCCTCATAAGCCTACCATGGGGAACCTTATCAAATGCCTTACTAAAATCCATGTACACTATATCCACTGCTCTACCCTCATCCACATGCTTGGTCACCTCCTTAAAGAATTCAATAAGACTTGTAAGGCAAGACCTACCCTTCACAAATCCGTGCTGGCTGTCCCTAATCAAGCAGTGTCTTTCCAGATACTCATAAATCCTTTCCCTCAGTACCCTTTCCATTACTTTGCCTACCACCGAAGTAAGACTAACTGGCCTGTAATTCCCGGGGTTATCCCTATTCCCTTTTTTGAACAGGGGCACAACATTCACCACTCTCCAGTCCCCCTGGTACCACCCCCGTTGACAGTGAACTCAAAAAGATCATTGCCAACAGCTCTGCAATTTCCTCTCTTGCTTCCCACATAATCCTAGGATATATCCCGTCAGGCCCAGGGGACTTGTCTATCCTCAAGTTTTCCAAAATTCCCAACGCATCTTCCTTCCAACAAGTATCTCCTCTAGCTTACCAGTCCGTTTCATACTCTCCTCTTCAACAATACGGTCCCTCTCATTTGTAAATACTGAAGAAAAGTACTCATTCAAGACCTCTCCTATCTCTTCCGACTCAGTACACAGTCTCCCACTACTGTCCTAGATCGGACCTACCCTCGTTCTCGTCATTCTCATATTTCTCACATATGCATAAAAGACCTTGGGGTTATCCTTGATCCTACCGCCAAAGATTTTTCATGCCCTCTCTTAGCTCTCCTAATCCCTTTCTTCAGCTCCCTTCTGGCTATCCTGTATCCCTCCAACGCTCTGTCTGAACCTTGTTTCCTCAACCTTATGTAAGCCTCCTTCCTCTTTACTAGACATTCAACCTCCCTCGTCAACTAAGATTCCCTCACACGACCATCTCTTTCCTGCCTGACAGGTACATACATATCAAGGACACGTCGTATCTGTTCCTTGAAAAAGTTCCACATTTCAATGACATCCTTCCCTGACAGCCTGTGCTCCCAACTTATGCTCCTCAGATCCTGTCTTGCAGCATCGTATTTACCCTTCCCCAAATTGTAAAACCTACCCTGTTGCATGCACCTATCTCTCTCCATAACCAAGGTGAAAGTCACAGAATTGTGGTCACCATCACCAAAATGCTCACCCACTAACAAGCCCATCACTTGTCCCAGTTCGTTACCGAGTACCAAATCCAATATGATCTCCCCTCTGGTTGGACAATCTACATACTGAGTTAGAAAAGCTTCCTTCTTTCCTAATTTGTCATGCATTTCTTACCATATGTCTTGGGCTATGGAACCTGTGGTCCAGAGTCAGTCTGGTCTGCTGTAGAATACTGTCCATTTGAGCCTCTTTTTATTGTCCAAGAGTGTCCTTCTATGTTGGATAAGGGAACACCTACCACATTTTGCTAGCGAGCATACTATTGTTGGGTCCTTTACTGGATCTCTCTTCCATGTTATCAAGGTATGGGAGTGGCTATATTGGAGTAAAGCTTCAGCTAAATTTCAGATTTCTGGGGCCATGATCAAGATCTTTGTATCCTCACTAGCCACTGGAGAGGTCCTGGAGGACTGGCCAGTAGCTAATGTTGTTCCTCTGTTCAAGAAGGCAAATAGGGATCACCCAGGAGATATAGTCATTGACTCTTACATTGGTGGTTGGGAAGTTATTGGAGAGAATTCTTCGGGATAGGATTTACGTGCATTTGGAAATGCATGGCCTTATTAGGGATAATGAGCATGGTTTTGTGCGGGGGAGGTCATGTCTTACTAACTTGAAGTTTTTGAGGAGGTGACAAAGGTCATTGAAGATAGAGCAGTGGATGTTATCAACATGGATTTTAGTTAGGCTTTCGACAACATTCCTCATGGTAGGCTCAATCAGAAGCTTAAGATGCATGGGATCCATGGTGATTTAGCTGCTTGGATTCAGAATTATCTTGCTCATAGAAGACAGAGGGTAATTATGGAAGGGTGTTTTTCAGGCTGGAGGTCCATGGCTTAGTGGTGTTCCACAGAGATCCATACTGGGACCTCTGCTGTTTAATACATAGATATAAATGATTTGGATAAAAATGTAGATGGGTAGATTAGTAAATTGCAGACAACACACAGGTTATGGGTATTGTAGAAAGTTGTCAAAGGATATATCAGGATATAGATCTGTTGCAGATATGGGCAGAGAAATGGCAGATGCACTTTAATCCAGGTAAGTGTCAGGTGCTGCTCTTTCGGAGATCAAATGTTAAGGAAAAGTATACAGTTATTAGCAGGATCTTGAACAGCATTGATGTACAGAGCAAACTTGGGGTTCAAGTCCATTGCTCCCTGAAAGTGTCCACGTAAATTTAGGGTGGAAAAGAGGGCATATGGCATGCTTAAATATATTGGTTGTGGAATTGTGTACAAGAATCAGGATGTCATGTTGTCAGACTTAGGTTAGGGCACATTTAGAGGGTTGTGTTCAACTCTAGTTGCCACTTTACAGGAAGCATAAGGAGGCTTTGGGGAGGGTGCAGAAGACCAGGATGCTACCTGAATTAGAGGGTTTGAGCTAGAAAAACTCAGGTTGCTCTCCCTGGAGTCACGGAAGCTGAAGGAAGACTTGATAGAAATCTATAACATTGAGATGCATAGGTAGGATTGATGGTCAGGTCTTTTTACCTGAGTTGAAATAATAGGGGCATACATTTAAGGTGAGGGGGAAAGTTCAAAGGAGAAGTGAGGGGCAAGTTTTTTAGCTAGAGAGTGGTAGGAGTCCGGAAAACACTGTCAGGGGTGGTGGTGGAGGCAGATCTGATAGGGGTGTTTTGGAGACTTTTAGTTAAGAAATGGAGGGATATAGACCAAGGGCAGGCAGAAGGGATCAGTGTAATTTAGATTAGATTACAGTGTGGAAACAGGCCCTTCGGCCCAACAAATCCACACCGACCCGCCAAAGCGCAACCCACCCATACCCCTACATTTACCCCATACCTAACACTACGGACAATTTACCTGATCACCCCTATCAGATCTGCCTCCACCACCACCCCTGACAGTGTTTTCCGGACTCCTACCACTCTCTAGCTAAAAAAACTTGCCCCTCACATCTCCTTTGAACTTTCCCCCCTCACCTTAAATGTATGCCCCTATTATTTCAACTCAGGTAAAAAAGACCTGACCATCAATCCTACCTATGCATCTCAATGTTATAGATTTCTATCAAATCTTCCTTCAGCTTCCGTGACTCCAGGGAGAGCAACCTGAGTTTTTCTAGCTCAAACCCTCTAATTCAGGTAGCATCCTGGTCTTCTGCACCCTCCCCAAAGCCTTCTTATGCTTCCTGTAAAGTGGCAACTAGAGTTGAACACAACCCTCTAAATGTGCCCTAACCTAAGTCTGACAACATGACATCCTGATTCTTGTACACAATTCCACAACCAATATATTTAAGCATGCCATATGCCCTCTTTTCCACCCTAAATTTACGTGGACACTTTCACCTGACCTGCACATCTTTGGACTGTGGGAGGAAACCGGAGCACCTGGAGGAAACCCACGCAGACACGGGGAGAACGTGCAAACTCCACACAGTCAGTCGCCTGAGGCGGGAATTGAACCCGGTCTCTGGCGCTGTGAGGCAGCAGTGCTAACCACTGTGCCACCGTGCCGCCCCGTCATGTTCAACCCAAAATTGCGGGCTGAAGAGATTGTTCCTGTGATGTACTGTTCTATGTTCTAATTTCTTGTGGAAGCCTCTCTAAGTCTTAAGACAAGTGGAACTAAAGCACGGTGATCCCTTCTAACACTACTCAGAGATAGGTCTTTGACCCCTTCCTCTGACCTGGCTGTAGAATTTCGCATACCTGTGTATTACATCTATCCCTAGACCCTTGACTCAATATCTGCTGCGTGTTCCAGCTGCTCTTTAAAACACCTGGCAGTCAATTTGATTGGGGTAGTGGAGTATGTGAGGGTACCAAGAGCTGCCAATGACTTTAGGATTCCCACACAAAATGTAAACACCTGTTCTCCTCGAAGTTGACTTGCTCAGATTTTCTGTATCACCCGTTACCCTTTTACAGCTCATGCTTTGTTTGCTATGGCTCCTGTAGAACACTTATTTAATGGGCCAATTTCAGGTCAGCTGCTTGTATCCTCAGTTACTCACTTGAATCCTGGTTTTCAAGTGAGGTATTACTCTTTTAATTACAAATAAGGCTGAATTCTGAGGATAAAGTGAGGACTGCAGGTGCTAGAGTGTCAGAGTCGAAACGTGTGGTGCTGGAAAAGCACAGCAGGTCAGGCAGCATCCGAGGAACAGGAGTGTCAATGTTTTGGGCATAAGCCCTTCATCAGGAATGACGAAGGGCTTATGCCCCAAATGTCAACACTCCTGCTCCTCGAATGCTATCTGACTTGCTGTGATTTTTCCAGCACTACATTTTTGGACGCTGAATTCTGAGGATACCAGCCTGGTGGGCTCGACTTCAAGGGACCCGATGGTCACTTCTTATTGAAGCCCACCTAGGGATGTAAACTGTTGTCTAGACTCTCCTTAAAATAAGTTAGACATCTCTAACCAGAATGCTATGAATGAATTTGCCAAGGTGTCTCACAACACTGAAACAGTCAAATCACTACCGAATTAAACCAGTACCAAATTAAACAGTCTCAACTTTATAAGGAAACAACTTACAATAACCTTTAGTGCTAAACAATGCTATCTCTAATCCTATTCTGGGACATTGTCAAGTGCTTTATTAAATTTTGTGGCGACAATATCTGCTGCACTACCCTCATTAATCCTTCTTTATGAACAGAGATGTTCATTTTCCAATCTAATGTGACGTTGGCTGAATCTAGAGAATCATCCTCCATAGTGATTGATGTTAGTAGGTCTACACACAACTCCCACAATGGAGTTCCAACCTTATTGTTTCCTCTCTATTTATAAGTCTTGGTTTCTTAAAGTGGATGATGACATTTCCAGCCCTTTATTTCAAGGGAAGGTAGATAGGATCTAAATCGATGTGATTATTGATGGAGTTCTGGTTAGAATGCCATGCCTCTAAGACTTCTCATGCGTGTCTTTGTTTCGCGTGTCCTAGGATGTGTGTGTTGTCCCAGTCAAAGTGGTGTCCTTCTTTGTCTGTATGTATGGAAACTCGTGATAATGGGTCATGTCTTTTGATGGCTAGTTGGTGTTCATAAATCCTGGTGGCAAGTTTCCTGCTTGTTTGTCTGATGTGTTTTTTACAGTTCTTGTATGGTATCTTGTAAATGACGTTAGTTTTGCTGATGGTATCTAATGGATTCTTTAGGTTCATTAGTCACTGTTTAAGTGTGTTGGTAGGTTTGTGGGCTACCATGATGCCAAGGGGTCTGAGTAGTCTGGAAGTCATTTCTGATATGTCTTTGATATAAGGTAATGTGGCTACAGTTTTTGGTTGTGTTGTATCTGCTTGTTTGGGTTTGTAGACTTCCAAACTACTCTGATCCCTTGGCATCATGGTAACCCACAAACCTACCAACACACTTAATCAGCGGCTAGTGAATCGAAAGGATCCATTAGATACCATCAGCAAAATTAACGTCATTTACAAGATACCATACAAGAACTGTTTAAAAAAAACATCAGACAAACAAGCAGGAAACTTGCCACCAGGATACCTGAACACCAACTAGCCATCAAAAGACATGGCCCACTATCACTAGTTTCCATCCATACAGACAAAAAAGGACACCACTTTGACTGGGACAACATACACATCCTAGAACAGGCGAAATAAAGACACGCAGGAGAATGGCACTCTAAACAGAACTCCATCAATAAACACATCGATTTAGATCCTATCTACCTTCCCTTGAAAGAAAAGAACTGGAAATGACATTGCCCACCTTATGAAACCAAGACCTATAAATGGAGAGGTGGGACATACCACCAGCGCTTCACTGGAGACTCTCTCCGATAATGTTACCTAGTATGATGGCGAAACGTCTGAAAACAAATCTTCCAGCTCAGCGAGTTAACTTACATACTTATCATCAACCTGAGCTACAAATCTTCTCAAAAATTGTTATCGTCAACTATTTCCTAGCTTCTCCAGCTTCTGAAATGTCACGTGTCCTTGAATATTCAAGCCCCAGCCTTGTCACTGTAATGGCTATCAGCTTATACGTATTTACATTTGAGCTGTCAATTCGTCTGTTTTATTATGATTGCAATGTGTATTCAGATATAGAGCCTTTAACTCTGTGTTTCAAAATAAAACATACTTTTGCAATCTTTGGTCTTATCTGCTATCACACTCTCACGTTTGTGCACTCTGTCCCTCCCTGCCAAACTGATTATACTTCTCTTATTGCTACCTTGCTCTGTTGCCTTATTTTTCCCTCTTTAATTTATCACAGCCTCCCAGACTTGACTCCTCACCTCACTATTAGGATTAAAGCCCACTGGTCTCAGCATGGTTCAGACAATCCCAACATTACAGCTCTCACTTTCCCAAGTACTGATGCCAGGGACCTGTGAATCAAAAGTTAATTCTACTCCATAGACCACTGAGTTTTACATTTAGTTCTGTAACCATATTTAACCCCATTTATTGAATTGAGTGGACCAGGCTGGATAGTTTCTTTAGGTGCTGGTGCTGATCTCCAGGCCCTCCTGTCTTCCAGGCTACCTCCATACTGAACTATAATTCCTGGATTAAATACATTAAACCAACAGCTATTGTTCACTTATCATTTGCCTGCAGAATCTTGACAATCAAACCTAAACCTTCTGGGTAGCTTTGGTCTAAAGTATCATGAAATGCAAGATAAAAATGAACTGTCCTACAATCAATGTAAAGTTGAACAGACATTATGATAGACCGTATCAACATACCAATTAACAACTGAATTAGGCAATTTGGTCTCTTGAATGTGTCGCACCATTTGATCATGGCTAGTCTGATTCCAGCTCCTCTTCCTGCACCTAAATCTGATACTCTTTGACTCTCTTGTTAGTCAAGAAGAAATCTACCTTGACTTGAAAATCCATACCCTTGCTTCCATTGTTCTCTGGAGGTAGAGCATTCCACTACACTCTGGAAAAAAAAACTCATAATCTATATCTTAAATAGGAGAGCCCTTATTTTGAACCTCTGCCTCCTTTCTGGTCTCCAAATTTGAGGAAAGATATTCTGGCTATTGAGGGAGTGCAGCGTAGATTCACGAGGTCAATTCCTGGAATGGCAAGATTACCTTACACTGAAAGACTGAAGCGACTGGGCTTGTATACCCTTGAGTTTCGAAGATTGAGAGGGGATCTGATTGAGACGTATAAGATTATGAAAGGATTGGACACTCTGGCAGTAGGAAACATATTTCCACTGATGGGCGAGTGCCGAACCAGAGGACACAGCTTAAAAATACGGGGTAGACCATTTAGGACAGAGCTCAGGAGAAACTTCTTCACCCAGAGAGTGGTGGCTGTGTGGAATGCTCTGCCCCAGAGGGCAGTGGAGGCCCACTCTCTGGATTCATTTAAGAAAGAGTTGGATAGAGCTCTCAAGAATAGTGGAATCAAGGGTTATGGAGATAAGACAGGAAGAGGATACTGATTAGGAATGTTCAGCCATGATTATATTGAATGGCGGTGCAGGCTCGAAGGGCTGAATGGCCTACTCCCACACCTATTGTCTATTGTTTATTGTCTATTGTGCTAGGAACGTCATTCCGTCTAAAAGTAATATGGTTTTTCTGTGCCATTCCTAACAGAAAGCCGACGAATGCGAAGAAACACTGTGGACATTGCAGGAGTTATTAGTAATCATAAGAAGATGCTGAGGGAAAAAGTCCAGTACATCACTGAATACACAAGTAAGCCAGGTGAAAAGATCTTGCTAACAGAGAATTTCACCAACCTTTGGATAACTGAAGGCGACTGCAACTCAATTCCCCAAAGACATGAGGTGATGGATATTGAAGCTATGTCCAAGCAGGAAAGGTCTGGTGCCCGTTCCATCGACTACACGGAAATATTCGTCTGTTCGCTACAGCAATCCCGGCCACCGAGGATCACCTTAACCAAGGGATTGGCGGGAATTGGGAAAACTATCTGTGTGCATAAGTTTGCTTATGATTGGAGTAATGGCTTGGTGGCCTTGGACTTTGACTTCCTGTTCATGTTCCCATTCCGGGAACTCAATCTGCTGCCAGAAAGTAAACTCAGCATCAGCCAGCTGGTCCAGAGGTACTACCCTCACACTGGGGACGCATCAACCTTCTTAAAGGACACCAACATCAAATGTCTCTTCATCTTTGATGGCTTGGATGAAAGTCGTCTCTGCTTGGATTTCAATAAAAGCCCCGAATATGCTGATGTCGAGCACGTGATGAAACTCCATGTTCTCCTCGTGAATTTAATTAAAGGAACCCTGCTTTCCCATGCCTCCGTTTGGATAACGGCCCGCCCTGCAGCTGCCCGCCAAATCCCAGCTGCTTACATTGACAGACTGATGGAAATTCAAGGGTTTCGAGATGAAGAGAAAGAGGAATACTTTCGCAAAAAATGCAAAGAAAAGGCGGATATGATTTTGTCCAATATAATGAGGCAACCCAGCCTTTTCACCATGTGCTATGTCCCAGCTTTCTGTTGGATTCTGGCCACTGTCCTACTACATGCCATGAAATCTTGCAGTGAGACTGACATCCACCAACACACCCCCAGAACCATCACTGAGGTCTACAGCAACTTCTTGATTGTGATGATAATGTACCACCAAGATAAGCAGAGCCACGGGGTAACTGAGAGGGAAAAGGTCAGTGACTTGCTGCAAGCCAAGCGCCCAGTCATTCTGAACCTGGGAAGGTTGGCCTTCCACTGTCTGAAAGTCCAGAAGCTGGTCTTCCATCAAAGGGACATGGAGTCATTTAGAGTAGACCTATCTCTGCTATGTGATGGCTTTTGCAAAGAGATCCTCCTCCAAGACGAGCCTATCTTTCAGCACAAGGCTTATGCCTTCATACACCTGACAATGCAGGAGTATTTTGCTGCCCTGTATGTTTTCCTTCAGCACCACATGGGCCAGCACCCAAACCCACTGGCAAAGGGGCTGATGACGAAGTTGCGAGGCCTATTCTCCCGTCCCAGCTTTTCTGACGTTTGTAAAAGTGCATGCAAGAAAGCAGTGTGGAGTCAAAGTGGGCACCTGGATATGTTTTTCCGCTTCCTCTGTGGCCTGTCAACAGAAAAGAACCTCCAACTTTTGCAGGGTCTGTCAAGCCAGGGGGTGAGTGGCGGCGAGGACGCCACACGGACTGCAGCCTACATCAAGAGAACTTTACACAGGGACATTCCTGCGGAACGATGCCTGAACCTGTTCTATTGCTTAAATGAGCTGAACGATGGCTGTATAGTCGACAAACTGAAGCAATCTCTAAGGGAAGGAGCTCTGGCGACTCGAGACCTGGAAGCGGCTGAATACTCGGCCATAGCGTTTGTGCTCCAAGCATCGAACTCCGACATGCAGGAGTTCAATATAGCAGATTACAACCTGTCTGATGAACTGCTCTGGAGGTTGCTGCCTGTTGCGAAACTATTCAGAAAAGTGAAGTATGTCATTTCCCTTGAAATTTGAATGAAGGGATCTCATCATCCTTTCGTATGTGGTTACACAATTATACATACAATTAATATCACCTGTGTTAATATCAACTGTTCTTTACCAGTTGTGTAATATCACCATTCATGTTTATACAATTATAAATATAATTGGGAGATTTCCTTTTTCTGTTTCTGAAGTCACAAATCATTTTGACGTCACAATTACAATTGGCCTAAGTTTTTAAATTTCTTGTCATGTTGGAACATGGCATAGAGTGAAAACCTTCTTTGGAGTTAAAGCAAGCTATAGTTCATTGGTCTCCTGATTTTCTTTGATACAGAAATAGCATGCTTTGGTCTAGGTATATTAATAATGTGTGCTACGTGCTGCTAATTTGGTTGTATGTATACTTCTAGTTAACTCTGGAGTGTACGAGAACAGAATTTTGCTGAAATTGCAAATGTGCAGAAAATTCTTCCAGTGTTCTTCAGTTTTCAGACTTTCTAGTAAATTGGAACACTGGCATTGAAATAACTCCACTGAGGCTGGTATCCTGTCATCAAGTCACTTTTTATTTAGACTCCCTACAGTGTGGAACCAGGCCCTTCGGCCCAACCAGTCTACACCGACCCACCAAAGAGTAACTCACCCGGACCCATTTCCCTCTGACTAATGTGCCTAACATTATGGACAATTTAGCATGGCCAATTCACCTGACCTGCACATCTTTGGATTGTGGGAGGAAACTGGAGCAGCTGGAGGAAACCCATGCAGACACAGGGAGAATGTGCAAACTCCACACAGAGTCGCCTGAGGCTGGAATTGAACCTGGGATCCTGGTGCTGTGAGGCTGCAGTGCTAATCACTGAGCCACCATGCTACCCCACGTCGAAGTTCTTGACACTCATTCAGCTCTCTCAGATTTAACTCTTAGAGTGAACACAACTTCTGACACTCCTGTGTATCTGTCAGCCAGGGGTCCTTGATTGGGACTGTTAACCTGGTCCAATCAGGGAAGTCCTATTCTATGAGGTCCACTTGAGTGACCTCATTACAAGCACTATACCATTCTCCATCTGAGTCCAGTTCTTTTGTTTGTAGCTCCTCCTAAAGTCACTTTCTCATCGGGTCAAGTTCCTCCAACTCTGCCAATGATACGGGTGATGTGTAACACACAGCTTGACTCTTGCACCTGGAGTATCTCAGAAGAAATTCATTCTCCATTCCAGGTCGCAAAAGCATCAAGGCAGGAACATCTGCCAAGCTCATCTCAGATTCCATCCAGACACCTTCCACACTTGAGGGAGAACCCACGGGTTGTGGAACAAATGGAAATGCAGTCCTGTTTTGCTCCTGTACCATTTACAAGTTTCCAGCTTTCATTTGATACATAGATAGGAACCAGGACAGTTTGGTATCTAGTGAAGCTGTAGGTTGTTTCTTTGAGCCTGCCTTCAGTGTTTGGACTGTTCTTTCTGCCGGGCCATTGGATGATGGATGGAATGGAGCTGTCTTTATATGATGAATAACATTCAAATTTAGGAAATACTCTAATTCCCTACTGGTAAATGATGGCCAGTTATCTGTCACTGGAAGAGTGCTCAGAAAATTTGAAACCATTACAGACTCTTCCAGTGGCGGTATCACTGCTGGTGTGTCTGCCAATGGGAGGCAGCTCAATGCAAGCTGGACAGCCCCCCTGCCAGCTTTGTATATAAGTCCTCCATGCAAGGCATTGAGTAGTTATCTAGTTGTGAAAAGTAGTTTACAATTTGTATAAAAGGCAAATTGACCCATTGGCTTCACAATCAGGGTTATGACTAGTGCTGCCCATTCTTCAAACTGTGTTGGTTTGATGATTCCTTCACTTTCCAGCCTTCTGATTTCTACCTCTGCTTTTGCCCATAAGGCAAATGGCACTGGTCAGGCTTTGAAGAATTGTAGAATTGCTTCCTGGTCAACATGCAAGGTGGCCTGATCTGCTTTAGTAGTCCCTAGACCTTTCTGAAAAACCTCTGGGTATTTAATAAGGACGTTACTCATGCAATCATTTTCTAATTGAAAGAATGTTAAGCCATTATGTGAATTGTCCTCAGCTGATTTTGCCCTATTCTGTTTGGGTCCAACCCTTTTACACCAATTAGTGGTAACTGCACCATCTGCTTCTCATAAGAGACCAGAATGGAAGTTGTACCCTTAATCTGCACAGGTTCCCCAGTGTAAGATTACAGTCTAATTGAGATCTTGTGCAAACTTGATGGCTGGAGTGCAGAGCAAATTTTGTTAAAGACTTCTGCGATCACTGATACAGCCGCGTCATATTGACCTCCATTAGATCTGGGTGACTGTTTAACCAGACATTTATTTTTATTGATTCTGATTCAGATGCTGCTAAGCAATTTAACTGTTCCAAACAATATAGACTTACCAAGGTGTGCACTCTTCTAGATACAAGCCTATGAGTTCTCTTACTCAATTTAGTTCTTGTGGGACTCTTGCTTTCTTAAGTCCAAATTCTGGCATCAATTACAATGGCCTGCTCGTCTGATCTTGAAGAAACTTTTACCATTTGGATGAGGCTTGGCTTTGTTTTGGGGTTTTGCTGTGGGCTGATTGAGAGTCCCTCTGTTTAGGAGATGTCCTTCACTTAAGTGGTGTTCCCCAAGCTCAGTCAGACTGCCAAGGGTGTTCACTTCCATCGGGATAGCCTGAAATTCATATGCTCCACATTCTGCATTTTCCAATGATAAAGCCAGTTAATACTGCCTGTTTGAAGTCCAAACTGGCCGCACCTATTAGGTACTTTTACATGGTAACAGCATTAATCTCACATACCAAATAGTCTCTCAACATCTCATTAGGAGTTATACCAAAGTCACATGCCTGTTGTCTTAACTTGGTCAAAAATCCTGAAATGGTTTCATCTGGTTCTAGAATAGCTGAGTAAAACTGACAGTGTATCAGAATTAGAGGAGGCTTGTAACTGTAATGTTCCTTAACTAAATCTGCCAACACTTGAAAGATGCCTCGGGGAGAGTTCCTAATGACCAAATAAAACTACAGGTCCACAAGCTGTTGGGAGAATTACAAGTTGATTTTCATCTACCCCAATGTCATTTGCACAAAAAAATGCATTCTTTCCACATACTGGGCCCTGTTTTCAACAGGCTTGAATGAGTCAAGCTTCCCAAAAAGAACGGCATGATGCCAGAAATGCTTACTACAACTCAAAGAAGACCATTGCGAACAAATGTCTTCAGGGACGTGCTTTTCTCTCATTGCCTGAAATAACTCCACCGAGGCTGGTATTCCTTCACCAAGTCACCCTTTATTTACACACGTAAAGTCCCTGACACTGATCCTGCTCTCTCAGAGCCAGCTCTGAGTGACCAGAACCTCTGATACTCCTGTTTATTTCTGGGTTCCCTGATTGCACCAGATTAACAGCCCCAATTAGGGCACTCATATTGAACCATTGACCCTCTATTGTATGGAAACAGGCTATTTAGTCCAGCAAGTCCACACCAACTCCCTGAAGAGCATCCCACTCAGACTCACCATCTTATCCTATCCACATGACACTGCACTTCCCATGACTCATCCACCTAATCAACACATCCCTAGACAGTAAGGGCAACTTAGCATAGCAAATCCACCTACCCTGCACATTTTTGGACTGTGGGAGAAAACCCACGCAGACATGAGAGCAAGCTCCATTCAGACAGCCATCCGAGGCTGGAATGGGACCCAGGTTCCTGGTGCTGTGAGGCAACAGTGCTACTCACTGAGCCACTGTGCCACTCTCCTATTCTGAAGTTCACTGGCTAACCTCATTACAATCACTACAGGCTTGTAGTGAAGAAAAAGAGATTTATCCTTCTTGCACTTTTAACATGTCCTCATTCCTTAAAGTTTTAACATTTATGGATGTGGTCCCAAATATGACTGCAATGCCCTCCACTACCCCTTGCAAATGCAAACATAATTATATGAGGATAATCCAAGTAAGCACAATATTACAGATAAAACAAATGAAAGCCTTCAAGAAAAACTTAATTTTTTTGGAGAAACTGAACAGGTCTGGCAGCGTCTGGAGAGTCAAAGAGTCATAGAGATGAACAGCAAGGAAACAGACCCTTCGGTCCGACTTGTCCATGCTGACCATATATCCTAACCCAATCTAGTCCCATTTGCCAGCACATGGCCCATTTCCCTCTAAATCCTTCCTATTCATATACCCATCCAGATGCCTTTTAAATGCTGTAATTGTACCAGCCTCCACCTCCTCCTCTGCCAGCTCATTACATACAAGCACCACCCTCTGTGTGAAAACGTTGGCCCTTAGGTCCCTTTTAAAGCTTTTCCTTCTCACTTTAGACCTATGCCTTTTAATTTTGGACTCCCCCCACCCCAAGGTGTCTATTTACCCTATCCATGTCCCTCATGATTTTATAAACTTCTATAAGGTCACCCCTCAGCGTAATGTTTTGAATGCAGTGATTCTTCAAATGCTGTACTAAAGCTTAAAAGTTTCTCTTTAATTTTAAGGGAACAACAATCCAGTTGAAATTGAAATTAGCATACTTATTAATGCTGTAAGATATTTGAAGCATAATACGTTATTTCAAAGGATGCAAATTCAATGGCTATTTTAATGCAATTGTTATTTTATGACTTTGGGTTTTAACTTTGATAAAAATACATTAATATTTAATTTTCATTTCTTGCAACATTAGGTTAGTTAATAAAGACATAACAAAGCATCTGATGAACTTTCTCGGAGCTCTCCTGATTCTATCCAAAAGTCAAGTTCAGGAACTTTGGTAAGAGAATGACAGTCTTTTAACCTTGTGAGATGATACAGTGGTGGCACTCTGGTTCTCTTTTCATAACTGTACATCACAGTGCACATTCCATCATATCAAAGTCAGTTCCCTACCTTTAAGTGATTTTGGGTTCAGATCACTGTAATTTTACAGGGACGGAGTGTCATCTGTTGGAATTTATATGACAATTCTGAAGGGCAGAGGAATGATGGCAGGACAACTAGGCATGTAGAGATTCAATCCCAGGATTAGAATAATGTATTGTAGAAAATACAAAATGAATGTACCCAACTGAACAATAACAACAAATTCCACTTGGCTAAGTTTAAAAAGACAAGGAACAATTTGAAATTGCAAGACTCATTCTTGATCATACATCAATGTATTTTAAACTAGACAAACCTGAGCAGATTTCAGGTTGGAGTGTTAGTAAAGTTCCAACTACTTGAACAAATAGTAGCACCTGACCTGAGAATGAAGCTGTCCAAAAATGTGTCTGGAATTAAATGGGTACAATGCAATGACTAGAAGCTCCCATTGAATATCTTGACAATGTAGTCAGATATTAAGAGCTGGAAATGTGTTGCTGGAAAAGCGCAGCAGGTCAGGCAGCATCCAGGGAACAGGAGAATCGACGTTTCGGGCATAAGCCCCAGGATTTCAACCTAGTCAGATATTAACACTATTGTGGGTGCAGGTACATTTCAGCGCTAAATGCTTGATGAGTCTGATTGAACCTGCCTGACTTCTTCCCAAACTCAAATGACCAGGAATTCAATTTGGAATCGATTCAAATGTGAGGTGTTGTAGTGGGAATTAAGTAAGATTTTATAAACAGGTGTTACAATAGGAGTAAGACAATGCCTTAGAAACTAGTACAGTAAGGCACGTTTTGGCAAGCCTGAACCTTGAGCAGAAATTACTGGAGAGGAATCTTGTACACAATGAGGCCCGTAATAATCTTGTATCTACATATGAGTTCTACAAATGAAACTAGATAAATTTAGGATATATGGTCGGCATGAATAAGTTGGAACAAAGCATCTATTTCGGTGCTGATCTGTCCTATAACTCTGACTGTAATTGCTAAGTGGGAAATCAAGCTCTGTTTGGTCAGGCAGTGGTTACCATGAGTTTCATATCAGTTACATGGTGATTCCAATCAATACCCATCAAATAATAGTTCTCATACATTTGGTACTAGACTTGTTGGAACATAATCAGGTGAAAGGAATCCTCAGTACATGACCTCTCATCATAAAGGATCATACAATATCGTCGTCAGAATCATTGGCGACCTTTAAGCGGCAATTGCATAGGTACATGGATAGGTGCTTAAGCTAGGACAAATGTTCGGCACAACATCGTGGGCCAAAGGGCCTGTTCTGTGCTGTATTGTTCTATGTAATATGCAAGACCTGGTTGTACGAGCCATAGATTTGGAATTCTGGATGTAAGGAACTTGGACATTAAAATATCAAAAATGTTGGATTAAAGAGTCACATTTAAAGGAACCTCTGTTTATATTCCCAACCATAATTTTGCTGCAACCATTGGTTTGTTTGAAAAGTACTTAATATTGGTTTTGTTGGCAGGGTTAGCATTGTGGCGGCTTGTTTAGTACAGGTCACAATGATTTGTTAGATGTTTTCTCTGCATTAAATTTGATCTTCTATATGGCTTGTTTACTTGCTTGCTTATGTCCTCCTGAAGTCACTGTCATTATATTGCCCTAGGCTTTGGGTTTACTTATTTAGTCCATTTGAAGGTGTGACTATAGCTGGAAAAGCTGACATTTATCACAGAATCCCTTTGGCCCAACAAGTCCACACTGACCCTCCGAAGAGTATCCCACTCGAGCCCATTACTCTACATTTACCCCTGACTAATGCACCTAACCTACACATCCCTGAACACTATGGGCAATTTAGCATGGCCAATCCACCCTAACCTGCACATCATTGCAGCACCCGTAGGAAACCCGCACAGCCATGGGGCGAATATGCAAACTTCACACAGACAGTTGCCCGAAGCTGGAATCAAACCTGGGTCCCTGGTGCTGAGGCATCAGTGCTAGCCACTGAGCATCCATGCTCTCACCCCTACTTGTTCCTGATAAGGAGGGGAGCTGAGCTGCCAACTTGAACAATTTCAGTCTGTGTGGTAAATCATAAAATCCCAACAGTGTGGAAACAGGCCATTTGGCCATCAAGACTGCATCATCCCCTAAGAGTGCATCCCAACCAGACTCACATCCTTACATTATAACCCTACAATTCCCATGGCTAATCCACCTCGCCTGCACATCTCCATTCACTATGGGCAATTTATCAGAGCCAATCCGCCTAACCTGCGCATCTTTGGACTTTGAGAGGAAATATCCTCATTCCTGATGAAGGGCTTATGCCCGAAACATTGATTCTCCTGCTTCTCGGATGCTGCCTGACCTGCTGTGCTTTTCCAGCACCACACTTTCGACTTTGACAGGAAACCAGAACATCTGGAGAAAACCCATGCAGACACGGGGAGAATGTACAAATGCCACACAGACAGTCACCCAAGTTTGGAATCAAACCCGATACTGTGAGGCAGCAGTGCTAATCACTGAGTCACTATGCTGCCCTGTGGATTGCAGCAGTTTTGTTACTGCTGAATGGTTTGGTGAATCACTTCAGAGGGTGGTTAAAATGCCACTGCTTCACTGACATGAATCTGGAGTCTTACATAGGCCTGATTGGGAGAAATGAACATTATGAAACAAATAGGTTTTAATGACAAACCTATGGTTTCATGAGCAGTATTTCTGATAAAAGATGCTTACTGCCCAATTACTGAATGTAAATTGCCCAAATGTCTTGAACTTAATTTTGTTCAGTTTATAAATCCAAAGGGTATGGTGAATTAGTAGTAATGTCACTGGACTAGTCATCGTGATGTCCAGGGGGTCATGGATTCAGCTCCCACTCTGGCAGCTAGCGAAATTTGAATTCAGTAAACCTCTGGAATTAAAGCTGGCTTAATGATGACCATTCAATCATAGTTGTAAAAACCCCAGTGTTTCACTAATACCCTTTTGGGGAAGGAAATTTGCTATCCTTACTTGTGACTCCAGATTCAAACCATTCACAAACTCATTTCTGAAGAGGCATTCCTGGACCACAGATGCTGCCAGAGCTGCTGACTTTTCCAAACAATTTTGTTTATGATTTCCAGCATCTGCTGTTCTTTGATTTTCTTTTTTTAACCAAATAACTCAATTCCACAGCAACTCAGGATGGGTGATAAATGTTGCCAGTGATGCCCACAGCCTATGAACAAACAAAATAAAACTCGCTAGTTGTCCCTTAGCTAATTTCTTATTCATGCTGATTTCCACACCTTGAAACACACAGCTTTAATACTGTTTAAAAGTACTTTGCATGACACCTGATCGAACACCTTTGAGTTGGATTTAATTCTACGTGAAGGATCTGCCTGAGAATTAGATTTGATCAGAATGTTTTCAATTTTTTAGGCTGGAAAATACCGAAATCAGTGATGTGGCAATGAAACAACTGTGTGTAGCCATGAAGAATTCTTGTTGCAGATTGCAGTCATTAAGGTCAGTGAAACAGAAAATAAATGAATTCATGTGCATCATTGAGCATTCATGGGGAGAAAAGACTGATTAAGAGTTTGGGCCAGAGTGGTGATGCAATACGAGAAAAGGTAAGAGAACAGTTATCCTAATGCAAACTGAAAACAAACAATTGGATTATTGTATTTCTCCAATCAGAAAGGAATGTTTAACTTTAATAGTTTAGCAGCAAAAATAAGGTATTCAGCCTGTCAAGTCTGCTCTGCGTTAAATGAGATCGTGGCTATCTCATAATCCTGAACTCCTTTACTGACTTATCCTAATAACCATCTCACACATTGTACCAAGTTCTCTGCAACCCTTAATTCTCTTACTGATTAAAAATCTGGCTATCTTAGCCTTGAATATACTTAATGATTTATCTCTACAGTGTGGTACAGAATTCCATAGATTCACTACCTTTAGAGAAAAAAAAACCCCGCACATCTGTCTTTAGTGGGTGAACCCTCATTCTGGGATTATCCCCCTCTCGTCCTAGATTCTGCCACAAGGGGAAGCAAACTCTCCTCATCTGGCCTATCAAGTCCCCCTAAGAACCTTGTATGTTTCAATAAGATTACCTTTCATTCTTCTAAACCAATGAGCACATGAGCCGACTCAACCTCACCTCAAGATAGTCCCTCATATCAGAATAGCTGAGCCAGATTGCAATTCTGCCAGGGCCAGTACTGGCTTGATGGAACTAGCCATCAGCTGGAGCCATGCTTATGAGAGCAGTTTCCAGAATCCAGAGGAGTGTAGACTCAGGAAAGGAAGGTGGAATGCCAGAACATATAAATGTATGAATCATGAAGTTAGGATTAATAAGGGGAAGAATAAGCAGAGAGCAGATGATTGCAAAAAAAACTGGTGGCCTGAAATGCATATACTTTAATGCAAGGAGTATAGGGGGAAGGCAGATGAACTTAGGATTTAGATTGGTGCCTGGGAGCATGACGTTATTGCAATCACACAGACTTGGTTGAAGGAAGGGCATGATTTGCAACTAAATGTTCCAGGATATAAACACTTCAGACAGGACAGGGAGGGAAGTAAAATCAGGGTAGGAGTTGCATTACTGGTCAGGGATGATATCACAGCTGTGCTAAAGGAGGACATGATGGAGGGCTTGAGTAGTGAGGCATTATGGGTGGAGCTGAGAAATAAGGTTGCAGTTACATTGTTGGGGCTGTATTACAGGCCCCCCAACAGTGAGCATGAAGTAGAGGAACAGATGGATAAACAGATTATGGAAAGATGTAGAGACAACAGGCGGTGATGGGAGATTTTAATTTTCCTAACATTCACTGGGATACACTTAGTGTCAGAGGTCTGGATGGGACAGAATTTGTAAGAAGTGTCCAGGAGAGTTTTCTGGAGCAGTTTGTCAATAGTCTGATGAGGGAAGGGGCATATTGGACCTGGTGTTGGGGAATAAGCCAGGCCAGGTGGTAGAAGTTGTGGTGGGAGATTTCTTTGGTAACAGTGACCACAATTCTGTAGGTTTTAGAATACTGATAGACAAAGATGAGAGTGATCCTAAGGGAAGAGTACTAAACTGGGCCAAGGCCAATTATATCAAAATTAGGCAGGAGCTCGGAAATATGGATTAGACACAGCTATTTGAAGGGAGGTCCACATTTGGTATGTGGGAGGCTTTCAAAGATAGGTGAAAGATAGTGCAGGATAGGCATATCCCGTTGAAAGCAAGGGTAACTAGAGAAAGGATTGGTCTGCTAAAGGATAAATAAGAAGGCTGTGTGTCAAACCTGAGAAAATGGGTGAGATTCTGAATGATTACTTTGCATCAGTATTCACTAAGGAGAGGGATATGATGAATGTTGAGATTAGAGTTCGAAGTTTGACTACTCTGAATCACATTGACATAAGTAGGGAAGATGTGTTGGGCAGGCTGGATGTTATTAAGGTGGACAAATCCCCAGGACCAGATGGGATCTATCCCAGGTTCCTGAAGGAGGCGAGAGAGGAAATAACTGGGGACCTCACAAAAAATCTTTGTATTGTCCTTAAACACAGGTGAGGTGCCAGAGTACTAGAGGGTTGGTCATGTTGTCCCCCTGTACAAGAAGGGTAGGAGGGATATCCGGGTAACTACAGACCAGTGCGCCTGACGTCAGTGGTGGGAAAGTTGCTGGAGAAGGTACTGAGGGATAAAGTCTACTTATATTTGAAAAAGAATGGGCTTGTCAACATGTTAGGCAACATGGTTTTGTATGGGGGAAATCGTGCCTTACCAACTTAATAGAGTTCTTCGAGGAAGTGACCAAGTTGATAGATGAAGGAAGGGCATATACACGGACTTTAGTAAGGTGTTTGATAAGGTTCCTCATGGTAAACTAATGGAGAAAGTGAAGTCACATGGTGTGCAGGGTGTTCTAGCGAGGTGGATAAAGAACTGGTTGAGCAATAGGAGACAGAGAGTAGCAGTTGAAGGGAGTTTCTCGAAATGGAGAAAGGTGACCAGTGGTGTTCCACAGGAGTCTGTGCTGGATCCACTGTTGTTTGTGATATACATAAATGATCTGGAAGAGAGCACTGTTGGTATGATCAGCAAGTTTGCAGATGACACGAAGATTGGTGGAGTAGCAGAAAGCATAAGGGACTGTCAGAGAATACAGGAGGACATAGATAGACTGGAGAGTTGGGTGGAGAAGTGGTAGATGGAGTTCAATCCAGGCAAACGTGAGGTGATGCATTTTGGGAAGTCTAATTCTAGAGCAAATTATACAGTAAACAGAAGAGCCGTGGGAAAAGTTAATGAGCAGAGAGATCTGGGAGTTCAGGTCCATTGTACCCTGAAGGTCGCTGCACAGGTGGATAGAGTGGTCAAGAAGGCATATAGTATGCTTGCCTTCATTGGACGGGGTATTGATTATAAGAGCTGACAGGTCATGTTAACATTGTACAAGACATTGGTTCGGTTGCATTTAGAATATTGTGTACAGTTCTGGGCGCCACATTACCAAAAGGATGTGGACACTTTGGAGAGGGTGCAGAGAAGGTTTACGAAAATGTTGCCTGGTATGGAAGGTGCTAGCTATGAAGAGAGGTTGAGTAGGTTAGGATTGTTTTCATTAGAAAAAAGGAGATTGAAGGGGAGACCTGATTGAGGTCTACAAAATCATGAAGGGTATAGACAGAGTGGATAGAGATAAGCTTTTTCCCACAGTGAAGGATTCAATAACGAGAGGTCACACTTTCAAGGTGAGAAGTGAAAAGTTTAAGGGGTTTCACGCGGCAAAGTACTTTACACAGAGGGTAGTAGGTGCCTGGAATGCGTTGCCAGCAGAGGTAGTAGAGGCAGGCACGGTAGATTCATTTAAGATGCGTCTAGACAGATGCATGAGTAGGTGGGCAGTGGAGCGATACAGACGCTTAGGAATTGGGCGACAGATCTAGACAGTGGATTTGGATTGGCTCAGGCTTCGAGGGCTGAAGGGACTGTTCCTGGGCTGTAAATTTACTTTGTTCTTTGTTCTTTAACATTAACAGTTATTGGGGTAGTCTGTGAAAGAGTGGTTCAAGGCAGTTTCAAGGCCAGTTAGTCAAAAGTGAACAATTGGAATCCCTTGTGAAGTTTTAGTGAGATTTGGTGACCCACATTCCCATGAACAAATGAGGTGGGGGGTTGGGCGGGGCGGGAGGGAGGGGGGGGGGCTTGTTGCTGAGCAATCCGTGGAGTCTGTCTCAATTATAATTGTTCTTTGATAGATTCTGTGGTGTGTTAGACCATTGTATGTTCTGTTTGCCTCATGTTAAGTTTGAGATATTAGAACATAAATTATAACTAATCCTGCATTGTCTAAATCTTTTAATGTTAATAACCTATACATGTTTGTTTGAGTAAGCTTTATTTTTAATAAGCTGGTTATTCTTTATTGATTAAATAAATCTGGATGAATTGATTGTAATTCTAAACATAGTCTGATATGTATATAATTAACATACCACCAAATTGAGTGTATTTAACACAGAAACAGAAATTGCTGTAGAAATTTAGCAGGTCTTGCAATATCTGTGGAGGTAAAGCAGAGCTATTGTTGAACAAATGCTATTTGATAGCACAGATGACAACACCTTCTATCCCATTACCAATTATTAAGAGGTCACCCCAATGGGATGGAATTAGTTGGGTGGAAGGGGGGTGCGGGGATGTTCTTCTGTTTGTGGAAAAAAATGTACCTGAGTATTTTTTTCTTGCAATGTCCCTGTGCAGTAGATGTACTGGAACAGCTTAATGACTTGGCAAGGAGCATGGCTAGTTGTGGAGTACATTTCTTCACTACTATTGCTGGAATGCTGTCAAGGCCCTTAGCCTTTGCAATATGTAGTGTGCTCAACTGTTTCTTGATAACACGTGGAGTGAATTGAAGTGGCTGAAGACTGCCGTGTGATGTGGGTCCTCAGCAGGAGGTTGAGATGGATCATCTCACTTGGCACTTCTAGCTGAAGATACAGCCTTGTCTTTTGCACTGATGAACTGGACTCACCCATAATTGAGGCTGACGATATTTATGGCACCTTCTGTTCCGGGTAGTTGTTTGATTGTCCACCACTATTTTCAGCTGGATCTGTCAAAATATCAGAACTTTAATCTAATCTGCTGGTTGTGGGATCACTTAGATTTCTCTAATATTCTCTGCTTCCATTATTGAGCCACAAGTCGTCCTCTGACACCTCATTTTTAGGTATGCGTATTGATGCTCCTGACTTGCCCTCCAGCACTGTTCATTGAATGAGGGTTCATTCTCTTGGCGTTAATGTTAAAGTGAGGGATATGCTGAGAAAACCGATTGTAGTTCAATACAATCTTACTGCTGCTGATGTACTTCTTTTATCCACAGTTAGTGCATCTTGATGTGTCGTGAATCAAATCCATTTTGCACAGCGGGAGTTAACATGGAAGTTGGTGCAAATAAATGCAAAAAGACCAAAGCACATAAAGGAAAAACATTGCAGGGCTCTAAGGAAAGGAAAGGAGAGATTTTTAGTGGTCTTGCAAAGAGATGACATGGGCTTAATAGACCTTCTGTGCTGTGGCCATTTAGTATTTCCATGATCCTAAGTAAATTACATCCACTAGTTCCACCTTATTTATCCTGCATTATATAACCTCATAATCCATGAAAATATGCACAGTTCTGTCAGTTATAACAGAGCAAGATCAAAACTGTCAAGCTCAGCAGTTGGGTAAAGCAAGGCTGTGTTTTAGCAGTAACCTCTTTGGTCTATTCTCTTCCAAGTTGCTTTCACACACTATGGAGATTCAAATGGAGCACCTTTTATTTTTACATTAGAGCTGTAAATTAGAGCAGCAAATTATTATCTCAGAAAGACTGATCTCTAAGACTTAATCGTCTAACCTGCTAATCTGTAACTTGTTTCCTGTTAACAGAGATGATATTACCTTCTGACGTTCAATTGCAGCAGCTTAGAGATTAGAGCTTTTAGGCCTGTGGTGAGTTTGAGCTAATAATCAGCATCAGGAATGCTAAAGCTATGGGTCAGGACGTAGAAAATGAGCATTTCATCAATATTAACAGGTTCACATCTGGGGGTTGGTGGCATAGTTCACTCTTGTATTAATCAGACAACTCGGGCTAATGCTCTGGGGCATGGATTCTAATCCTATCCGACTAACTGGTGGAATTTAATTTCACTGAATAGAATCTGGAATTGAAAGCCAATCTTGGAATTAGCAACCATGAAATTATCATTGAATACTGTTGCAAGTCCATCTGATTCAATCGTGCACTTTACGAAAGAAATCAGAGCCACCTGCTCTGGCCTACATGTGACTCCAGATTACAGTTAACTGCAGCACAATTGGCAAAGGTTTAGGAAACCTCCCAATCAAGGATAGTTAGAGACAGATTGCCAAAACCATTGATGCTCCGCCCCATGCAAGAATGCAAAGAAACGCCAAAGGTGAGTCATTGACACCCTCATAGACTATGGATCAATGATTACCAACTACCTTTATTCCTGAGATACTTTACTTCTGATATTCAAACCAGGACTGCCAAGTTGGGAATATGGACTAGAAGAAAACTAACTGATGCAAACCAGCTAATACAAAGCTGTCTATTAGACTTGTGGTCTCAGTGCCCTTCTTTATAGCAATAAAGCATGACATGTTATGCTAACCAAGAAAAATGACTGTATAGCTTCCACATTTGCCATCTCAGATGAATATTTGGCATGTCCTGGCAGAAACAGTGCTTTGAATATCGAAGGTCATCAGCCTGGAAGGGCCACCAGTATGTTTTTGCCCACATCTACAATGCAATAATGTCTGCAATCAAGAACTGGATCGGTGTCAATGCACGGAAAGTCTTCACTGTTGACTGGAATGCCTGGACACAATTAATTGGGAAGGTCATGGAAAAATTAGAGGACAAGTTCAGTTAACAGATGTCTCTGGACAATTAGGGAGGATCAATAAATATTGGCCCAGCCAATGGTACCCTCATCCCGTGAATGAATTTTAAAAAAAGATAGCCTGCTTACCAATGTTCAGCCTGAGTTCCACAGGACCATTTCACTGTCAAATTTATGACAGCTTGATTCAAAAATGGACAAACAAGTTGAATGCCAGAGCAGACCATGACTATTATTGATGCCAAGGCTATGTCAAGATTGAGTGTGGCATTACGGGCAGTAGCAAAATTGAAGTGGATGAAAATCAGGAAATAACTCTCAAATGACAAGTATCATGGGTAGCAGAAGGGAACTAGCTGGTCATTATCCTAACATCACTCGTCTATAGTTCACATACATCCCTGCAGATTGTTTCTCTCTTTGAGACGTACCTCCCCAGTAGTGTGAACATTCCTTTCTTCTCATCTGTACCAAGTGGATTCTGCCTTTGTGGAAAAACAAAATACTGTGATGCTGGAAATCTGAAGAAAGAACAGAAAATGCTGGAGAAACTCAGCAGGTCTGGCAACATTTATGGAGAAAAAATATAGTAAATCTGATATAACCTTTCTACAGAACCAGTGTTATGTACAGAGTCAGAATTGACTTGGAATATAACCCAGATTCTGCTTTTGCATCTTCTTCCAACAGTACATGGTCCGACTTAGCCAGTACTGATATCCCACCTAACTTGATTCCTTTTTTTTTGAACATTTCAAATCAATGAGTGTTAAGCATCCAGTCCTCCGCATATTAGCAACATGATGTGAGAACATTATATTCCCACAATGCTATTCGTACCATAGCTCATCGGTTATGTTCACCATATGTTGTATTATTGTGAAGTTGGGTAGAGTAATTGCAGGTTGGGAGACAGAAGTTAGAACTTGGTCTTCGTAAAATGTTAGGGGGAAAGCCTTGTGTGGTCTCATTAAAAGATTTTGTTTGTGCTTAGAGAATTTTGAAAATAACAGATGTCTGCGGACAGCAGCTTGAACAGAGAGTATCTGAATTCAAACATTTGTATCAAAAGGCCATAGTTAGTAGGCCAAGCAGCGGTTTTACCAAGACAACAGGTTTTGAATTTAGCCAATCAATTTAAACCAAGCACTTAGATACCAAAAACCTATTAACTTTAAATGTGATGGTTTTGACAGCATAGGAACAACCTTATTGTAAGAAATAGATATGTCACCAAGGGTATAAAAGAAAGGGGCAATTGGGGACAGCCCCAGATCTAACTAAGCGAAAGTGAGGACTGCAGATGCTAGAGATTAGAGTCAAGAGTGTGAAAATCCTGATGAAGGGATTTTGCCCGAAACGTCAATTTTCCTGCTCCTTGGATGCTGCCTAACCTGCTGTGCTTTTCCAGCACCACACTCTTGACCCCAGAGCTAACTGCCATCTGCTGGAGCTAAGAGCACTCAGCTGTAGAGAGAGAAATTGGCTAAAGAACAAAGAAAATTACAGCACAGGAACAGACCCTTCAGCCGTTAAAGCCTGCGTCAATCCAGATTAGATTAGATTAGATTACTTAGATTAGATTACTTACAGTGTGGAAACAGGCCCTTCGGCCCAACAAGTCCACACGGCCCTGCCGAAGCGCAACCCACCCATACCCCTAACCTAACACTAAGGGCAATTTAGCTTGGCCAATTCACCTGACCTGCACATCTTTGGACTGTGGGAGGAAACCGGAGCACCCGGAGGAAACCCACGCAGACACGGGGAGAACGTGCAAACTCCACACAGTCAGTCGCCTGAGGCGGGAATTGAACCCGGGTCTCTGGCGCTGTGAGGCAGCAGTGCTAACCACTGTGCCACCGTGCCGCCCTCTATCTAAACCTGTCACCTATTTTCTAAGGATCAATATACCCCTGCTCCCTGCCCATTCATCTATCTGTATAGACACATGTTAAATGATGCTATCATGTCCGCCTCTACCACCTTCACTGGCAATGCGTTCCAGGCACACACCACCATAAAGAACTTTCCATGCATATCTCCCTTAAACATTTCCCCTCTCACCGTAAACTCATGATCCCTAGTAATTGAGTCCCCCACTCTGGGAAAAAGCTTCTTGCTATCCACTCTGTGTATACCTCTCATGATTTTGTAGACCTCAAGCAGGTCCCCATTAACCTCTGTATTTCTAATGAAAATAATCCTAATCTACTCAACCTCTTTTCATACCTAGTGCCCTCCATACCCAGCAACATCCTGGTGAACCTTCTGTGCACCCTCTCCAAAGCATCCACGTCCTTTTGGTAATTTGGCGACCAGAACTGTATACGGTATTCCAAATATGGCCAAGCCAAAGTATTATACATCTGTAACATGACCTGTCAACTCTTGTCCAATACCCTGCCCAATGAAGGCAAGCATGCTGTATGCCTTCTTGACCACTCTATTGAACTGCATTGCCACCTTCAGGGTACAATGGACCTGCACATCCAGATCGCTCTGTACATCAATTTTCCCCAGGGCTTTTCTATTTACCATATAGTTCGCACTTGAATTGGATCTTCCAAAATGAATCACCTCGCATTTGCCCGGATTGAACTCCATGTGTCCAACTCTTCAATCTATCTATATTCTACTGCATTCTCTGACAGTCCTCTTCACTATCTGCTACTCCACCAATCTTAGTGTCATCTGCAAACTTGCTAATCAGACCATCTATACCTTGCACCAAATCATAATCAACAGTGGTCCCAGCATGGATCCCCGTGGTACACCATTGGTCACAGTTCTCCATTTTGAGAAACTCCCTTCCACTACTACTGTCTCCTGATGCCAGCCAGTTCTCTATCTATCTGAAGGGCTCATGCCCGAAACGTCGATTCTCCTGCTCCTTGGATGCTGCCTGACCTGCTGCGCTTTTCCAGGAACACATTTTCAGCTCGATCTATCTAGCTAGTACACCCCGGACCCCATGTGACTTCAATTTCTCCATCAGCCTATCATGGGGAACCTTGTCAAATGCCTTACTGAAATCCATCATCAATCAACTTTGTCACTTCCTCAAAGAATTCTATTAAGTTGGAAAGACATGACCTTCCTTGCACAAAACCATGTTGCCTAACACTTATAATGGGAATAGATCCTATCCCTCAGTATCTTCTCCAGCAGCTTCCCTACCACTGACATCAGGCTTACTGGTCTATAATTATCCTTCTTAAACAAAAGGACAACATTAGCAATTCTCCAGTCCTCCAAGACCTCACCTATGTTCAAGAATGTTGCAAAGATATCTGTTAAGGCCCCAGCTGTTTCCTCTCTCACTTCACTCAGTAACCTGGCTCTATTCCTGATGGGCTTTTGCCCGAAATGTCGACTTTCCTGCTCCTCCGATGCTGCCTGACCTGCTGTGCTTTTCCAGCACCACTCTAATCTAGAACCTCGGATAGATCCCACCTTAATGCCTTTTAGAATACCCAACACTTACGCCCTCCTTATGCCGACTTGATTTCGAGTAATCAAACCATCTACCCTTAACCTCAACATCCATCATGTCCCTTGCCTTGCTGAATACCGATGTAAAGTACTTGTTAAGAATCTCACCCGCTTTCTCTGACTCCATGCATAACTTTCTTCCTTTGTCCTTGAGCGGGTCAACCCTTTCTCTAGTTACTCTCTAGCTCCTTATACATAAATAAAAGGCTTTGGGATTTTCCTTAACCCTGTTTGCTAAAGATATTTCATGATCCCTTTTAGCCCTCTTAATTCCTCATTTCCAATTGGTCCTACATTCCAGATATTCTTCCAAAGCTTTGTCTGTCTTCAATCGCTTAGATCGTATGTCTGCTTCCTTTTTCCTCTTAACTAGTCTCACAATTTCACCTGTCATCCATGGTTTTCTAATCTTGCCATTTCTATCCCTCATTTTCACAGGGACATGTCTGTCCTACACTCTAATCAACCTCTCTTTAATAATGTCCCACACATCAAATGTGAATTTACCTTCAAACAGCTGCTCCCAATCTACATTCTCTAGGTTCTGCCAAATTCTTGGTATGTTTGCCTTCCCCTGATTTAGCACTCTTCCTTTATGATCACTCTTGTCTTTGTCCATGCATATTCTAAAACGTACAGAATTGTTAAAAATCATACAACATCAGGTTATAGTCCAACAGGTTTATTTGGAAGCACTAGCTTTCAGAGCGCTGCTCCTTCATCAGGTAGTTGTGGAGTATAAGATTGTAAGGCACAGAATTTATAGCAAAAGCTTACAGTGTGATGCAATTGAAATTATATATTTAAAAAGACCTGGATTGTTTGTTAAGTCTCTCATCTTTTAGAATGACCATGTTCTTTCATATGTAAATCGCAAAACTGTTTTAAAAGTTGCATTCTCAAGTAAACTTTAATAATTGGTGTCGTGTTGGTCCAGATGATGCATTTAAGGTGGGAACTGCCCAGTGTGAGACTGTCTGTGCCACAATGGTCAGACTGATTCTAATCCAAAAAATGGATTTACAGGTTCTTACATGAATTCATGCAGTTTTTGAGCGAAGTAAAATGTCATTCAGCAAATACAAATTTCACCCCAGAAGCTTATATGTGTATATGTGTGGGGGAATTTTGGGGGGGATGGGGGTGTGTGTGTGTGTGTGTGTGTGTGTGTGTGTGGTGCGGTGCAATGGGGTCACCTGTAGTATGACATGAACCCAAGGTCCCACTTGATGCCATCTCCATGCGTACCAAACTTGGCTATCAACCTCTGCTCAGCCACTTTTCATTGTTGCCTATCCCGAAGTCTGCCTTGGAGGACTGTCACCCGAAGGTCCGAGATAGAATGTTCTGGACTGTTGAAGTGTTCTCCAACTGGGAGGGAACACCCCTGTCTATTGATTGTTGTGTGGTGTCCATTCATCTGTTGCCATAGCCTCTGCTCGGTTTCAACAATGTACCAAGCCTCAGGGCATCCTTGCCTGCAGTGTATGAGATAGACAATGTTGGCTGAGTTGCATGAGTACCTGCCACATACATGGTGGGTGGTGTCCCCATGTGTAATGATGGTATCCGTGTCGACACTCTGACACGTCTTGCAGCATCTACTGTGACAGGGTTGCATGGTGTTGTCCTGAAAGCTGAGCAGTTTGCTACAAACAATGATCTGTTTGAGGTTTGGTGGTTGTTTAAAGGCGATAAGTGGAGGTGTGGGGAAGGTCTTGAAGTGCTCATCCTCATTGATAATGTGTTGCAGGCTGCGAAGAACATGGCGTAGTGTTTTGCTCCTGGGAAGAACTAGACAACGAAGGGTACCCTGTCAGTTGCAGCACGGGTCTGTGTCCTGAGAAGGTCATTACGGTTTCTCACTGTGGCACATCGGAACTGGCAGTCGATGAGTTGAGCATCGTACCCCGTTCTTATGAGGGCATCCTTAAGTTCTTCCAGATGCCCGTCACATTCCTCCTCATCTGAACAAACCCCCCCCCCCCCCACCACAGACACATACACATATATGTTTGTGGGGTGAATTTTTACTTGCAGAATTACATTTTACTTTGCTCAAACACTGCATGAATCCATATAAGATTCTGTAAATCTGTTTTTTAGATTAGAATCAGTCTGACCATTGTGTCACAGACAGTTTCACACAGGGAAGCTCACACCTTAAATGCATCATCTGGACCAACATGACAGCAATTGTTAAAGTTCACTTGACAATGTAACTTTTAAAACAGTTTTGCGATTTACATATGAAAGAACTTATACCAACATGGTCATTCTAAAAGATGAGAGACTTAACTAACAATCCAGGTCTTTTTAAATATATAATTTCAATCACATCACACTGTAAGCTTTTGCTATAAATTCTGTGCCTTACGATCTTATACTCCACAACCACTTGATGAAGGAGCAGTGCTCTGAAAGCTAGTGCTTCCAAATTAACCTGTTTGATTATAACCTGCTGTTGTATGATTTTTATCTTTGTACACCCCCGTCCAACACCGGCATCTCCAAATCACTACAGAATTGTGATCACTATTCCCAAAGTAATCCCGTACTGAAATTTCAACCACCTGGCTGAGCTCATGCCCCACACCAGCTCCAGTATGGTCCCTTCCCGAGTTAGATTATTTACATACTGGTCTGAAAAACCCTCCTGAATGGTCCTTACAAATTCTGCTCCATCCAGACCTCTAACACTAAATGAATTCCAGTCAATGTTGGGAAAATCAAAATCTCCCATCACCACCACCCTGTTGTCTCATATCTTTCCATAATCTGTTTACATATTTGTGTCTGTATCTCAGCTCGCTGTTGGGGGGGGGGGGGGGGTGGGAGGCTGTAGTACAGCCCCAACATTGCTACCGCACCCTTCCTATTTTGAGATCTGCCCATATTGCCTCACTTCTCGAGTCCTCCATAATGCCCTCCTTCAGCACAGCTACGATATCCTCTGATTGGTAATGCAACTCCTCCACCCCTTTTACCTTCCTCTCTATCTCATCTGAAGCATTGATATCCTGGGATATTTAGTTACCAATCATGCCCTTCCCTCAACCAAGTCTCAGTAATAGCAAGAACACCATATTGCCAGGTACTAAAACAAATGCAACTCAGACCACCAGTCCCTTTGTGTTCATCATCTGCTCCCTGCCTACTCTTCCCTTTAGTCACGCTGACTTCATGATCTGGTTCCTTACAGGCTTTAGTTACTACCTCCTTCTAGTCCACTAACCTCCTCATTTGGTTCCCATCCCCCTGCCGCATTAATTTAAACTCTCCCAACAAGTGTGAGCAAAAGCACCTCCAAGTACATTGGTTCCAGTCCAGCCCAGGTGTAGACTGTCCAATTTGTAATAGCTCCACGTCCCTAGAACTGGTCCCAATGTCCCAAAAATCTGAACCCGTCCCTC